>NW_028233702.1:0-581625 GCF_054856555.1 Leptonotus elevatus
GAATCATCTTCAAGCTGCTAAAATACACTAATGACAGTAACAAGTTTGAGTCTACAACATTTAGTTAAGGTGTGAGAGCCTAAATGAACTTTGTATTGCTTTAAACGCGTTTTCAGCCCAAGATTGTACACTTCAGGTGAAACTGTCAAAATCTTCAAAATGAGCAAAAGCACAATGAAATTAATGCTGGAATCACCTTCAAGTTGCTAAAATACACTAATGACAGCAAGAAGTTTGAGTCTACAACATTTAGTTATGGTGTGAGAGCCAAAATGAACTTTTTATTGCTGTAAACGCGTTTTCAGCTCCTGAATGTACACTTCAGGTGAAACTGTCAAAATCTTCAAAATGAGCAAAAGCACGATGAAATTAATGCTGGAATCATCTTCAAGTTGCTAAAATACACTAATGACAGCAAGAAGTTTGAGTCTACAACATTTAGTTATGGTGTGAGAGCCAAAATGAACTTTTTATTGCTGTAAACGCGTTTTCAGCACCTGAATGTACACTTCAGGTGAAACTGTCAAAATCTTCAAAATGAGCAAAAGCACAATGAAATTAATGATGGAATCATCTTCAAGTTGCTAAAATACACTAATGACAGCAAAAAGTTTGAGTCTACAACATTTAGTTAAGGTGTGAGAGCCAAAATGAACTTTGTATTGCTTTAAATGCATTTTCAGCCCGATAGTACACTTCAGGTAAAACTGTCAAAATCTTCAAAATGAGCAAAAGCACAATGAAATTAATGCTGGAATCATCTTCAAGTTGCTAAAATACACTAATGACAGCAAAAAGTTTGAGTCTACAACATTTAGTTAAGGTGTGAGAGCCAAAATGAACTTTGTATTGCTGTAAACGCGTTTTCAGCACCTGATTATACACTTCAGGTGAAACTGTCAAAATATTCAAAATGAGCAAAAGCACAATGAAATTAATGCTGGAATCATCTTTAAGTTGCTAAAATACACTAATAACAGTAAAAAGTTTAAGTCTACAACATTTAGTTAAGGTGTGAGAGCCAAAATGAACTTTGTATTGCTTTAAATGCATTTTCAGCCCGAATGTACACTTCAGGTGAAACTGTCAAATTCTTCAAAATGAGCAAAAGCACAATGAAATTAATGCTGGAAACATCTTCAAGTTGCTAAAATACACTAATGACAGCAACAAGTTTGAGTCTACAACATTTAGTTAAGGTGTGAGAGCCAAAATGAACTTTGTATTGCTGTAATCGCGTTTTCAGCACCTGATTGTACACTTCAGGTGAAACTGTCAAAATCTTCAAAATGAGCAAAAGCACAATGAAATGAATGCTGGAATCATCTTCAAGTTGCTAAAATACACTAATGACAGCAAAAAGTTTGAGTCTACAACATTTAGTTAAGGTGTGAAAGCCTAAATGAACTTTTCATTGCTTTAAACGCGTTTTCAGCCCTTGATTGTACAATTCAGGTGAAACTGTCAAAATCTTCAAAATGAGCAAAAGCACAATGAAATTAATGCTGGAATCATCTTCAAGTTGCTAAAATACACTAATGACAGCAACAAGTTTGAGTCTACAACATTTAGTTAAGGTGTGAGAGCCAAAATGAACTTTGCATTGCTGTAAACACGTTTTCAGCACCTGAATGTACACTTCAGGTGAAACTGTCAAAATCTTCAAAATGAGCAAAAGCACGATGAAATTAATGCTGGAATCATCTTCAAGTTGCTAAAATACACTAATGACAGCAGAAAGTTTGAGTCTACAACATTTAGTTAAGGTGTGAGAGCCAAAATTAACTTTGTATTGCTTTAAATGCATTTTCAGCCCGATTGGACACTTCAGGTGAAACTGTCAAAATCTTCAAAATGAGCAAAAGCACAATTAAATTAATGCTGGAATCATCTTCAAGCTGCTAAAATACACTAATGACAGTAACAAGTTTGAGTCTATAACATTTAGTTAAGGTGTGAGAGCCTAAATGAACTTTGTATTGCTTTAAACGCATTTTCAGCCCCTGATTGTACACTTCAGGTGAAACTGTCAAAATCTTCAAAATGAGCAAAAGCACAATGAAATTAATGCTGGAATCATCTTCAAGTTGCTAAAATACACTAATGACAGCAAAAAGTTTGAGTCTACAACATTTAGTTAAGGTGTGAGAGCCAAAATTAACTTTGTATTGCTTTAAATGCATTTTCAGCCCGATTGGACACTTCAGGTGAAACTGTCAAAATCTTCAAAATGAGCAAAAGCACAATTAAATTAATTCTGGAATCATCTTCAAGCTGCTAAAATACACTAATGACAGTAACAAGTTTGAGTCTACAACATTTAGTTAAGGTGTGAGAGCCTAAATGAACTTTGTATTGCTTTAAACGCATTTTTAGCCCCTGATTGTACACTTCAGGTGAAACTGTCAAAATCTTCAAAATGAGCAAAAGCACAATGAAATTAATGCTGGAATCATCTTCAAGTTGCTAAAATACACTAATGACAGCAAAAAGTTTGAGTCTACAACATTTAGTTAAGGTGTGAGAGCCAAAATGAACTTTGTATTGCTGTAAACGCGTTTTCAGCACCTGATTGTACACTTCAGGTGAAACTGTCAAAATATTCAAAATGAGCAAAAGCACAATGAAATTAATGCTGGAATCATCTTTAAGTTGCTAAAATCCACTAATAACAGTAAAAAGTTTAAGTCTACAACATTTAGTTAAGGTGTGAGAGCCAAAATGAACTTTGTATTGCTTTAAATGCATTTTCAGCCCGAATGTACACTTCAGGTGAAACTGTCAAATTCTTCAAAATGAGCAAAAGCACAATGAAATTAATGCTGGAAACATCTTCAAGTTGCTAAAATACACTAATGACAGCAACAAGTTTGAGTCTACAACATTTAGTTAAGGTGTGAGAGCCAAAATGAACTTTGTATTGCTGTAATCGCGTTTTCAGCACCTGATTGTACACTTCAGGTGAAACTGTCAAAATCTTCAAAATGAGCAAAAGCACAATGAAATGAATGCTGGAATCATCTTCAAGTTGCTAAAATACACTAATGACAGCAAAAAGTTTGAGTCTACAACATTTAGTTAAGGTGTGAAAGCCTAAATGAACTTTTCATTGCTTTAAACGCGTTTTCAGCCCTTGATTGTACAATTCAGGTGAAACTGTCAAAATCTTCAAAATGAGCAAAAGCACAATGAAATTAATGCTGGAATCATCTTCAAGTTGCTAAAATACACTAATGACAGCAACAAGTTTGAGTCTACAACATTTAGTTAAGGTGTGAGAGCCAAAATGAACTTTGTATTGCTGTAAACGCGTTTTCAGCACCTGATTGTACACTTCAGGTGAAACTGTCAAAATATTCAAAATGAGCAAAAGCACAATGAAATTAATGCTGGAATCATCTTCAAGTTGCTAAAATACACTAATGACAGCAAAAAGTTTGAGTCTACAACATTTAGTTAAGGTGTGAGAGCCAAAATGAACTTTGTATTGCTGTAAACGCGTTTTCAGCACCTGATTGTACACTTCAGGTGAAACTGTCAAAATATTCAAAATGAGCAAAAGCACAATGAAATTAATGCTGGAATCATCTTTAAGTTGCTAAAATACACTAATGACAGTAAAAAGTTTAAGTCTACAACATTTAGTTAAGGTGTGAGAGCCAAAATGAACTTTGTATTGCTTTAAATGCATTTTCAGCCCGATTGGACACTTCAGGTGAAACTGTCAAATTCTTCAAAATGAGCAAAAGCACAATGAAATTAATGCTGGAAACATCTTCAAGTTGCTAAAATACACTAATGACAGCAACAAGTTTGAGTCTACAACATTTAGTTAAGGTGTGAGAGCCAAAATGAACTTTGTATTGCTGTAATCGCGTTTTCAGCACCTGATTGTACACTTCAGGTGAAACTGTCAAAATCTTCAAAATGAGCAAAAGCACAATGAAATGAATGCTGGAATCATCTTCAAGTTGCTAAAATACACTAATGACAGCAAAAAGTTTGAGTCTACAACATTTAGTTAAGGTGTGAAAGCCTAAATGAACTTTTCATTGCTTTAAACGCGTTTTCAGCACTTGATTGTACAATTCAGGTGAAACTTTCAAAATCTTCAAAATGAGCAAAAGCACAATGAAATTAATGCTGGAATCATCTTCAAGTTGCTAAAATACACTAATGACAGCAAAAAGTTTGAGTCTACAACATTTAGTTAAGGTGTGAGAGCCAAAATTAACTTTGTATTGCTTTAAATGCATTTTCAGCCCGATTGGACACTTCAGGTGAAACTGTCAAAATCTTCAAAATGAGCAAAAGCACAATTAAATTAATGCTGGAATCATCTTCAAGCTGCTAAAATACACTAATGACAGTAACAAGTTTGAGTCTACAACATTTAGTTAAGGTGTGAGAGCCTAAATGAACTTTGTATTGCTTTAAACGCATTTTCAGCCCCTGATTGTACACTTCAGGTGAAACTGTCAAAATCTTCAAAATGAGCAAAAGCACAATGAAATTTATGCTGGAATCATCTTCAAGTTGCTAAAATACACTAATGACAGCAAAAAAGTTTGAGTCTACAACATTTAGTTAAGGTGTGAGAGCCAAAATTAACTTTGTATTGCTTTAAATGCATTTTCAGCCCGATTGGACACTTCAGGTGAAACTGTCAAAATCTTCAAAATGAGCAAAAGCACAATTAAATTAATGCTGGAATCATCTTCAAGCTGCTAAAATACACTAATGACAGTAACAAGTTTGAGTCTACAACATTTAGTTAAGGTGTGAGAGCCTAAATGAACTTTGTATTGCTTTAAACGCATTTTCAGCCCCTGATTGTACACTTCAGGTGAAACTGTCAAAATCTTCAAAATGAGCAAAAGCACAATGAAATGAATGCTGGAATCATCTTCAAGTTGCTAAAATACACTAATGACAGCAAAAAGTTTGAGTCTACAACATTTAGTTAAGGTGTGAAAGCCTAAATGAACTTTTCATTGCTTTAAACGCGTTTTCAGCCCTTGATTGTACAATTCAGGTGAAACTGTCAAAATCTTCAAAATGAGCAAAAGCACAATGAAATTAATGCTGGAATCATCTTCAAGTTGCTAAAATACACTAATGACAGCAAAAAGTTTGAGTCTACAACATTTAGTTAAGGTGTGAGAGCCAAAATGAACTTTGTATTGCTTTAAATGCATTTTCAGCCCGATAGTACACTTCAGGTGAAACTGTCAAAATCTTCAAAATGAGCAAAAGCACAATGAAATTAATGCTGGAATCATCTTCAAGTTGCTAAAATACACTAATGACAGCAAAAAGTTTGAGTCTACAACATTTAGTTAAGGTGTGAGAGCCAAAATGAACTTTGTATTGCTGTAAACGCGTTTTCAGCACCTGATTGTACACTTCAGGTGAAACTGTCAAAATCTTCAAAATGAGCAAAAGCACAATGAAATTAATGCTGGAATCATCTTCAAGTTGCTAAAATACACTAATGACAGCAAAAAAGTTTGAGTCTACAACATTTAGTTAAGGTGTGAGAGCCAAAATTAACTTTGTATTGCTTTAAATGCATTTTCAGCCCGATTGGACACTTCAGGTGAAACTGTCAAAATCTTCAAAATGAGCAAAAGCACAATTAAATTAATGCTGGAATCATCTTCAAGCTGCTAAAATACACTAATGACAGTAACAAGTTTGAGTCTACAACATTTAGTTAAGGTGTGAGAGCCTAAATGAACTTTGTATTGCTTTAAACGCATTTTCAGCCCCTGATTGTACACTTCAGGTGAAACTGTCAAAATCTTCAAAATGAGCAAAAGCACAATGAAATGAATGCTGGAATCATCTTCAAGTTGCTAAAATACTCTAATGACAGCAAAAAGTTTGAGTCTACAACATTTAGTTAAGGTGTGAAAGCCTAAATGAACTTTTCATTGCTTTAAACGCGTTTTCAGCCCTTGATTGTACAATTCAGGTGAAACTGTCAAAATCTTCAAAATGAGCAAAAGCACAATGAAATTAATGCTGGAATCATCTTCAAGTTGCTAAAATACACTAATGACAGCAACAAGTTTGAGTCTACAACATTTAGTTAAGGTGTGAGAGCCAAAATGAACTTTGCATTGCTGTAAACGCGTTTTCAGCACCTGAATGTACACTTCAGGTGAAACTGTCAAAATCTTCAAAATGAGCAAAAGCACGATGAAATTAATGCTGGAATCATCTTCAAGTTGCTAAAATACACTAATGACAGCAAAAAGTTTGAGTCTACAACATTTAGTTAAGGTGTGAGAGCCAAAATTAACTTTGTATTGCTTTAAATGCATTTTCAGCCCGATTGGACACTTCAGGTGAAACTGTCAAAATCTTCAAAATGAGCAAAAGCACAATTAAATTAATGCTGGAATCATCTTCAAGCTGCTAAAATACACTAATGACAGTAACAAGTTTGAGTCTATAACATTTAGTTAAGGTGTGAGAGCCTAAATGAACTTTGTATTGCTTTAAACGCATTTTCAGCCCCTGATTGTACACTTCAGGTGAAACTGTCAAAATCTTCAAAATGAGCAAAAGCACAATGAAATTAATGCTGGAATCATCTTCAAGTTGCTAAAATACACTAATGACAGCAAAAAGTTTGAGTCTACAACATTTAGTTAAGGTGTGAGAGCCAAAATTAACTTTGTATTGCTTTAAATGCATTTTCAGCCCGATTGGACACTTCAGGTGAAACTGTCAAAATCTTCAAAATGAGCAAAAGCACAATTAAATTAATTCTGGAATCATCTTCAAGCTGCTAAAATACACTAATGACAGTAACAAGTTTGAGTCTACAACATTTAGTTAAGGTGTGAGAGCCTAAATGAACTTTGTATTGCTTTAAACGCATTTTTAGCCCCTGATTGTACACTTCAGGTGAAACTGTCAAAATCTTCAAAATGAGCAAAAGCACAATGAAATTAATGCTGGAATCATCTTCAAGTTGCTAAAATACACTAATGACAGCAAAAAGTTTGAGTCTACAACATTTAGTTAAGGTGTGAGAGCCAAAATGAACTTTGTATTGCTGTAAACGCGTTTTCAGCACCTGATTGTACACTTCAGGTGAAACTGTCAAAATATTCAAAATGAGCAAAAGCACAATGAAATTAATGCTGGAATCATCTTTAAGTTGCTAAAATCCACTAATAACAGTAAAAAGTTTAAGTCTACAACATTTAGTTAAGGTGTGAGAGCCAAAATGAACTTTGTATTGCTTTAAATGCATTTTCAGCCCGAATGTACACTTCAGGTGAAACTGTCAAATTCTTCAAAATGAGCAAAAGCACAATGAAATTAATGCTGGAAACATCTTCAAGTTGCTAAAATACACTAATGACAGCAACAAGTTTGAGTCTACAACATTTAGTTAAGGTGTGAGAGCCAAAATGAACTTTGTATTGCTGTAATCGCGTTTTCAGCACCTGATTGTACACTTCAGGTGAAACTGTCAAAATCTTCAAAATGAGCAAAAGCACAATGAAATGAATGCTGGAATCATCTTCAAGTTGCTAAAATACACTAATGACAGCAAAAAGTTTGAGTCTACAACATTTAGTTAAGGTGTGAAAGCCTAAATGAACTTTTCATTGCTTTAAACGCGTTTTCAGCCCTTGATTGTACAATTCAGGTGAAACTGTCAAAATCTTCAAAATGAGCAAAAGCACAATGAAATTAATGCTGGAATCATCTTCAAGTTGCTAAAATACACTAATGACAGCAACAAGTTTGAGTCTACAACATTTAGTTAAGGTGTGAGAGCCAAAATGAACTTTGTATTGCTGTAAACGCGTTTTCAGCACCTGATTGTACACTTCAGGTGAAACTGTCAAAATATTCAAAATGAGCAAAAGCACAATGAAATTAATGCTGGAATCATCTTCAAGTTGCTAAAATACACTAATGACAGCAAAAAGTTTGAGTCTACAACATTTAGTTAAGGTGTGAGAGCCAAAATGAACTTTGTATTGCTGTAAACGCGTTTTCAGCACCTGATTGTACACTTCAGGTGAAACTGTCAAAATATTCAAAATGAGCAAAAGCACAATGAAATTAATGCTGGAATCATCTTTAAGTTGCTAAAATACACTAATGACAGTAAAAAGTTTAAGTCTACAACATTTAGTTAAGGTGTGAGAGCCAAAATGAACTTTGTATTGCTTTAAATGCATTTTCAGCCCGATTGGACACTTCAGGTGAAACTGTCAAATTCTTCAAAATGAGCAAAAGCACAATGAAATTAATGCTGGAAACATCTTCAAGTTGCTAAAATACACTAATGACAGCAACAAGTTTGAGTCTACAACATTTAGTTAAGGTGTGAGAGCCAAAATGAACTTTGTATTGCTGTAATCGCGTTTTCAGCACCTGATTGTACACTTCAGGTGAAACTGTCAAAATCTTCAAAATGAGCAAAAGCACAATGAAATGAATGCTGGAATCATCTTCAAGTTGCTAAAATACACTAATGACAGCAAAAAGTTTGAGTCTACAACATTTAGTTAAGGTGTGAAAGCCTAAATGAACTTTTCATTGCTTTAAACGCGTTTTCAGCACTTGATTGTACAATTCAGGTGAAACTTTCAAAATCTTCAAAATGAGCAAAAGCACAATGAAATTAATGCTGGAATCATCTTCAAGTTGCTAAAATACACTAATGACAGCAAAAAGTTTGAGTCTACAACATTTAGTTAAGGTGTGAGAGCCAAAATTAACTTTGTATTGCTTTAAATGCATTTTCAGCCCGATTGGACACTTCAGGTGAAACTGTCAAAATCTTCAAAATGAGCAAAAGCACAATTAAATTAATGCTGGAATCATCTTCAAGCTGCTAAAATACACTAATGACAGTAACAAGTTTGAGTCTACAACATTTAGTTAAGGTGTGAGAGCCTAAATGAACTTTGTATTGCTTTAAACGCATTTTCAGCCCCTGATTGTACACTTCAGGTGAAACTGTCAAAATCTTCAAAATGAGCAAAAGCACAATGAAATTTATGCTGGAATCATCTTCAAGTTGCTAAAATACACTAATGACAGCAAAAAAGTTTGAGTCTACAACATTTAGTTAAGGTGTGAGAGCCAAAATTAACTTTGTATTGCTTTAAATGCATTTTCAGCCCGATTGGACACTTCAGGTGAAACTGTCAAAATCTTCAAAATGAGCAAAAGCACAATTAAATTAATGCTGGAATCATCTTCAAGCTGCTAAAATACACTAATGACAGTAACAAGTTTGAGTCTACAACATTTAGTTAAGGTGTGAGAGCCTAAATGAACTTTGTATTGCTTTAAACGCATTTTCAGCCCCTGATTGTACACTTCAGGTGAAACTGTCAAAATCTTCAAAATGAGCAAAAGCACAATGAAATGAATGCTGGAATCATCTTCAAGTTGCTAAAATACACTAATGACAGCAAAAAGTTTGAGTCTACAACATTTAGTTAAGGTGTGAAAGCCTAAATGAACTTTTCATTGCTTTAAACGCGTTTTCAGCCCTTGATTGTACAATTCAGGTGAAACTGTCAAAATCTTCAAAATGAGCAAAAGCACAATGAAATTAATGCTGGAATCATCTTCAAGTTGCTAAAATACACTAATGACAGCAAAAAGTTTGAGTCTACAACATTTAGTTAAGGTGTGAGAGCCAAAATGAACTTTGTATTGC
Organism: Leptonotus elevatus; assembly: GCF_054856555.1. Classification (NCBI taxonomy): domain Eukaryota; kingdom Metazoa; phylum Chordata; class Actinopteri; order Syngnathiformes; family Syngnathidae; genus Leptonotus; species Leptonotus elevatus. The sequence continues at coordinate 9,710 of NW_028233702.1, forward strand.
TTTAAATGCATTTTCAGCCCGATAGTACACTTCAGGTGAAACTGTCAAAATCTTCAAAATGAGCAAAAGCACAATGAAATTAATGCTGGAATCATCTTCAAGTTGCTAAAATACACTAATGACAGCAAAAAGTTTGAGTCTACAACATTTAGTTAAGGTGTGAGAGCCAAAATGAACTTTGTATTGCTGTAAACGCGTTTTCAGCACCTGATTGTACACTTCAGGTGAAACTGTCAAAATCTTCAAAATGAGCAAAAGCACAATGAAATTAATGCTGGAATCATCTTCAAGTTGCTAAAATACACTAATGACAGCAAAAAAGTTTGAGTCTACAACATTTAGTTAAGGTGTGAGAGCCAAAATTAACTTTGTATTGCTTTAAATGCATTTTCAGCCCGATTGGACACTTCAGGTGAAACTGTCAAAATCTTCAAAATGAGCAAAAGCACAATTAAATTAATGCTGGAATCATCTTCAAGCTGCTAAAATACACTAATGACAGTAACAAGTTTGAGTCTACAACATTTAGTTAAGGTGTGAGAGCCTAAATGAACTTTGTATTGCTTTAAACGCATTTTCAGCCCCTGATTGTACACTTCAGGTGAAACTGTCAAAATCTTCAAAATGAGCAAAAGCACAATGAAATGAATGCTGGAATCATCTTCAAGTTGCTAAAATACTCTAATGACAGCAAAAAGTTTGAGTCTACAACATTTAGTTAAGGTGTGAAAGCCTAAATGAACTTTTCATTGCTTTAAACGCGTTTTCAGCCCTTGATTGTACAATTCAGGTGAAACTGTCAAAATCTTCAAAATGAGCAAAAGCACAATGAAATTAATGCTGGAATCATCTTCAAGTTGCTAAAATACACTAATGACAGCAACAAGTTTGAGTCTACAACATTTAGTTAAGGTGTGAGAGCCAAAATGAACTTTGCATTGCTGTAAACGCGTTTTCAGCACCTGAATGTACACTTCAGGTGAAACTGTCAAAATCTTCAAAATGAGCAAAAGCACGATGAAATTAATGCTGGAATCATCTTCAAGTTGCTAAAATACACTAATGACAGCAAAAAGTTTGAGTCTACAACATTTAGTTAAGGTGTGAGAGCCAAAATTAACTTTGTATTGCTTTAAATGCATTTTCAGCCCGATTGGACACTTCAGGTGAAACTGTCAAAATCTTCAAAATGAGCAAAAGCACAATTAAATTAATGCTGGAATCATCTTCAAGCTGCTAAAATACACTAATGACAGTAACAAGTTTGAGTCTATAACATTTAGTTAAGGTGTGAGAGCCTAAATGAACTTTGTATTGCTTTAAACGCATTTTCAGCCCCTGATTGTACACTTCAGGTGAAACTGTCAAAATCTTCAAAATGAGCAAAAGCACAATGAAATTAATGCTGGAATCATCTTCAAGTTGCTAAAATACACTAATGACAGCAAAAAGTTTGAGTCTACAACATTTAGTTAAGGTGTGAGAGCCAAAATTAACTTTGTATTGCTTTAAATGCATTTTCAGCCCGATTGGACACTTCAGGTGAAACTGTCAAAATCTTCAAAATGAGCAAAAGCACAATTAAATTAATTCTGGAATCATCTTCAAGCTGCTAAAATACACTAATGACAGTAACAAGTTTGAGTCTACAACATTTAGTTAAGGTGTGAGAGCCTAAATGAACTTTGTATTGCTTTAAACGCATTTTTAGCCCCTGATTGTACACTTCAGGTGAAACTGTCAAAATCTTCAAAATGAGCAAAAGCACAATGAAATTAATGCTGGAATCATCTTCAAGTTGCTAAAATACACTAATGACAGCAAAAAGTTTGAGTCTACAACATTTAGTTAAGGTGTGAGAGCCAAAATGAACTTTGTATTGCTGTAAACGCGTTTTCAGCACCTGATTGTACACTTCAGGTGAAACTGTCAAAATATTCAAAATGAGCAAAAGCACAATGAAATTAATGCTGGAATCATCTTTAAGTTGCTAAAATCCACTAATAACAGTAAAAAGTTTAAGTCTACAACATTTAGTTAAGGTGTGAGAGCCAAAATGAACTTTGTATTGCTTTAAATGCATTTTCAGCCCGAATGTACACTTCAGGTGAAACTGTCAAATTCTTCAAAATGAGCAAAAGCACAATGAAATTAATGCTGGAAACATCTTCAAGTTGCTAAAATACACTAATGACAGCAACAAGTTTGAGTCTACAACATTTAGTTAAGGTGTGAGAGCCAAAATGAACTTTGTATTGCTGTAATCGCGTTTTCAGCACCTGATTGTACACTTCAGGTGAAACTGTCAAAATCTTCAAAATGAGCAAAAGCACAATGAAATGAATGCTGGAATCATCTTCAAGTTGCTAAAATACACTAATGACAGCAAAAAGTTTGAGTCTACAACATTTAGTTAAGGTGTGAAAGCCTAAATGAACTTTTCATTGCTTTAAACGCGTTTTCAGCCCTTGATTGTACAATTCAGGTGAAACTGTCAAAATCTTCAAAATGAGCAAAAGCACAATGAAATTAATGCTGGAATCATCTTCAAGTTGCTAAAATACACTAATGACAGCAACAAGTTTGAGTCTACAACATTTAGTTAAGGTGTGAGAGCCAAAATGAACTTTGTATTGCTGTAAACGCGTTTTCAGCACCTGATTGTACACTTCAGGTGAAACTGTCAAAATATTCAAAATGAGCAAAAGCACAATGAAATTAATGCTGGAATCATCTTCAAGTTGCTAAAATACACTAATGACAGCAAAAAGTTTGAGTCTACAACATTTAGTTAAGGTGTGAGAGCCAAAATGAACTTTGTATTGCTGTAAACGCGTTTTCAGCACCTGATTGTACACTTCAGGTGAAACTGTCAAAATATTCAAAATGAGCAAAAGCACAATGAAATTAATGCTGGAATCATCTTTAAGTTGCTAAAATACACTAATGACAGTAAAAAGTTTAAGTCTACAACATTTAGTTAAGGTGTGAGAGCCAAAATGAACTTTGTATTGCTTTAAATGCATTTTCAGCCCGATTGGACACTTCAGGTGAAACTGTCAAATTCTTCAAAATGAGCAAAAGCACAATGAAATTAATGCTGGAAACATCTTCAAGTTGCTAAAATACACTAATGACAGCAACAAGTTTGAGTCTACAACATTTAGTTAAGGTGTGAGAGCCAAAATGAACTTTGTATTGCTGTAATCGCGTTTTCAGCACCTGATTGTACACTTCAGGTGAAACTGTCAAAATCTTCAAAATGAGCAAAAGCACAATGAAATGAATGCTGGAATCATCTTCAAGTTGCTAAAATACACTAATGACAGCAAAAAGTTTGAGTCTACAACATTTAGTTAAGGTGTGAAAGCCTAAATGAACTTTTCATTGCTTTAAACGCGTTTTCAGCACTTGATTGTACAATTCAGGTGAAACTTTCAAAATCTTCAAAATGAGCAAAAGCACAATGAAATTAATGCTGGAATCATCTTCAAGTTGCTAAAATACACTAATGACAGCAAAAAGTTTGAGTCTACAACATTTAGTTAAGGTGTGAGAGCCAAAATTAACTTTGTATTGCTTTAAATGCATTTTCAGCCCGATTGGACACTTCAGGTGAAACTGTCAAAATCTTCAAAATGAGCAAAAGCACAATTAAATTAATGCTGGAATCATCTTCAAGCTGCTAAAATACACTAATGACAGTAACAAGTTTGAGTCTACAACATTTAGTTAAGGTGTGAGAGCCTAAATGAACTTTGTATTGCTTTAAACGCATTTTCAGCCCCTGATTGTACACTTCAGGTGAAACTGTCAAAATCTTCAAAATGAGCAAAAGCACAATGAAATTTATGCTGGAATCATCTTCAAGTTGCTAAAATACACTAATGACAGCAAAAAAGTTTGAGTCTACAACATTTAGTTAAGGTGTGAGAGCCAAAATTAACTTTGTATTGCTTTAAATGCATTTTCAGCCCGATTGGACACTTCAGGTGAAACTGTCAAAATCTTCAAAATGAGCAAAAGCACAATTAAATTAATGCTGGAATCATCTTCAAGCTGCTAAAATACACTAATGACAGTAACAAGTTTGAGTCTACAACATTTAGTTAAGGTGTGAGAGCCTAAATGAACTTTGTATTGCTTTAAACGCATTTTCAGCCCCTGATTGTACACTTCAGGTGAAACTGTCAAAATCTTCAAAATGAGCAAAAGCACAATGAAATGAATGCTGGAATCATCTTCAAGTTGCTAAAATACACTAATGACAGCAAAAAGTTTGAGTCTACAACATTTAGTTAAGGTGTGAAAGCCTAAATGAACTTTTCATTGCTTTAAACGCGTTTTCAGCCCTTGATTGTACAATTCAGGTGAAACTGTCAAAATCTTCAAAATGAGCAAAAGCACAATGAAATTAATGCTGGAATCATCTTCAAGTTGCTAAAATACACTAATGACAGCAAAAAGTTTGAGTCTACAACATTTAGTTAAGGTGTGAGAGCCAAAATGAACTTTGTATTGCTTTAAATGCATTTTCAGCCCGATAGTACACTTCAGGTGAAACTGTCAAAATCTTCAAAATGAGCAAAAGCACAATGAAATTAATGCTGGAATCATCTTCAAGTTGCTAAAATACACTAATGACAGCAAAAAGTTTGAGTCTACAACATTTAGTTAAGGTGTGAGAGCCAAAATGAACTTTGTATTGCTGTAAACGCGTTTTCAGCACCTGATTGTACACTTCAGGTGAAACTGTCAAAATCTTCAAAATGAGCAAAAGCACAATGAAATTAATGCTGGAATCATCTTCAAGTTGCTAAAATACACTAATGACAGCAAAAAGTTTGAGTCTACAACATTTAGTTAAGGTGTGAGAGCCAAAATGAACTTTGTATTGCTTTAAATGCATTTTCAGCCCGAATGTACACTTCAGGTGAAACTGTCAAATTCTTCAAAATGAGCAAAAGCACAATGAAATTAATGCTGGAATCATCTTCAAGTTGCTAAAATACACTAATGACAGCAAAAAGTTTGAGTCTACAACATTTAGTTAAGCTGTGAGAGCCAAAATTAACTTTGTATTGCTTTAAATGCATTTTCAGCCCGATTGGACACTTCAGGTGAAACTGTCAAAATCTTCAAAATGAGCAAAAGCACAATTAAATTAATGCTGGAATCATCTTCAAGCTGCTAAAATACACTAATGACAGTAACAAGTTTGAGTCTACAACATTTAGTTAAGGTGTGAGAGCCTAAATGAACTTTGTATTGCTTTAAACGCATTTTCAGCCCCTGATTGTACACTTCAGGTGAAACTGTCAAAATCTTCAAAATGAGCAAAAGCACAATGAAATTAATGCTGGAATCATCTTCAAGTTGCTAAAATACACTAATGACAGCAACAAGTTTGAGTCTACAACATTTAGTTAAGGTGTGAGAGCCTAAATGAACTTTGTATTGCTTTAAATGCATTTTCAGCCCGATTGTACACTTCAGGTGAAACTGTCAAAATCTTCAAAATGAGCAAAAGCACAATGAAATTAATGCTGGAATCATCTTCAAGTTGCTAAAATACACTAATGACAGCAAAAAGTTTGAGTCTACAACATTTAGTTAAGGTGTGAGAGCCTAAATGAACTTTGTATTGCTTTAAACGCGTTTTCAGCCCAAGATTGTACACTTCAGGTGAAACTGTCAAAATCTTCAAAATGAGCAAAAGCACAATGAAATTAATGCTGGAATCACCTTCAAGTTGCTAAAATACACTAATGACAGCAAGAAGTTTGAGTCTACAACATTTAGTTATGGTGTGAGAGCCAAAATGAACTTTTTATTGCTGTAAACGCGTTTTCAGCACCTGAATGTACACTTCAGGTGAAACTGTCAAAATCTTCAAAATGAGCAAAAGCACAATGAAATTAATGCTGGAATCACCTTCAAGTTGCTAAAATACACTAATGACAGCAAGAAGTTTGAGTCTACAACATTTAGTTAAGGTGTGAGAGCCAAAATTAACTTTGTATTGCTTTAAATGCATTTTCAGCCCGATTGGACACTTCAGGTGAAACTGTCAAAATCTTCAAAATGAGCAAAAGCACAATTAAATTAATGCTGGAATCATCTTCAAGCTGCTAAAATACACTAATGACAGTAACAAGTTTGAGTCTACAACATTTAGTTAAGGTGTGAGAGCCTAAATGAACTTTGTATTGCTTTAAACGCATTTTCAGCCCCTGATTGTACACTTCAGGTGAAACTGTCAAAATCTTCAAAATGAGCAAAAGCACAATGAAATTAATGCTGGAATCATCTTCAAGTTGCTAAAATACACTAATGACAGCAAAAAAGTTTGAGTCTACAACATTTAGTTAAGGTGTGAGAGCCAAAATTAACTTTGTATTGCTTTAAATGCATTTTCAGCCCGATTGGACACTTCAGGTGAAACTGTCAAAATCTTCAAAATGAGCAAAAGCACAATTAAATTAATGCTGGAATCATCTTCAAGCTGCTAAAATACACTAATGACAGTAACAAGTTTGAGTCTACAACATTTAGTTAAGGTGTGAGAGCCTAAATTAACTTTGTATTGCTTTAAACGCATTTTCAGCCCCTGATTGTACACTTCAGGTGAAACTGTCAAAATCTTCAAAATGAGCAAAAGCACAATGAAATGAATGCTGGAATCATCTTCAAGTTGCTAAAATACACTAATGACAGCAAAAAGTTTGAGTCTACAACATTTAGTTAAGGTGTGAAAGCCTAAATGAACTTTTCATTGCTTTAAACGCGTTTTCAGCCCTTGATTGTACAATTCAGGTGAAACTGTCAAAATCTTCAAAATGAGCAAAAGCACAATGAAATTAATGCTGGAATCATCTTCAAGTTGCTAAAATACACTAATGACAGCAAAAAGTTTGAGTCTACAACATTTAGTTAAGGTGTGAGAGCCAAAATGAACTTTGTATTGCTTTAAATGCATTTTCAGCCCGATAGTACACTTCAGGTGAAACTGTCAAAATCTTCAAAATGAGCAAAAGCACAATGAAATTAATGCTGGAATCATCTTCAAGTTGCTAAAATACACTAATGACAGCAAAAAGTTTGAGTCTACAACATTTAGTTAAGGTGTGAGAGCCAAAATGAACTTTGTATTGCTGTAAACGCGTTTTCAGCACCTGATTGTACACTTTAGGTGAAACTGTCAAAATCTTCAAAATGAGCAAAAGCACAATGAAATTAATGCTGGAATCATCTTCAAGTTGCTAAAATACACTAATGACAGCAAAAAGTTTGAGTCTACAACATTTAGTTAAGGTGTGAGAGCCAAAATGAACTTTGTATTGCTTTAAATGCATTTTCAGCCCGAATGTACACTTCAGGTGAAACTGTCAAATTCTTCAAAATGAGCAAAAGCACAATGAAATTAATGCTGGAATCATCTTCAAGTTGCTAAAATACACTAATGACAGCAAAAAGTTTGAGTCTACAACATTTAGTTAAGGTGTGAGAGCCAAAATGAACTTTGTATTGCTTTAAATGCATTTTCAGCCCGATTGGACACTTCAGGTGAAACTGTCAAAATCTTCAAAATGAGCAAAAGCACAATTAAATTAATGCTGGAATCATCTTCAAGCTGCTAAAATACACTAATGACAGTAACAAGTTTGAGTCTACAACATTTAGTTAAGGTGTGAGAGCCTAAATGAACTTTGTATTGCTTTAAACGCATTTTCAGCCCGATAGTACACTTCAGGTGAAACTGTCAAAATCTTCAAAATGAGCAAAAGCACAATTAAATTAATGCTGGAATCATCTTCAAGTTGCTAAAATACACTAATGACAGCAAAAAGTTTGAGTCTACAACATTTAGTTAAGGTGTGAGAGCCAAAATGAACTTTGTATTGCTGTAAACGCGTTTTCAGCACCTGATTGTACACTTCAGGTGAAACTGTCAAAATCTTCAAAATGAGCAAAAGCACAATGAAATTAATGCTGGAATCATCTTCAAGTTGCTAAAATACACTAATGACAGCAAAAAGTTTGAGTCTACAACATTTAGTTAAGGTGTGAGAGCCTAAATGAACTTTGTATTGCTTTAAACGCGTTTTCAGCCCAAGATTGTACACTTCAGGTGAAACTGTCAAAATTTTCAAAATGAGCAAAAGCACAATGAAATTAATGCTGGAATCATCTTCAAGTTGCTAAAATACACTAATGACAGCAAAAAGTTTGAGTCTACAACATTTAGTTAAGGTGTGAGAGCCAAAATTAACTTTGTATTGCTTTAAATGCATTTTCAGCCCGATTGGACACTTCAGGTGAAACTGTCAAAATCTTCAAAATGAGCAAAAGCACAATTAAATTAATGCTGGAATCATCTTCAAGCTGCTAAAATACACTAATGACAGTAACAAGTTTGAGTCTACAACATTTAGTTAAGGTGTGAGAGCCTAAATGAACTTTGTATTGCTTTAAACGCATTTTCAGCCACTGATTGTACACTTCAGGTGAAACTGTCAAAACTTCAAAATGAGCAAAAGCACAATGAAATTAATGCTGGAATCATCTTCAAGTTGCTAAAATACACTAATGACAGCAACAAGTTTGAGTCTACAACATTTAGTTAAGGTGTGAGAGCCTAAATGAACTTTGTATTGCTTTAAATGCATTTTCAGCCCGATTGTACACTTCAGGTGAAACTGTCAAAATCTTAAAAATGAGCAAAAGCACAATGAAATTAATGCTGGAATCATCTTCAAGTTGCTAAAATACACTAATGACAGCAAAAAGTTTGAGTCTACAACATTTAGTTAAGGTGTGAGAGCCTAAATGAACTTTGTATTGCTTTAAACGCGTTTTCAGCCCAAGATTGTACACTTCAGGTGAAACTGTCAAAATCTTCAAAAAGAGCAAAAGCACAATGAAATTAATGCTGGAATCACCTTCAAGTTGCTAAAATACACTAATGACAGCAAGAAGTTTGAGTCTACAACATTTAGTTATGGTGTGAGAGCCAAAATGAACTTTTTATTGCTGTAAACGCGTTTTCAGCACCTGAATGTACACTTCAGGTGACACTGTCAAAATCTTCAAAATGAGCAAAAGCACGATGAAATTAATGCTGGAATCATCTTCAAGTTGCTAAAATACACTAATGACAGCAAAAAGTTTGAGTCTACAACATTTAGTTAAGGTGTGAGAGCCAAAATGAACTTTGTATTGCTTTAAATGCATTTTCAGCCCGATAGTACACTTCAGGTGAAACTGTCAAAATCTTCAAAATGAGCAAAAGCACAATGAAATTAATGCTGGAATCATCTTCAAGTTGCTAAAATACACTAATGACAGCAAAAAGTTTGAGTCTACAACATTTAGTTAAGGTGTGAGAGCCAAAATGAACTTTGTATTGCTTTAAATGCATTTTCAGCCCGATAGTACACTTCAGGTGAAACTGTCAAAATCTTCAAAATGAGCAAAAGCACAATGAAATTAATGCTGGAATCATCTTCAAGTTGCTAAAATACACTAATGACAGCAAAAAGTTTGAGTCTACAACATTTAGTTAAGGTGTGAGAGCCAAAATGAACTTTGTATTGCTGTAAACGCGTTTTCAGCACCTGATTGTACACTTCAGGTGAAACTGTCAAAATCTTCAAAATGAGCAAAAGCACAATGGAATTAATGCTGGAATCATCTTCAAGTTGCTAAAATACACTAATGACAGCAAAAAGTTTGAGTCTACAACATTTAGTTAAAGTGTGAGAGCCAAAATTAACTTTGTATTGCTTTAAATGCATTTTCAGCCCGAATGTACACTTCAGGTGAAACTGTCAAATTCTTCAGAATGAGCAAAAGCACAATGAAATTAATGCTGGAATCATCTTCAAGTTGCTAAAATACACTAATGACAGCAAAAAGTTTTGAGTCTACAACATTTAGTTAAGGTGTGAGAGCCAAAATTAACTTTGTATTGCTTTAAATGCATTTTCAGCCCGATTGGACACTTCAGGTGAAACTGTCAAAATCTTCAAAATGAGCAAAAGCACAATTAAATTAATGCTGGAATCATCTTCAAGCTGCTAAAATACACTAATGACAGTAACAAGTTTGAGTCTACAACATTTAGTTAAGGTGTGAGAGCCTAAATGAACTTTGTATTGCTTTAAACGCATTTTCAGCCCCTGATTGTACACTTCAGGTGAAACTGTCAAAATCTTCAAAATGAGCAAAAGCACAATGAAATTAATGCTGGAATCATCTTCAAGTTGCTAAAATACACTAATGACAGCAACAAGTTTGAGTCTACAACATTTAGTTAAGGTGTGAGAGCCTAAATGAACTTTGTATTGCTTTAAATGCATTTTCAGCCCGATTGTACACTTCAGGTGAAACTGTCAAAATCTTCAAAATGAGCAAAAGCACAATGAAATTAATGCTGGAATCATCTTCAAGTTGCTAAAATACACTAATGACAGCAAAAAGTTTGAGTCTACAACATTTAGTTAAGGTGTGAGAGCCTAAATGAACTTTGTATTGCTTTAAACGCGTTTTCAGCCCAAGATTGTACACTTCAGGTGAAACTGTCAAAATCTTCAAAATGAGCAAAAGCACAATGAAATTAATGCTGGAATCACCTTCAAGTTGCTAAAATACACTAATGACAGCAAGAAGTTTGAGTCTACAACATTTAGTTATGGTGTGAGAGCCAAAATGAACTTTTTATTGCTGTAAACGCGTTTTCAGCACCTGAATGTACACTTCAGGTGAAACTGTCAAAATCTTCAAAATGAGCAAAAGCACAATGAAATTAAGGCTGGAATCACCTTCAAGTTGCTAAAATACACTAATGACAGCAAGAAGTTTGAGTCTACAACATTTAGTTAAGGTGTGAGAGCCAAAATGAACTTTGTATTGCTTTAAATGCATTTTCAGCCCGAATGTACACTTCAGGTGAAACTGTCAAATTCTTCAAAATGAGCAAAAGCACAATGAAATTAATGCTGGAAACATCTTCAAGTTGCTAAAATACACTAATGACAGCAAAAAGTTTGAGTCTACAACATTTAGTTAAGGTGTGAGAGCCAAAATTAACTTTGTATTGCTTTAAATGCATTTTCAGCCCGATAGTACACTTCAGGTGAAACTGTCAAAATCTTCAAAATGAGCAAAAGCACAATTAAATTAATGCTGGAATCATCTTCAAGTTGCTAAAATACACTAATGACAGCAAAAAGTTTGAGTCTACAACATTTAGTTAAGGTGTGAGAGCCAAAATGAACTTTGTATTGCTGTAAACGCGTTTTCAGCACCTGATTGTACACTTCAGGTGAAACTGTCAAAATCTTCAAAATGAGCAAAAGCACAATGAAATTAATGCTGGAATCATCTTCAAGTTGCTAAAATACACTAATGACAGCAAAAAGTTTGAGTCTACAACATTTAGTTAAGGTGTGAGAGCCAAAATTAACTTTGTATTGCTTTAAATGCATTTTCAGCCCGATTGGACACTTCAGGTGAAACTGTCAAAATCTTCAAAATGAGCAAAAGCACAATTAAATTAATGCTGGAATCATCTTCAAGCTGCTAAAATACACTAATGACAGTAACAAGTTTGAGTCTACAACATTTAGTTAAGGTGTGAGAGCCTAAATGAACTTTGTATTGCTTTAAACGCATTTTCAGCCCCTGATTGTACACTTCAGGTGAAACTGTCAAAATCTTCAAAATGAGCAAAAGCACAATGAAATTAATGCTGGAATCATCTTCAAGTTGCTAAAATACACTAATGACAGCAACAAGTTTGAGTCTACAACATTTAGTTAAGGTGTGAGAGCCTAAATGAACTTTGTATTGCTTTAAATGCATTTTCAGCCCGATTGTACACTTCAGGTGAAACTGTCAAAATCTTAAAAATGAGCAAAAGCACAATGAAATTAATGCTGGAATCATCTTCAAGTTGATAAAATACACTAATGACAGCAAAAAGTTTGAGTCTACAACATTTAGTTAAGGTGTGAGAGCCTAAATGAACTTTGTATTGCTTTAAACGCGTTTTCAGCCCAAGATTGTACACTTCAGGTGAAACTGTCAAAATCTTCAAAATGAGCAAAAGCACAATGAAATTAATGCTGGAATCACCTTCAAGTTGCTAAAATACACTAATGACAGCAAGAAGTTTGAGTCTACAACATTTAGTTATGGTGTGAGAGCCAAAATGAACTTTTTATTGCTGTAAACGCGTTTTCAGCACCTGAATGTACACTTCAGGTGAAACTGTCAAAATCTTCAAAATGAGCAAAAGCACGATGAAATTAATGCTGGAATCATCTTCAAGTTGCTAAAATACACTAATGACAGCAAAAAGTTTGAGTCTACAACATTTAGTTAAGGTGTGAGAGCCAAAATTAACTTTGTATTGCTTTAAATGCATTTTCAGCCCGATTGGACACTTCAGGTGAAACTGTCAAAATCTTCAAAATGAGCAAAAGCACAATTAAATTAATGCTGGAATCATCTTCAAGCTGCTAAAATACACTAATGACAGTAACAAGTTTGAGTCTACAACATTTAGTTAAGGTGTGAGAGCCTAAATGAACTTTGTATTGCTTTAAACGCGTTTTCAGCCCAAGATTGTACACTTCAGGTGAAACTGTCAAAATCTTCAAAATGAGCAAAAGCACAATGAAATTAATGCTGGAATCACCTTCAAGTTGCTAAAATACACTAATGACAGCAAGAAGTTTGAGTCTACAACATTTAGTTATGGTGTGAGAGCCAAAATGAACTTTTTATTGCTGTAAACGCGTTTTCAGCACCTGAATGTACACTTCAGGTGAAACTGTCAAAATCTTCAAAATGAGCAAAAGCACGATGAAATTAATGCTGGAATCATCTTCAAGTTGCTAAAATACACTAATGACAGCAAAAAGTTTGAGTCTACAACATTTAGTTAAGGTGTGAGAGCCTAAATGAACTTTGTATTGCTTTAAACGCGTTTTCAGCCCAAGATTGTACACTTCAGGTGAAACTGTCAAAATCTTCAAAATGAGCAAAAGCACAATGAAATTAATGCTGGAATCACCTTCAAGTTGCTAAAATACACTAATGACAGCAAGAAGTTTGAGTCTACAACATTTAGTTATGGTGTGAGAGCCAAAATGAACTTTTTATTGCTGTAAACGCGTTTTCAGCACCTGAATGTACACTTCAGGTGAAACTGTCAAAATCTTCAAAATGAGCAAAAGCACAATGAAATTAATGCTGGAATCATCTTCAAGTTGCTAAAATACACTAATGACAGCAAAAAGTTTGAGTCTACAACATTTAGTTAAGGTGTGAGAGCCAAAATGAACTTTGTATTGCTTTAAATGCATTTTCAGCCCGATAGTACACTTCAGGTGAAACTGTCAAAATCTTCAAAATGAGCAAAAGCACAATGAAATTAATGCTGGAATCATCTTCAAGTTGCTAAAATACACTAATGACAGCAAAAAGTTTGAGTCTACAACATTTAGTTAAGGTGTGAGAGCCAAAATGAACTTTGTATTGCTTTAAATGCATTTTCAGCCCGAATGTACACTTCAGGTGAAACTGTCAAATTCTTCAAAATGAGCAAAAGCACAATGAAATTAATGCTGGAAACATCTTCAAGTTGCTAAAATACACTAATGACAGCAACAAGTTTGAGTCTACAACATTTAGTTAAGGTGTGAGAGCCAAAATGAACTTTGTATTGCTGTAAACGCGTTTTCAGCACCTGATTGTACACTTCAGGTGAAACTGTCAAAATTTTCAAAATGAGCAAAAGCACAATGAAATTAATGCTGGAATCATCTTCAAGTTGCTAAAATACACTAATGACAGCAAAAAGTTTGAGTCTACAACATTTAGTTAAGGTGTGAGAGCCTAAATGAACTTTGTATTGCTTTAAACGCGTTTTCAGCCCAAGATTGTACACTTCAGGTGAAACTGTCAAAATCTTCAAAATGAGCAAAAGCACAATGAAATTAATGCTGGAATCACCTTCAAGTTGCTAAAATACACTAATGACAGCAAGAAGTTTGAGTCTACAACATTTAGTTATGGTGTGAGAGCCAAAATGAACTTTTTATTGCTGTAAACGCGTTTTCAGCACCTGAATGTACACTTCAGGTGAAACTGTCAAAATCTTCAAAATGAGCAAAAGCACGATGAAATTAATGCTGGAATCATCTTCAAGTTGCTAAAATACACTAATGACAGCAAAAAGTTTGAGTCTACAACATTTAGTTAAGGTGTGAGAGCCTAAATGAACTTTGTATTGCTTTAAACGCGTTTTCAGCCCAAGATTGTACACTTCAGGTGAAACTGTCAAAATCTTCAAAATGAGCAAAAGCACAATGAAATTAATGCTGGAATCACCTTCAAGTTGCTAAAATACACTAATGACAGCAAGAAGTTTGAGTCTACAACATTTAGTTATGGTGTGAGAGCCAAAATGAACTTTTTATTGCTGTAAACGCGTTTTCAGCACCTGAATGTACACTTCAGGTGAAACTGTCAAAATCTTCAAAATGAGCAAAAGCACAATGAAATTAATGCTGGAATCATCTTCAAGTTGCTAAAATACACTAATGACAGCAAAAAGTTTGAGTCTACAACATTTAGTTAAGGTGTGAGAGCCAAAATGAACTTTGTATTGCTTTAAATGCATTTTCAGCCCGATAGTACACTTCAGGTGAAACTGTCAAAATCTTCAAAATGAGCAAAAGCACAATGAAATTAATGCTGGAATCATCTTCAAGTTGCTAAAATACACTAATGACAGCAAAAAGTTTGAGTCTACAACATTTAGTTAAGGTGTGAGAGCCAAAATGAACTTTGTATTGCTTTAAATGCATTTTCAGCCCGAATGTACACTTCAGGTGAAACTGTCAAATTCTTCAAAATGAGCAAAAGCACAATGAAATTAATGCTGGAAACATCTTCAAGTTGCTAAAATACACTAATGACAGCAACAAGTTTGAGTCTACAACATTTAGTTAAGGTGTGAGAGCCAAAATGAACTTTGTATTGCTGTAAACGCGTTTTCAGCACCTGATTGTACACTTGAGGTGAAACTGTCAAAATATTCAAAATGAGCAAAAGCACAATGAAATTAATGCTGGAATCATCTTCAAGTTGCTAAAATACACTAATGACAGCAAAAAGTTTGAGTCTACAACATTTAGTTAAGGTGTGAGAGCCAAAATGAACTTTGTATTGCTGTAAACGCGTTTTCAGCACCTGATTATACACTTCACGTGAAACTGTCAAAATATTCAAAATGAGCAAAAGCACAATGAAATTAATGCTGGAATCATCTTTAAGTTGCTAAAATACACTAATAACAGTAAAAAGTTTAAGTCTACAACATTTAGTTAAGGTGTGAGAGCCAAAATGAACTTTGTATTGCTTTAAATGCATTTTCAGCCCGAATGTACACTTCAGGTGAAACTGTCAAATTCTTCAAAATGAGCAAAAGCACAATGAAATTAATGCTGGAAACATCTTCAAGTTGCTAAAATACACTAATGACAGCAACAAGTTTGAGTCTACAACATTTAGTTAAGGTGTGAGAGCCAAAATGAACTTTGTATTGCTGTAATCGCGTTTTCAGCACCTGATTGTACACTTCAGGTGAAACTGTCAAAATCTTCAAAATGAGCAAAAGCACAATGAAATGAATGCTGGAATCATCTTCAAGTTGCTAAAATACACTAATGACAGCAAAAAGTTTGAGTCTACAACATTTAGTTAAGGTGTGAAAGCCTAAATGAACTTTTCATTGCTTTAAACGCGTTTTCAGCCCTTGATTGTACAATTCAGGTGAAACTGTCAAAATCTTCAAAATGAGCAAAAGCACAATGAAATTAATGCTGGAATCATCTTCAAGTTGCTAAAATACACTAATGACAGCAACAAGTTTGAGTCTACAACATTTAGTTAAGGTGTGAGAGCCAAAATTAACTTTGTATTGCTTTAAATGCATTTTCAGCCCGATTGGACACTTCAGGTGAAACTGTCAAAATCTTCAAAATGAGCAAAAGCACAATTAAATTAATGCTGGAATCATCTTCAAGCTGCTAAAATACACTAATGACAGTAACAAGTTTGAGTCTATAACATTTAGTTAAGGTGTGAGAGCCTAAATGAACTTTGTATTGCTTTAAACGCATTTTCAGCCCCTGATTGTACACTTCAGGTGAAACTGTCAAAATCTTCAAAATGAGCAAAAGCACAATGAAATTAATGCTGGAATCATCTTCAAGTTGCTAAAATACACTAATGACAGCAAAAAGTTTGAGTCTACAACATTTAGTTAAGGTGTGAGAGCCAAAATTAACTTTGTATTGCTTTAAATGCATTTTCAGCCCGATTGGACACTTCAGGTGAAACTGTCAAAATCTTCAAAATGAGCAAAAGCACAATTCAATTAATTCTGGAATCATCTTCAAGCTGCTAAAATACACTAATGACAGTAACAAGTTTGAGTCTACAACATTTAGTTAAGGTGTGAGAGCCTAAATGAACTTTGTATTGCTTTAAACGCATTTTTAGCCCCTGATTGTACACTTCAGGTGAAACTGTCAAAATCTTCAAAATGAGCAAAAGCACAATGAAATTAATGCTGGAATCATCTTCAAGTTGCTAAAATACACTAATGACAGCAAAAAGTTTGAGTCTACAACATTTAGTTAAGGTGTGAGAGCCAAAATGAACTTTGTATTGCTGTAAACGCGTTTTCAGCACCTGATTGTACACTTCAGGTGAAACTGTCAAAATATTAAAAATGAGCAAAAGCACAATGAAATTAATGCTGGAATCATCTTTAAGTTGCTAAAATACACTAATAACAGTAAAAAGTTTAAGTCTACAACATTTAGTTAAGGTGTGAGAGCCAAAATGAACTTTGTATTGCTTTAAATGCATTTTCAGCCCGAATGTACACTTCAGGTGAAACTGTCAAATTCTTCAAAATGAGCAAAAGCACAATAAAATTAATGCTGGAAACATCTTCAAGTTGCTAAAATACACTAATGACAGCAACAAGTTTGAGTCTACAACATTTAGTTAAGGTGTGAGAGCCAAAATGAACTTTGTATTGCTGTAATCGCGTTTTCAGCACCTGATTGTACACTTCAGGTGAAACTGTCAAAATCTTCAAAATGAGCAAAAGCACAATGAAATGAATGCTGGAATCATCTTCAAGTTGCTAAAATACACTAATGACAGCAAAAAGTTTGAGTCTACAACATTTAGTTAAGGTGTGAAAGCCTAAATGAACTTTTCATTGCTTTAAACGCGTTTTCAGCCCTTGATTGTACAATTCATGTGAAACTGTCAAAATCTTCAAAATGAGCAAAAGCACAATGAAATTAATGCTGGAATCATCTTCAAGTTGCTAAAATACACTAATGACAGCAACAAGTTTGAGTCTACAACATTTAGTTAAGGTGTGAGAGCCAAAATGAACTTTGTATTGCTGTAAACGCGTTTTCAGCACCTGATTGTACACTTCAGGTGAAACTGTCAAAATATTCAAAATGAGCAAAAGCACAATGAAATTAATGCTGGAATCATCTTCAAGTTGCTAAAATACACTAATGACAGCAAAAAGTTTGAGTCTACAACATTTAGTTAAGGTGTGAGAGCCAAAATGAACTTTGTATTGCTGTAAACGCGTTTTCAGCACCTGATTGTACACTTCAGGTGAAACTGTCAAAATATTCAAAATGAGCAAAAGCACAATGAAATTAATGCTGGAATCATCTTTAAGTTGCTAAAATACACTAATGACAGTAAAAAGTTTAAGTCTACAACATTTAGTTAAGGTGTGAGAGCCAAAATGAACTTTGTATTGCTGTAATCGCGTTTTCAGCACCTGAATGTACACTTCAGGTGAAACTGTCAAAATCTTCAAAATGAGCAAAAGCACAATGAAATGAATGCTGGAATCATCTTCAAGTTGCTAAAATACACTAATGACAGCAAAAAGTTTGAGTCTACAACATTTAGTTAAGGTGTGAAAGCCTAAATGAACTTTTCATTGCTTTAAACGCGTTTTCAGCCCTTGATTGTACAATTCAGGTGAAACTGTCAAAATCTTCAAAATGAGCAAAAGCACAATGAAATTAATGCTGGAATCATCTTCAAGTTGCTAAAATACACTAATGACAGCAAAAAGTTTGAGTCTACAACATTTAGTTAAGGTGTGAGAGCCAAAATTAACTTTGTATTGCTTTAAATGCATTTTCAGCCCGATTGGACACTTCAGGTGAAACTGTCAAAATCTTCAAAATGAGCAAAAGCACAATTAAATTAATGCTGGAATCATCTTCAAGCTGCTAAAATACACTAATGACAGTAACAAGTTTGAGTCTACAACATTTAGTTAAGGTGTGAGAGCCTAAATGAACTTTGTATTGCTTTAAACGCATTTTCAGCCCCTGATTGTACACTTCAGGTGAAACTGTCAAAATCTTCAAAATGAGCAAAAGCACAATGAAATTAATGCTGGAATCATCTTCAAGTTGCTAAAATACACTAATGACAGCAAAAAAGTTTGAGTCTACAACATTTAGTTAAGGTGTGAGAGCCAAAATTAACTTTGTATTGCTTTAAATGCATTTTCAGCCCGATTGGACACTTCAGGTGAAACTGTCAAAATCTTCAAAATGAGCAAAAGCACAATTAAATTAATGCTGGAATCATCTTCAAGCTGCTAAAATACACTAATGACAGTAACAAGTTTGAGTCTACAACATTTAGTTAAGGTGTGAGAGCCTAAATGAACTTTGTATTGCTTTAAACGCATTTTCAGCCCCTGATTGTACACTTCAGGTGAAACTGTCAAAATCTTCAAAATGAGCAAAAGCACAATGAAATTAATGCTGGAATCATCTTCAAGTTGCTAAAATACACTAATGACAGCAACAAGTTTGAGTCTACAACATTTAGTTAAGGTGTGAGAGCCTAAATGAACTTTGTATTGCTTTAAATGCATTTTCAGCCCGATTGTACACTTCAGGTGAAACTGTCAAAATCTTCAAAATGAGCAAAAGCACAATGAAATTAATGCTGGAATCATCTTCAAGTTGCTAAAATACACTAATGACAGCAAAAAGTTTGAGTCTACAACATTTAGTTAAGGTGTGAGAGCCAAAATTAACTTTGTATTTCTTTAAATGCATTTTCAGCCCGATTGGACACTTCAGGTGAAACTGTCAAAATCTTCAAAATGAGCAAAAGCACAATTAAATTAATGCTGGAATCATCTTCAAGCTGCTAAAATACACTAATGACAGTAACAAGTTTGAGTCTACAACATTTAGTTAAGGTGTGAGAGCCTAAATGAACTTTGTATTGCTTTAAACGCATTTTCAGCCCCTGATTGTACACTTCAGGTGAAACTGTCAAAATCTTCAAAATGAGCAAAAGCACAATGAAATTAATGCTGGAATCATCTTCAAGTTGCTAAAATACACTAATGACAGCAACAAGTTTGAGTCTACAACATTTAGTTAAGGTGTGAGAGCCTAAATGAACTTTGTATTGCTTTAAATGCATTTTCAGCCCGATTGTACACTTCAGGTGAAACTGTCAAAATCTTAAAAATGAGCAAAAGCACAATGAAATTAATGCTGGAATCATCTTCAAGTTGCTAAAATACACTAATCACAGCAAAAAGTTTGAGTCTACAACATTTAGTTAAGGTGTGAGAGCCTAAATGAACTTTGTATTGCTTTAAACGCGTTTTCAGCCCAAGATTGTACACTTCAGGTGAAACTGTCAAAATCTTCAAAAAGAGCAAAAGCACAATGAAATTAATGCTGGAATCACCTTCAAGTTGCTAAAATACACTAATGACAGCAAGAAGTCTGAGTCTACAACATTTAGTTATGGTGTGAGAGCCAAAATGAACTTTTTATTGCTGTAAACGCGTTTTCAGCACCTGAATGTACACTTCAGGTGAAACTGTCAAAATCTTCAAAATGAGCAAAAGCACGATGAAATTAATGCTGGAATCATCTTCAAGTTGCTAAAATACACTAATGACAGCAAAAAGTTTGAGTCTACAACATTTAGTTAAGGTGTGAGAGCCAAAATGAACTTTGTATTGCTTTAAATGCATTTTCAGCCTGATAGTACACTTCAGGTGAAACTGTCAAAATCTTCAAAATGAGCAAAAGCACAATGAAATTAATGCTGGAATCATCTTCAAGTTGCTAAAATACACTAATGACAGCAAAAAGTTTGAGTCTACAACATTTAGTTAAGGTGTGAGAGCCAAAATGAACTTTGTATTGCTTTAAATGCATTTTCAGCCCGATAGTACACTTCAGGTGAAACTGTCAAAATCTTCAAAATGAGCAAAAGCACAATGAAATTAATGCTGGAATCATCTTCAAGTTGCTAAAATACACTAATGACAGCAAAAAGTTTGAGTCTACAACATTTAGTTAAGGTGTGAGAGCCAAAATGAACTTTGTATTGCTGTAAACGCGTTTTCAGCACCTGATTGTACACTTCAGGTGAAACTGTCAAAATCTTCAAAATGAGCAAAAGCACAATGAAATTAATGCTGGAATCATCTTCAAGTTGCTAAAATACACTAATGACAGCAAAAAGTTTGAGTCTACAACATTTAGTTAAGGTGTGAGAGCCAAAATGAACTTTGTATTGCTTTAAATGCATTTTCAGCCCGAATGTACACTTCAGGTGAAACTGTCAAATTCTTCAAAATGAGCAAAAGCACAATGAAATTAATGCTGGAATCATCTTCAAGTTGCTAAAATACACTAATGACAGCAAAAAGTTTGAGTCTACAACATTTAGTTAAGGTGTGAGAGCCAAAATTAACTTTGTATTGCTTTAAATGCATTTTCAGCCCGATTGGACACTTCAGGTGAAACTGTCAAAATCTTCAAAATGAGCAAAAGCACAATTAAATTAATGCTGGAATCATCTTCAAGCTGCTAAAATACACTAATGACAGTAACAAGTTTGAGTCTACAACATTTAGTTAAGGTGTGAGAGCCTAAATTAACTTTGTATTGCTTTAAACGCATTTTCAGCCCCTGATTGTACACTTCAGGTGAAACTGTCAAAATCTTCAAAATGAGGAAAAGCACAATGAAATTAATGCTGGAATCATCTTCAAGTTGCTAAAATACACTAATGACAGCAACAAGTTTGAGTATACAACATTTAGTTAAGGTGTGAGAGCCTAAATGAACTTTGTATTGCTTTAAATGCATTTTCAGCCCGATTGTACACTTCAGGTGAAACTGTCAAAATCTTAAAAATGAGCAAAAGCACAATGAAATTAATGCTGGAATCATCTTCAAGTTGCTAAAATACACTAATGACAGCAAAAAGTTTGAGTCTACAACATTTAGTTAAGGTGTGAGAGCCTAAATGAACTTTGTATTGCTTTAAACGCATTTTCAGCCCCTGATTGTACACTTCAGGTGAAACTGTCAAAATCTTCAAAATGAGCAAAAGCACAATGAAATTAATGCTGGAATCATCTTCAAGTTGCTAAAATACACTAATGACAGCAACAAGTTTGAGTCTACAACATTTAGTTAAGGTGTGAGAGCCTAAATGAACTTTGTATTGCTTTAAATGCATTTTCAGCCCGATTGTACACTTCAGGTGAAACTGTCAAAATCTTAAAAATGAGCAAAAGCACAATGAAATTAATGCTGGAATCATCTTCAAGTTGCTAAAATACACCAATGACAGCAAAAAGTATGAGTCTACAACATTTAGTTAAGGTGTGAGAGCCTAAATGAACTTTGTATTGCTTTAAACGCGTTTTCAGCCCAAGATTGTACACTTCAGGTGAAACTGTCAAAATCTTCAAAAAGAGCAAAAGCACAATGAAATTAATGCTGGAATCACCTTCAAGTTGCTAAAATACACTAATGACAGCAAGAAGTTTGAGTCTACAACATTTAGTTATGGTGTGAGAGCCAAAATGAACTTTTTATTGCTGTAAACGCGTTTTCAGCACCTGAATGTACACTTCAGGTGAAACTGTCAAAATCTTCAAAATGAGCAAAAGCACACTGATATTAATGCTGGAATCATCTTCAAGTTGCTAAAATACACTAATGACAGCAAAAAGTTTGAGTCTACAACATTTAGTTAAGGTGTGAGAGCCAAAATTAACTTTTTATTGCTTTAAATGCATTTTCAGCCCGATTGGACACTTCAGGTGAAACTGTCAAAATCTTCAAAATGAGCAAAAGCACAATTAAATTAATGCTGGAATCATCTTCAAGCTGCTAAAATACACTAATGACAGTAACAAGTTTGAGTCTACAACATTTAGTTAAGGTGTGAGAGCCTAAATGAACTTTGTATTGCTTTAAACGCATTTTCAGCCACTGATTGTACACTTCAGGTGAAACTGTCAAAATCTTCAAAATGAGCAAAAGCACAATGAAATTAATGCTGGAATCATCTTCAAGTTGCTAAAATACACTAATATCAGCAACAAGTTTGAGTCTACAACATTTAGTTAAGGTGTGAGAGCCTAAATGAACTTTGTATTGCTTTAAATGCATTTTCAGCCCGATTGTACACTTCAGGTGAAACTGTCAAAATCTTAAAAATGAGCAAAAGCACAATGAAATTAATGCTGGAATCATCTTCAAGTTGCTAAAATACACTAATGACAGCAAAAAGTTTGAGTCTACAACATTTAGTTAAGGTGTGAGAGCCAAAATGAACTTTGTATTGCTTTAAATGCATTTTCAGCCCGATAGTACACTTCAGGTGAAACTGTCAAAATCTTCAAAATGAGCAAAAGCACAATGAAATTAATGCTGGAATCATCTTCAAGTTGCTAAAATACACTAATGACAGCAAAAAGTTTGAGTCTACAACATTTAGTTAAGGTGTGAGAGCCAAAATGAACTTTGTATTGCTTTAAATGCATTTTCAGCCCGATAGTACACTTCAGGTGAAACTGTCAAAATCTTCAAAATGAGCAAAAGCACAATGAAATTAATGCTGGAATCATCTTCCAGTTGCTAAAATACACTAATGACAGCAAAAAGTTTGAGTCTACAACATTTAGTTAAGGTGTGAGAGCCTAAATGAACTTTGTATTGCTTTAAACGCGTTTTCAGCCCAAGATTGTACACTTCAGGTGAAACTGTCAAAATCTTCAAAAAGAGCAAAAGCACAATGAAATTAATGCTGGAATCACCTTCAAGTTGCTAAAATACACTAATGACAGCAAGAAGTTTGAGTCTACAACATTTAGTTATGGTGTGAGAGCCAAAATGAACTTTTTATTGCTGTAAACGCGTTTTCAGCACCTGAATGTACACTTCAGGTGAAACTGTCAAAATCTTCAAAATGAGCAAAAGCACGATGAAATTAATGCTGGAATCATCTTCAAGTTGCTAAAATACACTAATGACAGCAAAAAGTTTGAGTCTACAACATTTAGTTAAGGTGTGAGAGCCAAAATGAACTTTGTATTGCTTTAAATGCATTTTCAGCCTGATAGTACACTTCAGGTGAAACTGTCAAAATCTTCAAAATGAGCAAAAGCACAATGAAATTAATGCTGGAATCATCTTCAAGTTGCTAAAATACACTAATGACAGCAAAAAGTTTGAGTCTACAACATTTAGTTAAGGTGTGAGAGCCAAAATGAACTTTGTATTGCTTTAAATGCATTTTCAGCCCGATAGTACACTTCAGGTGAAACTGTCAAAATCTTCAAAATGAGCAAAAGCACAATGAAATTAATGCTGGAATCATCTTCAAGTTGCTAAAATACACTAATGACAGCAAAAAGTTTGTGTCTACAACATTTAGTTAAGGTGTGAGAGCCAAAATGAACTTTTTATTGCTGTAAACGCGTTTTCAGCACCTGAATGTACACTTCAGGTGAAACTGTCAAAATCTTCAAAATGAGCAAAAGCACAATGAAATTAATGCTGGAATCATCTTCAAGTTGCTAAAATACACTAATGACAGCAACAAGTTTGAGTCTACAACATTTAGTTAAGGTGTGAGAGCCTAAATGAACTTTGTATTGCTTTAAATGCATTTTCAGCCCGATTGTACACTTCAGGTGAAACTGTCAAAATCTTCAAAATGAGCAAAAGCACAATGAAATTAATGCTGGAATCATCTTCAAGTTGCTAAAATACACTAATGACAGCAAAAAGTTTGAGTCTACAACATTTAGTTAAGGTGTGAGAGCCTAAATGAACTTTGTATTGCTTTAAACGCGTTTTCAGCCCAAGATTGTACACTTCAGGTGAAACTGTCAAAATTTTCAAAATGAGCAAAAGCACAATGAAATTAATGCTGGAATCACCTTCAAGTTGCTAAAATACACTAATGACAGCAAGAAGTTTGAGTCTACAACATTTAGTTATGGTGTGAGAGCCAAAATGAACTTTTTATTGCTGTAAACGCGTTTTCAGCACCTGAATGTACACTTCAGGTGAAACTGTCAAAATCTTCAAAATGAGCAAAAGCACAATGAAATTAAGGCTGGAATCACCTTCAAGTTGCTAAAATACACTAATGACAGCAAGAAGTTTGAGTCTACAACATTTAGTTAAGGTGTGAGAGCCAAAATGAACTTTGTATTGCTTTAAATGCATTTTCAGCCCGAATGTACACTTCAGGTGAAACTGTCAAATTCTTCAAAATGAGCAAAAGCACAATGAAATTAATGCTGGAAACATCTTCAAGTTGCTAAAATACACTAATGACAGCAAAAAGTTTGAGTCTACAACATTTAGTTAAGGTGTGAGAGCCAAAATTAACTTTGTATTGCTTTAAATGCATTTTCAGCCCGATAGTACACTTCAGGTGAAACTGTCAAAATCTTCAAAATGAGCAAAAGCACAATTAAATTAATGCTGGAATCATCTTCAAGTTGCTAAAATACACTAATGACAGCAAAAAGTTTGAGTCTACAACATTTAGTTAAGGTGTGAGAGCCAAAATGAACTTTGTATTGCTGTAAACGCGTTTTCAGCACCTGATTGTACACTTCAGGTGAAACTGTCAAAATCTTCAAAATGAGCAAAAGCACAATGAAATTAATGCTGGAATCATCTTCAAGTTGCTAAAATACACTAATGACAGCAAAAAGTTTGAGTCTACAACATTTAGTTAAGGTGTGAGAGCCAAAATTAACTTTGTATTGCTTTAAATGCATTTTCAGCCCGATTGGACACTTCAGGTGAAACTGTCAAAATCTTCAAAATGAGCAAAAGCACAATTAAATTAATGCTGGAATCATCTTCAAGCTGCTAAAATACACTAATGACAGTAACAAGTTTGAGTCTACAACATTTAGTTAAGGTGTGAGAGCCTAAATGAACTTTGTATTGCTTTAAACGCATTTTCAGCCCCTGATTGTACACTTCAGGTGAAACTGTCAAAATCTTCAAAATGAGCAAAAGCACAATGAAATTAATGCTGGAATCATCTTCAAGTTGCTAAAATACACTAATGACAGCAACAAGTTTGAGTCTACAACATTTAGTTAAGGTGTGAGAGCCTAAATGAACTTTGTATTGCTTTAAATGCATTTTCAGCCCGATTGTACACTTCAGGTGAAACTGTCAAAATCTTAAAAATGAGCAAAAGCACAATGAAATTAATGCTGGAATCATCTTCAAGTTGATAAAATACACTAATGACAGCAAAAAGTTTGAGTCTACAACATTTAGTTAAGGTGTGAGAGCCTAAATGAACTTTGTATTGCTTTAAACGCGTTTTCAGCCCAAGATTGTACACTTCAGGTGAAACTGTCAAAATCTTCAAAATGAGCAAAAGCACAATGAAATTAATGCTGGAATCACCTTCAAGTTGCTAAAATACACTAATGACAGCAAGAAGTTTGAGTCTACAACATTTAGTTATGGTGTGAGAGCCAAAATGAACTTTTTATTGCTGTAAACGCGTTTTCAGCACCTGAATGTACACTTCAGGTGAAACTGTCAAAATCTTCAAAATGAGCAAAAGCACGATGAAATTAATGCTGGAATCATCTTCAAGTTGCTAAAATACACTAATGACAGCAAAAAGTTTGAGTCTACAACATTTAGTTAAGGTGTGAGAGCCAAAATTAACTTTGTATTGCTTTAAATGCATTTTCAGCCCGATTGGACACTTCAGGTGAAACTGTCAAAATCTTCAAAATGAGCAAAAGCACAATTAAATTAATGCTGGAATCATCTTCAAGCTGCTAAAATACACTAATGACAGTAACAAGTTTGAGTCTACAACATTTAGTTAAGGTGTGAGAGCCTAAATGAACTTTGTATTGCTTTAAACGCGTTTTCAGCCCAAGATTGTACACTTCAGGTGAAACTGTCAAAATCTTCAAAATGAGCAAAAGCACAATGAAATTAATGCTGGAATCACCTTCAAGTTGCTAAAATACACTAATGACAGCAAGAAGTTTGAGTCTACAACATTTAGTTATGGTGTGAGAGCCAAAATGAACTTTTTATTGCTGTAAACGCGTTTTCAGCACCTGAATGTACACTTCAGGTGAAACTGTCAAAATCTTCAAAATGAGCAAAAGCACGATGAAATTAATGCTGGAATCATCTTCAAGTTGCTAAAATACACTAATGACAGCAAAAAGTTTGAGTCTACAACATTTAGTTAAGGTGTGAGAGCCTAAATGAACTTTGTATTGCTTTAAACGCGTTTTCAGCCCAAGATTGTACACTTCAGGTGAAACTGTCAAAATCTTCAAAATGAGCAAAAGCACAATGAAATTAATGCTGGAATCACCTTCAAGTTGCTAAAATACACTAATGACAGCAAGAAGTTTGAGTCTACAACATTTAGTTATGGTGTGAGAGCCAAAATGAACTTTTTATTGCTGTAAACGCGTTTTCAGCACCTGAATGTACACTTCAGGTGAAACTGTCAAAATCTTCAAAATGAGCAAAAGCACAATGAAATTAATGCTGGAATCATCTTCAAGTTGCTAAAATACACTAATGACAGCAAAAAGTTTGAGTCTACAACATTTAGTTAAGGTGTGAGAGCCAAAATGAACTTTGTATTGCTTTAAATGCATTTTCAGCCCGATAGTACACTTCAGGTGAAACTGTCAAAATCTTCAAAATGAGCAAAAGCACAATGAAATTAATGCTGGAATCATCTTCAAGTTGCTAAAATACACTAATGACAGCAAAAAGTTTGAGTCTACAACATTTAGTTAAGGTGTGAGAGCCAAAATGAACTTTGTATTGCTTTAAATGCATTTTCAGCCCGAATGTACACTTCAGGTGAAACTGTCAAATTCTTCAAAATGAGCAAAAGCACAATGAAATTAATGCTGGAAACATCTTCAAGTTGCTAAAATACACTAATGACAGCAACAAGTTTGAGTCTACAACATTTAGTTAAGGTGTGAGAGCCAAAATGAACTTTGTATTGCTGTAAACGCGTTTTCAGCACCTGATTGTACACTTCAGGTGAAACTGTCAAAATATTCAAAATGAGCAAAAGCACAATGAAATTAATGCTGGAATCATCTTCAAGTTGCTAAAATACACTAATGACAGCAAAAAGTTTGAGTCTACAACATTTAGTTAAGGTGTGAGAGCCAAAATGAACTTTGTATTGCTGTAAACGCGTTTTCAGCACCTGATTATACACTTCAGGTGAAACTGTCAAAATATTCAAAATGAGCAAAAGCACAATGAAATTAATGCTGGAATCATCTTTAAGTTGCTAAAATACACTAATAACAGTAAAAAGTTTAAGTCTACAACATTTAGTTAAGGTGTGAGAGCCAAAATGAACTTTGTATTGCTTTAAATGCATTTTCAGCCCGAATGTACACTTCAGGTGAAACTGTCAAATTCTTCAAAATGAGCAAAAGCACAATGAAATTAATGCTGGAAACATCTTCAAGTTGCTAAAATACACTAATGACAGCAACAAGTTTGAGTCTACAACATTTAGTTAAGGTGTGAGAGCCAAAATGAACTTTGTATTGCTGTAATCGCGTTTTCAGCACCTGATTGTACACTTCAGGTGAAACTGTGAAAATCTTCAAAATGAGCAAAAGCACAATGAAATGAATGCTGGAATCATCTTCAAGTTGCTAAAATACACTAATGACAGCAAAAAGTTTGAGTCTACAACATTTAGTTAAGGTGTGAAAGCCTAAATGAACTTTTCATTGCTTTAAACGCGTTTTCAGCCCTTGATTGTACAATTCAGGTGAAACTGTCAAAATCTTCAAAATGAGCAAAAGCACAATGAAATTAATGCTGGAATCATCTTCAAGTTGCTAAAATACACTAATGACAGCAACAAGTTTGAGTCTACAACATTTAGTTAAGGTGTGAGAGCCAAAATTAACTTTGTATTGCTTTAAATGCATTTTCAGCCCGATTGGACACTTCAGGTGAAACTGTCAAAATCTTCAAAATGAGCAAAAGCACAATTAAATTAATGCTGGAATCATCTTCAAGCTGCTAAAATACACTAATGACAGTAACAAGTTTGAGTCTATAACATTTAGTTAAGGTGTGAGAGCCTAAATGAACTTTGTATTGCTTTAAACGCATTTTCAGCCCCTGATTGTACACTTCAGGTGAAACTGTCAAAATCTTCAAAATGAGCAAAAGCACAATGAAATTAATGCTGGAATCATCTTCAAGTTGCTAAAATACACTAATGACAGCAAAAAGTTTGAGTCTACAACATTTAGTTAAGGTGTGAGAGCCAAAATTAACTTTGTATTGCTTTAAATGCATTTTCAGCCCGATTGGACACTTCAGGTGAAACTGTCAAAATCTTCAAAATGAGCAAAAGCACAATTCAATTAATTCTGGAATCATCTTCAAGCTGCTAAAATACACTAATGACAGTAACAAGTTTGAGTCTACAACATTTAGTTAAGGTGTGAGAGCCTAAATGAACTTTGTATTGCTTTAAACGCATTTTTAGCCCCTGATTGTACACTTCAGGTGAAACTGTCAAAATCTTCAAAATGAGCAAAAGCACAATGAAATTAATGCTGGAATCATCTTCAAGTTGCTAAAATACACTAATGACAGCAAAAAGTTTGAGTCTACAACATTTAGTTAAGGTGTGAGAGCCAAAATGAACTTTGTATTGCTGTAAACGCGTTTTCAGCACCTGATTGTACACTTCAGGTGAAACTGTCAAAATATTAAAAATGAGCAAAAGCACAATGAAATTAATGCTGGAATCATCTTTAAGTTGCTAAAATACACTAATAACAGTAAAAAGTTTAAGTCTACAACATTTAGTTAAGGTGTGAGAGCCAAAATGAACTTTGTATTGCTTTAAATGCATTTTCAGCCCGAATGTACACTTCAGGTGAAACTGTCAAATTCTTCAAAATGAGCAAAAGCACAATAAAATTAATGCTGGAAACATCTTCAAGTTGCTAAAATACACTAATGACAGCAACAAGTTTGAGTCTACAACATTTAGTTAAGGTGTGAGAGCCAAAATGAACTTTGTATTGCTGTAATCGCGTTTTCAGCACCTGATTGTACACTTCAGGTGAAACTGTCAAAATCTTCAAAATGAGCAAAAGCACAATGAAATGAATGCTGGAATCATCTTCAAGTTGCTAAAATACACTAATGACAGCAAAAAGTTTGAGTCTACAACATTTAGTTAAGGTGTGAAAGCCTAAATGAACTTTTCATTGCTTTAAACGCGTTTTCAGCCCTTGATTGTACAATTCAGGTGAAACTGTCAAAATCTTCAAAATGAGCAAAAGCACAATGAAATTAATGCTGGAATCATCTTCAAGTTGCTAAAATACACTAATGACAGCAACAAGTTTGAGTCTACAACATTTAGTTAAGGTGTGAGAGCCAAAATGAACTTTGTATTGCTGTAAACGCGTTTTCAGCACCTGATTGTACACTTCAGGTGAAACTGTCAAAATATTCAAAATGAGCAAAAGCACAATGAAATTAATGCTGGAATCATCTTCAAGTTGCTAAAATACACTAATGACAGCAAAAAGTTTGAGTCTACAACATTTAGTTAAGGTGTGAGAGCCAAAATGAACTTTGTATTGCTGTAAACGCGTTTTCAGCACCTGATTGTACACTTCAGGTGAAACTGTCAAAATATTCAAAATGAGCAAAAGCACAATGAAATTAATGCTGGAATCATCTTTAAGTTGCTAAAATACACTAATGACAGTAAAAAGTTTAAGTCTACAACATTTAGTTAAGGTGTGAGAGCCAAAATGAACTTTGTATTGCTGTAATCGCGTTTTCAGCACCTGAATGTACACTTCAGGTGAAACTGTCAAAATCTTCAAAATGAGCAAAAGCACAATGAAATGAATGCTGGAATCATCTTCAAGTTGCTAAAATACACTAATGACAGCAAAAAGTTTGAGTCTACAACATTTAGTTAAGGTGTGAAAGCCTAAATGAACTTTTCATTGCTTTAAACGCGTTTTCAGCCCTTGATTGTACAATTCAGGTGAAACTGTCAAAATCTTCAAAATGAGCAAAAGCACAATGAAATTAATGCTGGAATCATCTTCAAGTTGCTAAAATACACTAATGACAGCAAAAAGTTTGAGTCTACAACATTTAGTTAAGGTGTGAGAGCCAAAATTAACTTTGTATTGCTTTAAATGCATTTTCAGCCCGATTGGACACTTCAGGTGAAACTGTCAAAATCTTCAAAATGAGCAAAAGCACAATTAAATTAATGCTGGAATCATCTTCAAGCTGCTAAAATACACTAATGACAGTAACAAGTTTGAGTCTACAACATTTAGTTAAGGTGTGAGAGCCTAAATGAACTTTGTATTGCTTTAAACGCATTTTCAGCCCCTGATTGTACACTTCAGGTGAAACTGTCAAAATCTTCAAAATGAGCAAAAGCACAATGAAATTAATGCTGGAATCATCTTCAAGTTGCTAAAATACACTAATGACAGCAAAAAAGTTTGAGTCTACAACATTTAGTTAAGGTGTGAGAGCCAAAATTAACTTTGTATTGCTTTAAATGCATTTTCAGCCCGATTGGACACTTCAGGTGAAACTGTCAAAATCTTCAAAATGAGCAAAAGCACAATTAAATTAATGCTGGAATCATCTTCAAGCTGCTAAAATACACTAATGACAGTAACAAGTTTGAGTCTACAACATTTAGTTAAGGTGTGAGAGCCTAAATGAACTTTGTATTGCTTTAAACGCATTTTCAGCCCCTGATTGTACACTTCAGGTGAAACTGTCAAAATCTTCAAAATGAGCAAAAGCACAATGAAATTAATGCTGGAATCATCTTCAAGTTGCTAAAATACACTAATGACAGCAACAAGTTTGAGTCTACAACATTTAGTTAAGGTGTGAGAGCCTAAATGAACTTTGTATTGCTTTAAATGCATTTTCAGCCCGATTGTACACTTCAGGTGAAACTGTCAAAATCTTCAAAATGA
Organism: Leptonotus elevatus; assembly: GCF_054856555.1. NCBI lineage: Eukaryota > Metazoa > Chordata > Actinopteri > Syngnathiformes > Syngnathidae > Leptonotus > Leptonotus elevatus. Next base: position 41,202 of record NW_028233702.1, read on the forward strand.
GCAAAAGCACAATGAAATTAATGCTGGAATCATCTTCAAGTTGCTAAAATACACTAATGACAGCAAAAAGTTTGAGTCTACAACATTTAGTTAAGGTGTGAGAGCCAAAATTAACTTTGTATTTCTTTAAATGCATTTTCAGCCCGATTGGACACTTCAGGTGAAACTGTCAAAATCTTCAAAATGAGCAAAAGCACAATTAAATTAATGCTGGAATCATCTTCAAGCTGCTAAAATACACTAATGACAGTAACAAGTTTGAGTCTACAACATTTAGTTAAGGTGTGAGAGCCTAAATGAACTTTGTATTGCTTTAAACGCATTTTCAGCCCCTGATTGTACACTTCAGGTGAAACTGTCAAAATCTTCAAAATGAGCAAAAGCACAATGAAATTAATGCTGGAATCATCTTCAAGTTGCTAAAATACACTAATGACAGCAACAAGTTTGAGTCTACAACATTTAGTTAAGGTGTGAGAGCCTAAATGAACTTTGTATTGCTTTAAATGCATTTTCAGCCCGATTGTACACTTCAGGTGAAACTGTCAAAATCTTAAAAATGAGCAAAAGCACAATGAAATTAATGCTGGAATCATCTTCAAGTTGCTAAAATACACTAATCACAGCAAAAAGTTTGAGTCTACAACATTTAGTTAAGGTGTGAGAGCCTAAATGAACTTTGTATTGCTTTAAACGCGTTTTCAGCCCAAGATTGTACACTTCAGGTGAAACTGTCAAAATCTTCAAAAAGAGCAAAAGCACAATGAAATTAATGCTGGAATCACCTTCAAGTTGCTAAAATACACTAATGACAGCAAGAAGTTTGAGTCTACAACATTTAGTTATGGTGTGAGAGCCAAAATGAACTTTTTATTGCTGTAAACGCGTTTTCAGCACCTGAATGTACACTTCAGGTGAAACTGTCAAAATCTTCAAAATGAGCAAAAGCACGATGAAATTAATGCTGGAATCATCTTCAAGTTGCTAAAATACACTAATGACAGCAAAAAGTTTGAGTCTACAACATTTAGTTAAGGTGTGAGAGCCAAAATGAACTTTGTATTGCTTTAAATGCATTTTCAGCCTGATAGTACACTTCAGGTGAAACTGTCAAAATCTTCAAAATGAGCAAAAGCACAATGAAATTAATGCTGGAATCATCTTCAAGTTGCTAAAATACACTAATGACAGCAAAAAGTTTGAGTCTACAACATTTAGTTAAGGTGTGAGAGCCAAAATGAACTTTGTATTGCTTTAAATGCATTTTCAGCCCGATAGTACACTTCAGGTGAAACTGTCAAAATCTTCAAAATGAGCAAAAGCACAATGAAATTAATGCTGGAATCATCTTCAAGTTGCTAAAATACACTAATGACAGCAAAAAGTTTGAGTCTACAACATTTAGTTAAGGTGTGAGAGCCAAAATGAACTTTGTATTGCTGTAAACGCGTTTTCAGCACCTGATTGTACACTTCAGGTGAAACTGTCAAAATCTTCAAAATGAGCAAAAGCACAATGAAATTAATGCTGGAATCATCTTCAAATTGCTAAAATACACTAATGACAGCAAAAAGTTTGAGTCTACAACATTTAGTTAAGGTGTGAGAGCCAAAATGAACTTTGTATTGCTTTAAATGCATTTTCAGCCCGAATGTACACTTCAGGTGAAACTGTCAAATTCTTCAAAATGAGCAAAAGCACAATGAAATTAATGCTGGAATCACCTTCAAGTTGCTAAAATACACTAATGACAGCAAGAAGTTTGAGTCTACAACATTTAGTTATGGTGTGAGAGCCAAAATGAACTTTTTATTGCTGTAAACGCGTTTTCAGCACCTGAATGTACACTTCAGGTGAAACTGTCAAAATCTTCAAAATGAGCAAAAGCACACTGAAATTAATGCTGGAATCATCTTCAAGTTGCTAAAATACACTAATGGCAGCAAAAAGTTTGAGTCTACAACATTTAGTTAAGGTGTGAGAGCCAAAATTAACTTTGTATTGCTTTAAATGCATTTTCAGCCCGATTGGACACTTCAGGTGAAACTGTCAAAATCTTCAAAATGAGCAAAAGCACAATTAAATTAATGCTGGAATCATCTTCAAGCTGCTAAAATACACTAATGACAGTAACAAGTTTGAGTCTACAACATTTAGTTAAGGTGTGAGAGCCTAAATGAACTTTGTATTGCTTTAAACGCATTTTCAGCCCCTGATTGTACACTTCAGGTGAAACTGTCAAAATCTTCAAAATGAGCAAAAGCACAATGAAATTAATGCTGGAATCATCTTCAAGTTGCTAAAATACACTAATGACAGCAAAAAAGTTTGAGTCTACAACATTTAGTTAAGGTGTGAGAGCCAAAATGAACTTTGTATTGCTTTAAATGCATTTTCAGCCCGAATGTACACTTCAGGTGAAACTGTCAAATTCTTCAAAATGAGCAAAAGCACAATAAAATTAATGCTGGAAACATCTTCAAGTTGCTAAAATACACTAATGACAGCAACAAGTTTGAGTCTACAACATTTAGTTAAGGTGTGAGAGCCAAAATGAACTTTGTATTGCTGTAATCGCGTTTTCAGCACCTGATTGTACACTTCAGGTGAAACTGTCAAAATCTTCAAAATGAGCAAAAGCACAATGAAATGAATGCTGGAATCATCTTCAAGTTGCTAAAATACACTAATGACAGCAAAAAGTTTGAGTCTACAACATTTAGTTAAGGTGTGAAAGCCTAAATGAACTTTTCATTGCTTTAAACGCGTTTTCAGCCCTTGATTGTACAATTCAGGTGAAACTGTCAAAATCTTCAAAATGAGCAAAAGCACAATGAAATTAATGCTGGAATCATCTTCAAGTTGCTAAAATACACTAATGACAGCAACAAGTTTGAGTCTACAACATTTAGTTAAGGTGTGAGAGCCAAAATGAACTTTGTATTGCTGTAAACGCGTTTTCAGCACCTGATTGTACACTTCAGGTGAAACTGTCAAAATATTCAAAATGAGCAAAAGCACAATGAAATTAATGCTGGAATCATCTTCAAGTTGCTAAAATACACTAATGACAGCAAAAAGTTTGAGTCTACAACATTTAGTTAAGGTGTGAGAGCCAAAATGAACTTTGTATTGCTGTAAACGCGTTTTCAGCACCTGATTGTACACTTCAGGTGAAACTGTCAAAATATTCAAAATGAGCAAAAGCACAATGAAATTAATGCTGGAATCATCTTTAAGTTGCTAAAATACACTAATGACAGTAAAAAGTTTAAGTCTACAACATTTAGTTAAGGTGTGAGAGCCAAAATGAACTTTGTATTGCTGTAATCGCGTTTTCAGCACCTGAATGTACACTTCAGGTGAAACTGTCAAAATCTTCAAAATGAGCAAAAGCACAATGAAATGAATGCTGGAATCATCTTCAAGTTGCTAAAATACACTAATGACAGCAAAAAGTTTGAGTCTACAACATTTAGTTAAGGTGTGAAAGCCTAAATGAACTTTTCATTGCTTTAAACGCGTTTTCAGCCCTTGATTGTACAATTCAGGTGAAACTGACAAAATCTTCAAAATGAGCAAAAGCACAATGAAATTAATGCTGGAATCATCTTCAAGTTGCTAAAATACACTAATGACAGCAAAAAGTTTGAGTCTACAACATTTAGTTAAGGTGTGAGAGCCAAAATTAACTTTGTATTGCTTTAAATGCATTTTCAGCCCGATTGGACACTTCAGGTGAAACTGTCAAAATCTTCAAAATGAGCAAAAGCACAATTAAATTAATGCTGGAATCATCTTCAAGCTGCTAAAATACACTAATGACAGTAACAAGTTTGAGTCTACAACATTTAGTTAAGGTGTGAGAGCCTAAATGAACTTTGTATTGCTTTAAACGCATTTTCAGCCCCTGATTGTACACTTCAGGTGAAACTGTCAAAATCTTCAAAATGAGCAAAAGCACAATGAAATTAATGCTGGAATCATCTTCAAGTTGCTAAAATACACTAATGACAGCAAAAAAGTTTGAGTCTACAACATTTAGTTAAGGTGTGAGAGCCAAAATTAACTTTGTATTGCTTTAAATGCATTTTCAGCCCGATTGGACACTTCAGGTGAAACTGTCAAAATCTTCAAAATGAGCAAAAGCACAATTAAATTAATGCTGGAATCATCTTCAAGCTGCTAAAATACACTAATGACAGTAACAAGTTTGAGTCTACAACATTTAGTTAAGGTGTGAGAGCCTAAATGAACTTTGTATTGCTTTAAACGCATTTTCAGCCCCTGATTGTACACTTCAGGTGAAACTGTCAAAATCTTCAAAATGAGCAAAAGCACAATGAAATTAATGCTGGAATCATCTTCAAGTTGCTAAAATACACTAATGACAGCAACAAGTTTGAGTCTACAACATTTAGTTAAGGTGTGAGAGCCTAAATGAACTTTGTATTGCTTTAAATGCATTTTCAGCCCGATTGTACACTTCAGGTGAAACTGTCAAAATCTTCAAAATGAGCAAAAGCACAATGAAATTAATGCTGGAATCATCTTCAAGTTGCTAAAATACACTAATGACAGCAAAAAGTTTGAGTCTACAACATTTAGTTAAGGTGTGAGAGCCAAAATTAACTTTGTATTTCTTTAAATGCATTTTCAGCCCGATTGGACACTTCAGGTGAAACTGTCAAAATCTTCAAAATGAGCAAAAGCACAATTAAATTAATGCTGGAATCATCTTCAAGCTGCTAAAATACACTAATGACAGTAACAAGTTTGAGTCTACAACATTTAGTTAAGGTGTGAGAGCCTAAATGAACTTTGTATTGCTTTAAACGCATTTTCAGCCCCTGATTGTACACTTCAGGTGAAACTGTCAAAATCTTCAAAATGAGCAAAAGCACAATGAAATTAATGCTGGAATCATCTTCAAGTTGCTAAAATACACTAATGACAGCAACAAGTTTGAGTCTACAACATTTAGTTAAGGTGTGAGAGCCTAAATGAACTTTGTATTGCTTTAAATGCATTTTCAGCCCGATTGTACACTTCAGGTGAAACTGTCAAAATCTTAAAAATGAGCAAAAGCACAATGAAATTAATGCTGGAATCATCTTCAAGTTGCTAAAATACACTAATCACAGCAAAAAGTTTGAGTCTACAACATTTAGTTAAGGTGTGAGAGCCTAAATGAACTTTGTATTGCTTTAAACGCGTTTTCAGCCCAAGATTGTACACTTCAGGTGAAACTGTCAAAATCTTCAAAAAGAGCAAAAGCACAATGAAATTAATGCTGGAATCACCTTCAAGTTGCTAAAATACACTAATGACAGCAAGAAGTTTGAGTCTACAACATTTAGTTATGGTGTGAGAGCCAAAATGAACTTTTTATTGCTGTAAACGCGTTTTCAGCACCTGAATGTACACTTCAGGTGAAACTGTCAAAATCTTCAAAATGAGCAAAAGCACGATGAAATTAATGCTGGAATCATCTTCAAGTTGCTAAAATACACTAATGACAGCAAAAAGTTTGAGTCTACAACATTTAGTTAAGGTGTGAGAGCCAAAATGAACTTTGTATTGCTTTAAATGCATTTTCAGCCTGATAGTACACTTCAGGTGAAACTGTCAAAATCTTCAAAATGAGCAAAAGCACAATGAAATTAATGCTGGAATCATCTTCAAGTTGCTAAAATACACTAATGACAGCAAAAAGTTTGAGTCTACAACATTTAGTTAAGGTGTGAGAGCCAAAATGAACTTTGTATTGCTTTAAATGCATTTTCAGCCCGATAGTACACTTCAGGTGAAACTGTCAAAATCTTCAAAATGAGCAAAAGCACAATGAAATTAATGCTGGAATCATCTTCAAGTTGCTAAAATACACTAATGACAGCAAAAAGTTTGAGTCTACAACATTTAGTTAAGGTGTGAGAGCCAAAATGAACTTTGTATTGCTGTAAACGCGTTTTCAGCACCTGATTGTACACTTCAGGTGAAACTGTCAAAATCTTCAAAATGAGCAAAAGCACAATGAAATTAATGCTGGAATCATCTTCAAGTTGCTAAAATACACTAATGACAGCAAAAAGTTTGAGTCTACAACATTTAGTTAAGGTGTGAGAGCCAAAATGAACTTTGTATTGCTTTAAATGCATTTTCAGCCCGAATGTACACTTCAGGTGAAACTGTCAAATTCTTCAAAATGAGCAAAAGCACAATGAAATTAATGCTGGAATCATCTTCAAGTTGCTAAAATACACTAATGACAGCAAAAAGTTTGAGTCTACAACATTTAGTTAAGGTGTGAGAGCCAAAATTAACTTTGTATTGCTTTAAATGCATTTTCAGCCCGAATGTACACTTCAGGTGAAACTGTCAAATTCTTCAAAATGAGCAAAAGCACAATGAAATTAATGCTGGAATCATCTTCAAGTTGCTAAAATACACTAATGACAGCAAAAAGTTTGAGTCTACAACATTTAGTTAAGGTGTGAGAGCCAAAATTAACTTTGTATTGCTTTAAATGCATTTTCAGCCCGATTGGACACTTCAGGTGAAACTGTCAAAATCTTCAAAATGAGCAAAAGCACAATTAAATTAATGCTGGAATCATCTTCAAGCTGCTAAAATACACTAATGACAGTAACAAGTTTGAGTCTACAACATTTAGTTAAGGTGTGAGAGCCTAAATTAACTTTGTATTGCTTTAAACGCATTTTCAGCCCCTGATTGTACACTTCAGGTGAAACTGTCAAAATCTTCAAAATGAGGAAAAGCACAATGAAATTAATGCTGGAATCATCTTCAAGTTGCTAAAATACACTAATGACAGCAACAAGTTTGAGTATACAACATTTAGTTAAGGTGTGAGAGCCTAAATGAACTTTGTATTGCTTTAAATGCATTTTCAGCCCGATTGTACACTTCAGGTGAAACTGTCAAAATCTTAAAAATGAGCAAAAGCACAATGAAATTAATGCTGGAATCATCTTCAAGTTGCTAAAATACACTAATGACAGCAAAAAGTTTGAGTCTACAACATTTAGTTAAGGTGTGAGAGCCTAAATGAACTTTGTATTGCTTTAAACGCATTTTCAGCCCCTGATTGTACACTTCAGGTGAAACTGTCAAAATCTTCAAAATGAGCAAAAGCACAATGAAATTAATGCTGGAATCATCTTCAAGTTGCTAAAATACACTAATGACAGCAACAAGTTTGAGTCTACAACATTTAGTTAAGGTGTGAGAGCCTAAATGAACTTTGTATTGCTTTAAATGCATTTTCAGCCCGATTGTACACTTCAGGTGAAACTGTCAAAATCTTAAAAATGAGCAAAAGCACAATGAAATTAATGCTGGAATCATCTTCAAGTTGCTAAAATACACTAATGACAGCAAAAAGTTTGAGTCTACAACATTTAGTTAAGGTGTGAGAGCCTAAATGAACTTTGTATTGCTTTAAACGCGTTTTCAGCCCAAGATTGTACACTTCAGGTGAAACTGTCAAAATCTTCAAAAAGAGCAAAAGCACAATGAAATTAATGCTGGAATCACCTTCAAGTTGCTAAAATACACTAATGACAGCAAGAAGTTTGAGTCTACAACATTTAGTTATGGTGTGAGAGCCAAAATGAACTTTTTATTGCTGTAAACGCGTTTTCAGCACCTGAATGTACACTTCAGGTGAAACTGTCAAAATCTTCAAAATGAGCAAAAGCACACTGAAATTAATGCTGGAATCATCTTCAAGTTGCTAAAATACACTAATGGCAGCAAAAAGTTTGAGTCTACAACATTTAGTTAAGGTGTGAGAGCCAAAATTAACTTTGTATTGCTTTAAATGCATTTTCAGCCCGATTGGACACTTCAGGTGAAACTGTCAAAATCTTCAAAATGAGCAAAAGCACAATTAAATTAATGCTGGAATCATCTTCAAGCTGCTAAAATACACTAATGACAGTAACAAGTTTGAGTCTACAACATTTAGTTAAGGTGTGAGAGCCTAAATGAACTTTGTATTGCTTTAAACGCATTTTCAGCCACTGATTGTACACTTCAGGTGAAACTGTCAAAATCTTCAAAATGAGCAAAAGCACAATGAAATTAATGCTGGAATCATCTTCAAGTTGCTAAAATACACTAATGACAGCAACAAGTTTGAGTCTACAACATTTAGTTAAGGTGTGAGAGCCTAAATGAACTTTGTATTGCTTTAAATGCATTTTCAGCCCGATTGTACACTTCAGGTGAAACTGTCAAAATCTTAAAAATGAGCAAAAGCACAATGAAATTAATGCTGGAATCATCTTCAAGTTGCTAAAATACACTAATGACAGCAAAAAGTTTGAGTCTACAACATTTAGTTAAGGTGTGAGAGCCAAAATGAACTTTGTATTGCTTTAAATGCATTTTCAGCCCGATAGTACACTTCAGGTGAAACTGTCAAAATCTTCAAAATGAGCAAAAGCACAATGAAATTAATGCTGGAATCATCTTCAAGTTGCTAAAATACACTAATGACAGCAAAAAGTTTGAGTCTACAACATTTAGTTAAGGTGTGAGAGCCTAAATGAACTTTTTTATTGCTGTAAACGCGTTTTCAGCACCTGATTGTACACTTCAGGTGAAACTGTCAAAATCTTCAAAATGAGCAAAAGCACAATGAAATTAATGCTGAAATCATCTTCAAGTTGCTAAAATACACTAATGACAGCAAAAAGTTTGAGTCTACAACATTTAGTTAAGGTGTGAGAGCCTAAATGAACTTTGTATTGCTTTAAATGCATTTTCAGCCCGAATGTACACTTCAGGTGAAACTGTCAAATTCTTCAAAATGAGCAAAAGCACAATGAAATTAATGCTGGAATCATCTTCAAGTTGCTAAAATACACTAATGACAGCAAAAAGTTTGAGTCTACAACATTTAGTTAAGGTGTGAGAGCCAAAATTAACTTTGTATTGCTTTAAATGCATTTTCAGCCCGATTGGACACTTCAGGTGAAACTGTCAAAATCTTCAAAATGAGCAAAAGCACAATTAAATTAATGCTGGAATCATCTTCAAGCTGCTAAAATACACTAATGACAGTAACAAGTTTGAGTCTACAACATTTAGTTAAGGTGTGAGAGCCTAAATGAACTTTGTATTGCTTTAAACGCATTTTCAGCCCCTGATTGTACACTTCAGGTGAAACTGTCAAAATCTTCAAAATGAGCAAAAGCACAATGAAATTAATGCTGGAATCATCTTCAAGTTGCTAAAATACACTAATGACAGCAACAAGTTTGAGTCTACAACATTTAGTTAAGGTGTGAGAGCCTAAATGAACTTTGTATTGCTTTAAATGCATTTTCAGCCCGAATGTACACTTCAGGTGAAACTGTCAAAATCTTCAAAATGAGCAAAAGCTCAATGAAATTAATGCTGGAATCATCTTCAAGTTGCTAAAATACACTAATGACAGCAACAAGTTTGAGTCTACAACATTTAGTTAAGGTGTGAGAGCCTAAATGAACTTTGTATTGCTTTAAATGCATTTTCAGCCCGATTGTACACTTCAGGTGAAACTGTCAAAATCTTAAAAATGAGCAAAAGCACAATGAAATTAATGCTGGAATCATCTTCAAGTTGCTAAAATACACTAATGACAGCAAAAAGTTTGAGTCTACAACATTTAGTTAAGGTGTGAGAGCCTAAATGAACTTTGTATTGCTTTAAACGCATTTTCAGCCCCTGATTGTACACTTCAGGTGAAACTGTCAAAATCTTCAAAATGAGCAAAAGCACAATGAAATTAATGCTGGAATCATCTTCAAGTTGCTAAAATACACTAATGACAGCAACAAGTTTGAGTCTACAACATTTAGTTAAGGTGTGAGAGCCTAAATGAACTTTGTATTGCTTTAAATGCATTTTCAGCCCGATTGTACACTTCAGGTGAAACTGTCAAAATCTTAAAAATGAGCAAAAGCACAATGAAATTAATGCTGGAATCATCTTCAAGTTGCTAAAATACACTAATGACAGCAAAAAGTTTGAGTCTACAACATTTAGTTAAGGTGTGAGAGCCTAAATGAACTTTGTATTGCTTTAAACGCGTTTTCAGCCCAAGATTGTACACTTCAGGTGAAACTGTCAAAATCTTCAAAAAGAGCAAAAGCACAATGAAATTAATGCTGGAATCACCTTCAAGTTGCTAAAATACACTAATGACAGCAAGAAGTTTGAGTCTACAACATTTAGTTATGGTGTGAGAGCCAAAATGAACTTTTTATTGCTGTAAACGCGTTTTCAGCACCTGAATGTACACTTCAGGTGAAACTGTCAAAATCTTCAAAATGAGCAAAAGCACACTGAAATTAATGCTGGAATCATCTTCAAGTTGCTAAAATACACTAATGACAGCAAAAAGTTTGAGTCTACAACATTTAGTTAAGGTGTGAGAGCCAAAATTAACTTTGTATTGCTTTAAATGCATTTTCAGCCCGATTGGACACTTCAGGTGAAACTGTCAAAATCTTCAAAATGAGCAAAAGCACAATTAAATTAATGCTGGAATCATCTTCAAGCTGCTAAAATACACTAATGACAGTAACAAGTTTGAGTCTACAACATTTAGTTAAGGTGTGAGAGCCTAAATGAACTTTGTATTGCTTTAAACGCATTTTCAGCCACTGATTGTACACTTCAGGTGAAACTGTCAAAATCTTAAAAATGAGCAAAAGCACAATGAAATTAATGCTGGAATCATCTTCAAGTTGCTAAAATAAACTGATGACAGCAAAAAGTTTGAGTCTACAACATTTAGTTAAGGTGTGAGAGCCAAAATGAACTTTGTATTGCTTTAAATGCATTTTCAGCCCGATAGTACACTTCAGGTGAAACTGTCAAAATCTTCAAAATGAGCAAAAGCACAATGAAATTAATGCTGGAATCATCTTCAAGTTGCTAAAATACACTAATGACAGCAAAAAGTTTGAGTCTACAACATTTAGTTAAGGTGTGAGAGCCAAAATGAACTTTGTATTGCTTTAAATGCATTTTCAGCCCGATAGTACACTTCAGGTGAAACTGTCAAAATCTTCAAAATGAGCAAAAGCACAATGAAATTAATGCTGGAATCATCTTCAAGTTGCTAAAATACACTAATGACAGCAAAAAGTTTGAGTCTACAACATTTAGTTAAGGTGTGAGAGCCTAAATGAACTTTTTTATTGCTGTAAACGCGTTTTCAGCACCTGATTGTACACTTCAGGTGAAACTGTCAAAATCTTCAAAATGAGCAAAAGCACAATGAAATTAATGCTGGAATCATCTTCAAGTTGCTAAAATACACTAATGACAGCAAAAAGTTTGAGTCTACAACATTTAGTTAAGGTGTGAGAGCCAAAATGAACTTTGTATTGCTTTAAATGCATTTTCAGCCCGAATGTACACTTCAGGTGAAACTGTCAAATTCTTCAAAATGAGCAAAAGCACAATGAAATTAATGCTGGAATCATCTTCAAGTTGCTAAAATACACTAATGACAGCAAAAAGTTTGAGTCTACAACATTTAGTTAAGGTGTGAGAGCCAAAATTAACTTTGTATTGCTTTAAATGCATTTTCAGCCCGATTGGACACTTCAGGTGAAACTGTCAAAATCTTCAAAATGAGCAAAAGCACAATTAAATTAATGCTGGAATCATCTTCAAGCTGCTAAAATACACTAATGACAGTAACAAGTTTGAGTCTACAACATTTAGTTAAGGTGTGAGAGCCTAAATGAACTTTGTATTGCTTTAAACGCATTTTCAGCCCCTGATTGTACACTTCAGGTGAAACTGTCAAAATCTTCAAAATGAGCAAAAGCACAATGAAATTAATGCTGGAATCATCTTCAAGTTGCTAAAATACACTAATGACAGCAACAAGTTTGAGTCTACAACATTTAATTAAGGTGTGAGAGCCTAAATGAACTTTGTATTGCTTTAAATGCATTTTCAGCCCGAATGTACACTTCAGGTGAAACTGTCAAATTCTTCAAAATGAGCAAAAGCACAATGAAATTAATGCTGGAATCATCTTCAAGTTGCTAAAATACACTAATGACAGCAAAAAGTTTGAGTCTACAACATTTAGTTAAGGTGTGAGAGCCAAAATTAACTTTGTATTGCTTTAAATGCATTTTCAGCCCGATTGGACACTTCAGGTGAAACTGTCAAAATCTTCAAAATGAGCAAAAGCACAATTAAATTAATGCTGGAATCATCTTCAAGCTGCTAAAATACACTAATGACAGTAACAAGTTTGAGTCTACAACATTTAGTTAAGGTGTGAGAGCCTAAATGAACTTTGTATTGCTTTAAACGCATTTTCAGCCACTGATTGTACACTTCAGGTGAAACTGTCAAAATCTTCAAAATGAGCAAAAGCACAATGAAATTAATGCTGGAATCATCTTCAAGTTGCTAAAATACACTAATGACAGCAACAAGTTTGAGTCTACAACATTTAGTTAAGGTGTGAGAGCCTAAATGAACTTTGTATTGCTTTAAATGCATTTTCAGCCCGATTGTACACTTCAGGTGAAACTGTCAAAATCTTAAAAATGAGCAAAAGCACAATGAAATTAATGCTGGAATCATCTTCAAGTTGCTAAAATACACTAATGACAGCAAAAAGTTTGAGTCTACAACATTTAGTTAAGGTGTGAGAGCCAAAATGAACTTTGTATTGCTTTAAATGCATTTTCAGCCCGATAGTACACTTCAGGTGAAACTGTCAAAATCTTCAAAATGAGCAAAAGCACAATGAAATTAATGCTGGAATCATCTTCAAGTTGCTAAAATACACTAATGACAGCAAAAAGTTTGAGTCTACAACATTTAGTTAAGGTGTGAGAGCCAAAATGAACTTTGTATTGCTTTAAATGCATTTTCAGCCCGATTGGACACTTCAGGTGAAACTGTCAAAATCTTCAAAATGAGCAAAAGCACAATTAAATTAATGCTGGAATCATCTTCAAGCTGCTAAAATACACTAATGACAGTAACAAGTTTGAGTCTACAACATTTAGTTAAGGTGTGAGAGCCTAAATGAACTTTGTATTGCTTTAAACGCATTTTCAGCCCCTGATTGTACACTTCAGGTGAAACTGTCAAAATCTTCAAAATGAGCAAAAGCACAATGAAATTAATGCTGGAATCATCTTCAAGTTGCTAAAATACACTAATGACAGCAACAAGTTTGAGTCTACAACATTTAGTTAAGGTGTGAGAGCCTAAATGAACTTTGTATTGCTTTAAATGCATTTTCAGCCTGATTGTACACTTCAGGTGAAACTGTCAAAATCTTCAAAATGAGCAAAAGCACAATGAAATTAATGCTGGAATCATCTTCAAGTTGCTAAAATACACTAATGACAGCAAAAAGTTTGAGTCTACAACATTTAGTTAAGGTGTGAGAGCCTAAATGAACTTTGTATTGCTTTAAACGCGTTTTCAGCACAAGATTGTACACTTCAGGTGAAACTGTCAAAATCTTCAAAATGAGCAAAAGCACAATGAAATTAATGCTGGAATCACCTTCAAGTTGCTAAAATACACTAATGACAGCAAGAAGTTTGAGTCTACAACATTTAGTTATGGTGTGAGAGCCAAAATGAACTTTTTATTGCTGTAAACGCGTTTTCAGCACCTGAATGTACACTTCAGGTGAAACTGTCAAAATCTTCAAAATGAGCAAAAGCACAATGAAATTAATGCTGGAATCACCTTCAAGTTGCTAAAATACACTAATGACAGCAAGAAGTTTGAGTCTACAACATTTAGTTAAGGTGTGAAAGCCTAAATGAACTTTTCATTGCTTTAAACGCGTTTTCAGCCCTTGATTGTACAATTCAGGTGAAACTGTCAAAATCTTCAAAATGAGCAAAAGCACAATTAAATTAATGCTGGAATCATCTTCAAGCTGCTAAAATACACTAATGACAGCAAAAAGTTTGAGTCTACAACATTTAGTTAAGGTGTGAGATTCAAAATGAACTTTGTATTGCTTTAAATGCATTTTCAGCCCGAATGTACACTTCAGGTGAAACTGTCAAATTCTTCAAAATGAGCAAAAGCACAATGAAATTAATGCTGGAAACATCTTCAAGTTGCTAAAATACACTAATGACAGCAACAAGTTTGAGTCTACAACATTTAGTTAAGGTGTGAGAGCCAAAATGAACTTTGTATTGCTGTAAACGCGTTTTCAGCACCTGATTGTACACTTCAGGTGAAACTGTCAAAATCTTCAAAATGAGCAAAAGCACAATGAAATGAATGCTGGAATCATCTTCAAGTTGCTAAAATACACTAATGACAGCAAAAAGTTTGAGTCTACAACATTTAGTTAAGGTGTGAAAGCCTAAATGAACTTTTCATTGCTTTAAACGCGTTTTCAGCCCTTGATTGTACAATTCAGGTGAAACTGTCAAAATCTTCAAAATGAGCAAAAGCACAATGAAATTAATGCTGGAATCATCTTCAAGTTGCTAAAAAACACTAATGACAGCAACAAGTTTGAGTCTACAACATTTAGTTAAGGTGTGAGAGCCAAAATGAACTTTGTATTGCTGTAAACGCGTTTTCAGCACCTGATTGTACAATTCAGGTGAAACTGTCAAAATCTTCAAAATGAGCAAAAGCACAATGAAATTAATGCTGGAATCATCTTCAAGTTGCTAAAATACACTAATGAGAGCAAAAAGTTTGAGTCTACAACATTTAGTTAAGGTGTGAGAGCCAAAATTAACTTTGTATTGCTTTAAATGCATTTTCAGCCCGATTGGAAGCTTCAGGTGAAACTGTCAAAATCTTCAAAATGAGCAAAAGCACAATGAAAATAATGCTGGAATCATCTTCAAGTTGCTAAAATACACTAATGACAGCAAAAAGTTTGAGTCTACAACATTTAGTTAAGGTGTGAGAGCCAAAATGAACTTTGTACTGCTTTAAATGCATTTTCAGCCCGATTATACACTTCAGGTGAAACTGTCAAAATCTTCAAAATGAGCAAAAGCACAATGAAATTAATGCTGGAATCATCTTCAAGTTGCTAAAATACACTAATGACAGCAACAAGTTTGAGTCTACAACATTTAGTTAAGGTGTGAGATCCTAAATGAACTTTGTATTGCTTTAAATGCATTTTCAGCCCGATTGTACACTTCAGGTGAAACTGTCAAAATCTTCAAAATGAGCAAAAGCACAATGAAATTAATGCTGGAATTATCTTCAAGTTGCTAAAATACACTAATGACAGCAAAAAGTTTGAGTCTACAACATTTAGTTAAGGTGTGAGAGCCTAAATGAACTTTGTATTGCTTTAAACGCGTTTTCAGCCCAAGATTGTACACTTCAGGTGAAACTGTCAAAATCTTCAAAATGAGCAAAAGCACAATGAAATTAATGCTGGAATCACCTTCAAGTTGCTAAAATACACTAATGACAGCAAGAAGTTTGAGTCTACAACATTTAGTTATGGTGTGAGAGCCAAAATGAACTTTTTAATGCTGTAAACGCGTTTTCAGCACCTGAATGTACACTTCAGGTGAAACTGTCAAAATCTTCAAAATGAGCAAAAGCACGATGAAATTAATGCTGGAATCATCTTCAAGTTGCTAAAATACACTAATGACAGCAAAAAGTTTGAGTCTACAACATTTAGTTAAGGTGTGAGAGCCAAAATTAACTTTGTATTGCTTTAAATGCACTTTCAGCCCAAATGTACACTTCAGATGAAACTGTCAAAATCTTCAAAATGAGCAAAAGCACAATGAAATTAATGCTGGAATCATCTTCAAGTTGCTAAAATACACTAATGACAGCAACAAGTTTGAGTCTACAACATTTAGTTAAGGTGTGAGAGCCAAAATGAACTTTGTATTGCTTTAAATGCATTTTCAGCCCGATAGTACACTTCAGGTGAAACTGTCAAAATCTTCAAAATGAGCAAAAGCACAATTAAATTAATGCTGGAATCATCTTCAAGCTGCTAAAATACACTAATGACAGTAACAAGTTTGAGTCTACAACATTTAGTTAAGGTGTGAGAGCCTAAATGAACTTTGTATTGCTTTAAACACATTTTCAGCCCCTGATTGTACACTTCAGGTGAAACTTACAAAATCTTCAAAATGAGCAAAAGCACAATGAAATTAATGCTGGAATCATCTTCAAGTTGCTAAAATACACTAATGACAGCAACAAGTTTGAGTCTACAACATTTAGTTAAGGTGTGAGAGCCTAAATGAACTTTGTATTGCTTTAAATGCATTTTCAGCCCGATTGTACACTTCAGGTGAAACTGTCAAAATCTTCAAAATGAGCAAAAGCACAATGAAATTAATGCTGGAATCATCTTCAAGTTGCTAAAATACACTAATGACAGCAAAAAGTTTGAGTCTACAACATTTAGTTAAGGTGTGAGAGCCTAAATGAACTTTGTATTGCTTTAAACGCGTTTTCAGCCCAAGATTGTACACTTCAGGTGAAACTGTCAAAATCTTCAAAATGAGCAAAAGCACAATGAAATTAATGCTGGAATCACCTTCAAGTTGCTAAAATACACTAATGACAGCAAGAAGTTTGAGTCTACAACATTTAGTTATGGTGTGAGAGCCAAAATGAACTTTTTATTGCTGTAAACGCGTTTTCAGCACCTGAATGTACACTTCAGGTGAAACTGTCAAAATCTTCAAAATGAGCAAAAGCACAATGAAATTAATGCTGGAATCACCTTCAAGTTGCTAAAATACACTAATGACAGCAAGAAGTTTGAGTCTACAACATTTAGTTAAGGTGTGAGAGCCAAAATGAACTTTGTATTGCTTTAAATGCATTTTCAGCCCGAATGTACACTTCAGGTGAAACTGTCAAATTCTTCAAAATGAGCAAAAGCACAATGAAATTAATGCTGGAAACAACTTCAAGTTGCTAAAATACACTAATGACAGCAACAAGTTTGAGTCTACAACATTTAGTTAAGGTGTGAGAGCCAAAATGAACTTTGTATTGCTGTAAAAGCGTTTTCAGCACCTTATTGTACACTTCAGGTGAAACTGTCAAAATATTCAAAATGAGCAAAAGCACAATGAAATTAATGCTGGAATCATCTTCAAGTTGCTAAAATACACTAATGACAGCAAAAAGTTTGAGTCTACAACATTTAGTTAAGGTGTGAGATTCAAAATGAACTTTGTATTGCTTTAAATGCATTTTCAGCCCGAATGTACACTTCAGGTGAAACTGTCAAATTCTTCAAAATGAGCAAAAGCACAATGAAATTAATGCTGGAAACATCTTCAAGTTGCTAAAATACACTAATGACAGCAACAAGTTTGAGTCTACAACATTTAGTTAAGGTGTGAGAGCCAAAATGAACTTTGTATTGCTGTAAACGCGTTTTCAGCACCTGATTGTACACTTCAGGTGAAACTGTCAAAATCTTCAAAATGAGCAAAAGCACAATGAAATGAATGCTGGAATCATCTTCAAGTTGCTAAAATACACTAATGACAGCAAAAAGTTTGAGTCTACAACATTTAGTTAAGGTGTGAAAGCCTAAATGAACTTTTCATTGCTTTAAACGCGTTTTCAGCCCTTGATTGTACAATTCAGGTGAAACTGTCAAAATCTTCAAAATGAGCAAAAGCACAATGAAATTAATGCTGGAATCATCTTCAAGTTGCTAAAAAACACTAATGACAGCAACAAGTTTGAGTCTACAACATTTAGTTAAGGTGTGAGAGCCTAAATGAACTTTGTATTGCTTTAAATGCATTTTCAGCCCGATTGTACACTTCAGGTGAAACTGTCAAAATCTTCAAAATGAGCAAAAGCACAATGAAATTAATGCTGGAATTATCTTCAAGTTGCTAAAATACACTAATGACAGCAAAAAGTTTGAGTCTACAACATTTAGTTAAGGTGTGAGAGCCTAAATGAACTTTGTATTGCTTTAAACGCGTTTTCAGCCCAAGATTGTACACTTCAGGTGAAACTGTCAAAATCTTCAAAATGAGCAAAAGCACAATGAAATTAATGCTGGAATCACCTTCAAGTTGCTAAAATACACTAATGACAGCAAGAAGTTTGAGTCTGCAACATTTAGTTATGGTGTGAGAGCCAAAATGAACTTTTTATTGCTGTAAACGCGTTTTCAGCACCTGAATGTACACTTCAGGTGAAACTGTCAAAATCTTCAAAATGAGCAAAAGCACGATGAAATTAATGCTGGAATCATCTTCAAATTGCTAAAATACACTAATGACAGCAAAAAGTTTGAGTCTACAACATTTAGTTAAGGTGTGAGAGCCAAAATTAACTTTGTATTGCTTTAAATGCACTTTCAGCCCGAATGTACACTTCAGATGAAACTGTCAAAATCTTCAAAATGAGCAAAAGCACAATGAAATTAATGCTGGAATCATCTTCAAGTTGCTAAAATACACTAATGACAGCAACAAGTTTGAGTCTACAACATTTAGTTAAGGTGTGAGAGCCAAAATGAACTTTGTATTGCTTTAAATGCATTTTCAGCCCGATAGTACACTTCAGGTGAAACTGTCAAAATCTTCAAAATGAGCAAAAGCACAATTAAATTAATGCTGGAATCATCTTCAAGTTGCTAAAATACACTAATGACAGCAAAAAGTTTGAGTCTACAACATTTAGTTAAGGTGTGAAAGCCTAAATGAACTTTTCATTGCTTTAAACGCGTTTTCAGCCCTTGATTGTACAATTCAGGTGAAACTGTCAAAATCTTCAAAATGAGCAAAAGCACAATTAAATTAATGCTGGAATCATCTTCAAGCTGCTAAAATACACTAATGACAGCAAAAAGTTTGAGTCTACAACATTTAGTTAAGGTGTGAGATTCAAAATGAACTTTGTATTGCTTTAAATGCATTTTCAGCCCGAATGTACACTTCAGGTGAAACTGTCAAATTCTTCAAAATGAGCAAAAGCACAATGAAATTAATGCTGGAAACATCTTCAAGTTGCTAAAATACACTAATGACAGCAACAAGTTTGAGTCTACAACATTTAGTTAAGGTGTGAGAGCCAAAATGAACTTTGTATTGCTGTAAACGCGTTTTCAGCACCTGATTGTACACTTCAGGTGAAACTGTCAAAATCTTCAAAATGAGCAAAAGCACAATGAAATGAATGCTGGAATCATCTTCAAGTTGCTAAAATACACTAATGACAGCAAAAAGTTTGAGTCTACAACATTTAGTTAAGGTGTGAAAGCCTAAATGAACTTTTCATTGCTTTAACCGCGTTTTCAGCCCTTGATTGTACACTTCAGGTGAAACTGTCAAATTCTTCAAAATGAGCAAAAGCACAATGAAATTAATGCTGGAAACATCTTCAAGTTGCTAAAATACACTAATGACAGCAACAAGTTTGAGTCTACAACATTTAGTTAAGGTGTGAGAGCCAAAATGAACTTTGTATTGCTGTAAACGCGTTTTCAGCACCTGATTGTACACTTCAGGTGAAACTGTCAAAATCTTCAAAATGAGCAAAAGCACAATGAAATGAATGCTGGAATCATCTTCAAGTTGCTAAAATACACTAATGACAGCAAAAAGTTTGAGTCTACAACATTTAGTTAAGGTGTGAAAGCCTAAATGAACTTTTCATTGCTTTAAACGCGTTTTCAGCCCTTGATTGTACAATTCAGGTGAAACTGTCAAAATCTTCAAAATGAGCAAAAGCACAATGAAATTAATGCTGGAATCATCTTCAAGTTGCTAAAAAACACTAATGACAGCAACAAGTTTGAGTCTACAACATTTAGTTAAGGTGTGAGAGCCAAAATGAACTTTGTATTGCTGTAAACGCGTTTTCAGCACCTGATTGTACAATTCAGGTGAAACTGTCAAAATCTTCAAAATGAGCAAAAGCACAATGAAATTAATGCTGGAATCATCTTCAAGTTGCTAAAATACACTAATGAGAGCAAAAAGTTTGAGTCTACAACATTTAGTTAAGGTGTGAGAGCCAAAATTAACTTTGTATTGCTTTAAATGCATTTTCAGCCCGATTGGAAGCTTCAGGTGAAACTGTCAAAATCTTCAAAATGAGCAAAAGCACAATGAAAATAATGCTGGAATCATCTTCAAGTTGCTAAAATACACTAATGACAGCAAAAAGTTTGAGTCTACAACATTTAGTTAAGGTGTGAGAGCCAAAATGAACTTTGTACTGCTTTAAATGCATTTTCAGCCCGATTATACACTTCAGGTGAAACTGTCAAAATCTTCAAAATGAGCAAAAGCACAATGAAATTAATGCTGGAATCATCTTCAAGTTGCTAAAATACACTAATGACAGCAACAAGTTTGAGTCTACAACATTTAGTTAAGGTGTGAGAGCCTAAATGAACTTTGTATTGCTTTAAATGCATTTTCAGCCCGATTGTACACTTCAGGTGAAACTGTCAAAATCTTCAAAATGAGCAAAAGCACAATGAAATTAATGCTGGAATTATCTTCAAGTTGCTAAAATACACTAATGACAGCAAAAAGTTTGAGTCTACAACATTTAGTTAAGGTGTGAGAGCCTAAATGAACTTTGTATTGCTTTAAACGCGTTTTCAGCCCAAGATTGTACACTTCAGGTGAAACTGTCAAAATCTTCAAAATGAGCAAAAGCACAATGAAATTAATGCTGGAATCACCTTCAAGTTGCTAAAATACACTAATGACAGCAAGAAGTTTGAGTCTACAACATTTAGTTATGGTGTGAGAGCCAAAATGAACTTTTTAATGCTGTAAACGCGTTTTCAGCACCTGAATGTACACTTCAGGTGAAACTGTCAAAATCTTCAAAATGAGCAAAAGCACGATGAAATTAATGCTGGAATCATCTTCAAGTTGCTAAAATACACTAATGACAGCAAAAAGTTTGAGTCTACAACATTTAGTTAAGGTGTGAGAGCCAAAATTAACTTTGTATTGCTTTAAATGCACTTTCAGCCCAAATGTACACTTCAGATGAAACTGTCAAAATCTTCAAAATGAGCAAAAGCACAATGAAATTAATGCTGGAATCATCTTCAAGTTGCTAAAATACACTAATGACAGCAACAAGTTTGAGTCTACAACATTTAGTTAAGGTGTGAGAGCCAAAATGAACTTTGTATTGCTTTAAATGCATTTTCAGCCCGATAGTACACTTCAGGTGAAACTGTCAAAATCTTCAAAATGAGCAAAAGCACAATTAAATTAATGCTGGAATCATCTTCAAGTTGCTAAAATACACTAATGACAGCAAAAAGTTTGAGTCTACAACATTTAGTTAAGGTGTGAAAGCCTAAATGAACTTTTCATTGCTTTAAACGCGTTTTCAGCCCTTGATTGTACAATTCAGGTGAAACTGTCAAAATCTTCAAAATGAGCAAAAGCACAATTAAATTAATGCTGGAATCATCTTCAAGCTGCTAAAATACACTAATGACAGTAACAAGTTTGAGTCTACAACATTTAGTTAAGGTGTGAGAGCCTAAATGAACTTTGTATTGCTTTAAACGCATTTTCAGCCCCTGATTGTACACTTCAGGTGAAACTTACAAAATCTTCAAAATGAGCAAAAGCACAATGAAATTAATGCTGGAATCATCTTCAAGTTGCTAAAATACACTAATGACAGCAACAAGTTTGAGTCTACAACATTTAGTTAAGGTGTGAGAGCCTAAATGAACTTTGTATTGCTTTAAATGCATTTTCAGCCCGATTGTACACTTCAGGTGAAACTGTCAAAATCTTCAAAATGAGCAAAAGCACAATGAAATTAATGCTGGAATCATCTTCAAGTTGCTAAAATACACTAATGACAGCAAAAAGTTTGAGTCTACAACATTTAGTTAAGGTGTGAGAGCCTAAATGAACTTTGTATTGCTTTAAACGCGTTTTCAGCCCAAGATTGTACACTTCAGGTGAAACTGTCAAAATCTTCAAAATGAGCAAAAGCACAATGAAATTAATGCTGGAATCACCTTCAAGTTGCTAAAATACACTAATGACAGCAAGAAGTTTGAGTCTACAACATTTAGTTATGGTGTGAGAGCCAAAATGAACTTTTTATTGCTGTAAACGCGTTTTCAGCACCTGAATGTACACTTCAGGTGAAACTGTCAAAATCTTCAAAATGAGCAAAAGCACAATGAAATTAATGCTGGAATCACCTTCAAGTTGCTAAAATACACTAATGACAGCAAGAAGTTTGAGTCTACAACATTTAGTTAAGGTGTGAGAGCCAAAATGAACTTTGTATTGCTTTAAATGCATTTTCAGCCCGAATGTACACTTCAGGTGAAACTGTCAAATTCTTCAAAATGAGCAAAAGCACAATGAAATTAATGCTGGAAACAACTTCAAGTTGCTAAAATACACTAATGACAGCAACAAGTTTGAGTCTACAACATTTAGTTAAGGTGTGAGAGCCAAAATGAACTTTGTATTGCTGTAAAAGCGTTTTCAGCACCTTATTGTACACTTCAGGTGAAACTGTCAAAATATTCAAAATGAGCAAAAGCACAATGAAATTAATGCTGGAATCATCTTCAAGTTGCTAAAATACACTAATGACAGCAAAAAGTTTGAGTCTACAACATTTAGTTAAGGTGTGAGATTCAAAATGAACTTTGTATTGCTTTAAATGCATTTTCAGCCCGAATGTACACTTCAGGTGAAACTGTCAAATTCTTCAAAATGAGCAAAAGCACAATGAAATTAATGCTGGAAACATCTTCAAGTTGCTAAAATACACTAATGACAGCAACAAGTTTGAGTCTACAACATTTAGTTAAGGTGTGAGAGCCAAAATGAACTTTGTATTGCTGTAAACGCGTTTTCAGCACCTGATTGTACACTTCAGGTGAAACTGTCAAAATCTTCAAAATGAGCAAAAGCACAATGAAATGAATGCTGGAATCATCTTCAAGTTGCTAAAATACACTAATGACAGCAAAAAGTTTGAGTCTACAACATTTAGTTAAGGTGTGAAAGCCTAAATGAACTTTTCATTGCTTTAAACGCGTTTTCAGCCCTTGATTGTACAATTCAGGTGAAACTGTCAAAATCTTCAAAATGAGCAAAAGCACAATGAAATTAATGCTGGAATCATCTTCAAGTTGCTAAAAAACACTAATGACAGCAACAAGTTTGAGTCTACAACATTTAGTTAAGGTGTGAGAGCCTAAATGAACTTTGTATTGCTTTAAATGCATTTTCAGCCCGATTGTACACTTCAGGTGAAACTGTCAAAATCTTCAAAATGAGCAAAAGCACAATGAAATTAATGCTGGAATTATCTTCAAGTTGCTAAAATACACTAATGACAGCAAAAAGTTTGAGTCTACAACATTTAGTTAAGGTGTGAGAGCCTAAATGAACTTTGTATTGCTTTAAACGCGTTTTCAGCCCAAGATTGTACACTTCAGGTGAAACTGTCAAAATCTTCAAAATGAGCAAAAGCACAATGAAATTAATGCTGGAATCACCTTCAAGTTGCTAAAATACACTAATGACAGCAAGAAGTTTGAGTCTACAACATTTAGTTATGGTGTGAGAGCCAAAATGAACTTTTTATTGCTGTAAACGCGTTTTCAGCACCTGAATGTACACTTCAGGTGAAACTGTCAAAATCTTCAAAATGAGCAAAAGCACGATGAAATTAATGCTGGAATCATCTTCAAATTGCTAAAATACACTAATGACAGCAAAAAGTTTGAGTCTACAACATTTAGTTAAGGTGTGAGAGCCAAAATTAACTTTGTATTGCTTTAAATGCACTTTCAGCCCGAATGTACACTTCAGATGAAACTGTCAAAATCTTCAAAATGAGCAAAAGCACAATGAAATTAATGCTGGAATCATCTTCAAGTTGCTAAAATACACTAATGACAGCAACAAGTTTGAGTCTACAACATTTAGTTAAGGTGTGAGAGCCAAAATGAACTTTGTATTGCTTTAAATGCATTTTCAGCCCGATAGTACACTTCAGGTGAAACTGTCAAAATCTTCAAAATGAGCAAAAGCACAATTAAATTAATGCTGGAATCATCTTCAAGTTGCTAAAATACACTAATGACAGCAAAAAGTTTGAGTCTACAACATTTAGTTAAGGTGTGAAAGCCTAAATGAACTTTTCATTGCTTTAAACGCGTTTTCAGCCCTTGATTGTACAATTCAGGTGAAACTGTCAAAATCTTCAAAATGAGCAAAAGCACAATTAAATTAATGCTGGAATCATCTTCAAGCTGCTAAAATACACTAATGACAGCAAAAAGTTTGAGTCTACAACATTTAGTTAAGGTGTGAGATTCAAAATGAACTTTGTATTGCTTTAAATGCATTTTCAGCCCGAATGTACACTTCAGGTGAAACTGTCAAATTCTTCAAAATGAGCAAAAGCACAATGAAATTAATGCTGGAAACATCTTCAAGTTGCTAAAATACACTAATGACAGCAACAAGTTTGAGTCTACAACATTTAGTTAAGGTGTGAGAGCCAAAATGAACTTTGTATTGCTGTAAACGCGTTTTCAGCACCTGATTGTACACTTCAGGTGAAACTGTCAAAATCTTCAAAATGAGCAAAAGCACAATGAAATGAATGCTGGAATCATCTTCAAGTTGCTAAAATACACTAATGACAGCAAAAAGTTTGAGTCTACAACATTTAGTTAAGGTGTGAAAGCCTAAATGAACTTTTCATTGCTTTAACCGCGTTTTCAGCCCTTGATTGTACAATTCAGGTGAAACTGTCAAAATCTTCAAAATGAGCAAAAGCACAATGAAATTAATGCTGGAAACATCTTCAAGTTGCTAAAATACACTAATGACAGCAACAAGTTTGAGTCTACAACATTTAGTTAAGGTGTGAGAGCCAAAATGAACTTTGTATTGCTGTAAACGCGTTTTCAGCACCTGATTGTACACTTCAGGTGAAACTGTCAAAATCTTCAAAATGAGCAAAAGCACAATGAAATGAATGCTGGAATCATCTTCAAGTTGCTAAAATACACTAATGACAGCAAAAAGTTTGAGTCTACAACATTTAGTTAAGGTGTGAAAGCCTAAATGAACTTTTCATTGCTTTAAACGCGTTTTCAGCCCTTGATTGTACAATTCAGGTGAAACTGTCAAAATCTTCAAAATGAGCAAAAGCACAATGAAATTAATGCTGGAATCATCTTCAAGTTGCTAAAAAACACTAATGACAGCAACAAGTTTGAGTCTACAACATTTAGTTAAGGTGTGAGAGCCAAAATGAACTTTGTATTGCTGTAAACGCGTTTTCAGCACCTGATTGTACAATTCAGGTGAAACTGTCAAAATCTTCAAAATGAGCAAAAGCACAATGAAATTAATGCTGGAATCATCTTCAAGTTGCTAAAATACACTAATGAGAGCAAAAAGTTTGAGTCTACAACATTTAGTTAAGGTGTGAGAGCCAAAATTAACTTTGTATTGCTTTAAATGCATTTTCAGCCCGATTGGAAGCTTCAGGTGAAACTGTCAAAATCTTCAAAATGAGCAAAAGCACAATGAAAATAATGCTGGAATCATCTTCAAGTTGCTAAAATACACTAATGACAGCAAAAAGTTTGAGTCTACAACATTTAGTTAAGGTGTGAGAGCCAAAATGAACTTTGTACTGCTTTAAATGCATTTTCAGCCCGATTATACACTTCAGGTGAAACTGTCAAAATCTTCAAAATGAGCAAAAGCACAATGAAATTAATGCTGGAATCATCTTCAAGTTGCTAAAATACACTAATGACAGCAACAAGTTTGAGTCTACAACATTTAGTTAAGGTGTGAGAGCCTAAATGAACTTTGTATTGCTTTAAATGCATTTTCAGCCCGATTGTACACTTCAGGTGAAACTGTCAAAATCTTCAAAATGAGCAAAAGCACAATGAAATTAATGCTGGAATTATCTTCAAGTTGCTAAAATACACTAATGACAGCAAAAAGTTTGAGTCTACAACATTTAGTTAAGGTGTGAGAGCCTAAATGAACTTTGTATTGCTTTAAACGCGTTTTCAGCCCAAGATTGTACACTTCAGGTGAAACTGTCAAAATCTTCAAAATGAGCAAAAGCACAATGAAATTAATGCTGGAATCACCTTCAAGTTGCTAAAATACACTAATGACAGCAAGAAGTTTGAGTCTACAACATTTAGTTATGGTGTGAGAGCCAAAATGAACTTTTTAATGCTGTAAACGCGTTTTCAGCACCTGAATGTACACTTCAGGTGAAACTGTCAAAATCTTCAAAATGAGCAAAAGCACGATGAAATTAATGCTGGAATCATCTTCAAGTTGCTAAAATACACTAATGACAGCAAAAAGTTTGAGTCTACAACATTTAGTTAAGGTGTGAGAGCCAAAATTAACTTTGTATTGCTTTAAATGCACTTTCAGCCGAATGTACACTTCAGATGAAACTGTCAAAATCTTCAAAATGAGCAAAAGCACAATGAAATTAATGCTGGAATCATCTTCAAGTTGCTAAAATACACTAATGACAGCAACAAGTTTGAGTCTACAACATTTAGTTAAGGTGTGAGAGCCAAAATGAACTTTGTATTGCTTTAAATGCATTTTCAGCCCGATAGTACACTTCAGGTGAAACTGTCAAAATCTTCAAAATGAGCAAAAGCACAATTAAATTAATGCTGGAATCATCTTCAAGTTGCTAAAATACACTAATGACAGCAAAAAGTTTGAGTCTACAACATTTAGTTAAGGTGTGAAAGCCTAAATGAACTTTTCATTGCTTTAAACGCGTTTTCAGCCCTTGATTGTACAATTCAGGTGAAACTGTCAAAATCTTCAAAATGAGCAAAAGCACAATTAAATTAATGCTGGAATCATCTTCAAGCTGCTAAAATACACTAATGACAGTAACAAGTTTGAGTCTACAACATTTAGTTAAGGTGTGAGAGCCTAAATGAACTTTGTATTGCTTTAAACGCATTTTCAGCCCCTGATTGTACACTTCAGGTGAAACTTACAAAATCTTCAAAATGAGCAAAAGCACAATGAAATTAATGCTGGAATCATCTTCAAGTTGCTAAAATACACTAATGACAGCAACAAGTTTGAGTCTACAACATTTAGTTAAGGTGTGAGAGCCTAAATGAACTTTGTATTGCTTTAAATGCATTTTCAGCCCGATTGTACACTTCAGGTGAAACTGTCAAAATCTTCAAAATGAGCAAAAGCACAATGAAATTAATGCTGGAATCATCTTCAAGTTGCTAAAATACACTAATGACAGCAAAAAGTTTGAGTCTACAACATTTAGTTAAGGTGTGAGAGCCTAAATGAACTTTGTATTGCTTTAAACGCGTTTTCAGCCCAAGATTGTACACTTCAGGTGAAACTGTCAAAATCTTCAAAATGAGCAAAAGCACAATGAAATTAATGCTGGAATCACCTTCAAGTTGCTAAAATACACTAATGACAGCAAGAAGTTTGAGTCTACAACATTTAGTTATGGTGTGAGAGCCAAAATGAACTTTTTATTGCTGTAAACGCGTTTTCAGCACCTGAATGTACACTTCAGGTGAAACTGTCAAAATCTTCAAAATGAGCAAAAGCACAATGAAATTAATGCTGGAATCACCTTCAAGTTGCTAAAATACACTAATGACAGCAAGAAGTTTGAGTCTACAACATTTAGTTAAGGTGTGAGAGCCAAAATGAACTTTGTATTGCTTTAAATGCATTTTCAGCCCGAATGTACACTTCAGGTGAAACTGTCAAATTCTTCAAAATGAGCAAAAGCACAATGAAATTAATGCTGGAAACAACTTCAAGTTGCTAAAATACACTAATGACAGCAACAAGTTTGAGTCTACAACATTTAGTTAAGGTGTGAGAGCCAAAATGAACTTTGTATTGCTGTAAAAGCGTTTTCAGCACCTTATTGTACACTTCAGGTGAAACTGTCAAAATATTCAAAATGAGCAAAAGCACAATGAAATTAATGCTGGAATCATCTTCAAGTTGCTAAAATACACTAATGACAGCAAAAAGTTTGAGTCTACAACATTTAGTTAAGGTGTGAGATTCAAAATGAACTTTGTATTGCTTTAAATGCATTTTCAGCCCGAATGTACACTTCAGGTGAAACTGTAAAATTCTTCAAAATGAGCAAAAGCACAATGAAATTAATGCTGGAAACATCTTCAAGTTGCTAAAATACACTAATGACAGCAACAAGTTTGAGTCTACAACATTTAGTTAAGGTGTGAGAGCCAAAATGAACTTTGTATTGCTGTAAACGCGTTTTCAGCACCTGATTGTACACTTCAGGTGAAACTGTCAAAATCTTCAAAATGAGCAAAAGCACAATGAAATGAATGCTGGAATCATCTTCAAGTTGCTAAAATACACTAATGACAGCAAAAAGTTTGAGTCTACAACATTTAGTTAAGGTGTGAAAGCCTAAATGAACTTTTCATTGCTTTAAACGCGTTTTCAGCCCTTGATTGTACAATTCAGGTGAAACTGTCAAAATCTTCAAAATGAGCAAAAGCACAATGAAATTAATGCTGGAATCATCTTCAAGTTGCTAAAAAACACTAATGACAGCAACAAGTTTGAGTCTACAACATTTAGTTAAGGTGTGAGAGCCTAAATGAACTTTGTATTGCTTTAAATGCATTTTCAGCCCGATTGTACACTTCAGGTGAAACTGTCAAAATCTTCAAAATGAGCAAAAGCACAATGAAATTAATGCTGGAATTATCTTCAAGTTGCTAAAATACACTAATGACAGCAAAAAGTTTGAGTCTACAACATTTAGTTAAGGTGTGAGAGCCTAAATGAACTTTGTATTGCTTTAAACGCGTTTTCAGCCCAAGATTGTACACTTCAGGTGAAACTGTCAAAATCTTCAAAATGAGCAAAAGCACAATGAAATTAATGCTGGAATCACCTTCAAGTTGCTAAAATACACTAATGACAGCAAGAAGTTTGAGTCTACAACATTTAGTTATGGTGTGAGAGCCAAAATGAACTTTTTATTGCTGTAAACGCGTTTTCAGCACCTGAATGTACACTTCAGGTGAAACTGTCAAAATCTTCAAAATGAGCAAAAGCACGATGAAATTAATGCTGGAATCATCTTCAAATTGCTAAAATACACTAATGACAGCAAAAAGTTTGAGTCTACAACATTTAGTTAAGGTGTGAGAGCCAAAATTAACTTTGTATTGCTTTAAATGCACTTTCAGCCCGAATGTACACTTCAGATGAAACTGTCAAAATCTTCAAAATGAGCAAAAGCACAATGAAATTAATGCTGGAATCATCTTCAAGTTGCTAAAATACACTAATGACAGCAACAAGTTTGAGTCTACAACATTTAGTTAAGGTGTGAGAGCCAAAATGAACTTTGTATTGCTTTAAATAAATTTTCAGCCCGATAGTACACTTCAGGTGAAACTGTCAAAATCTTCAAAATGAGCAAAAGCACAATTAAATTAATGCTGGAATCATCTTCAAGTTGCTAAAATACACTAATGACAGCAAAAAGTTTGAGTCTACAACATTTAGTTAAGGTGTGAAAGCCTAAATGAACTTTTCATTGCTTTAAACGCGTTTTCAGCCCTTGATTGTACAATTCAGGTGAAACTGTCAAAATCTTCAAAATGAGCAAAAGCACAATTAAATTAATGCTGGAATCATCTTCAAGCTGCTAAAATACACTAATGACAGCAAAAAGTTTGAGTCTACAACATTTAGTTAAGGTGTGAGATTCAAAATGAACTTTGTATTGCTTTAAATGCATTTTCAGCCCGAATGTACACTTCAGGTGAAACTGTCAAATTCTTCAAAATGAGCAAAAGCACAATGAAATTAATGCTGGAAACATCTTCAAGTTGCTAAAATACACTAATGACAGCAACAAGTTTGAGTCTACAACATTTAGTTAAGGTGTGAGAGCCAAAATGAACTTTGTATTGCTGTAAACGCGTTTTCAGCACCTGATTGTACACTTCAGGTGAAACTGTCAAAATCTTCAAAATGAGCAAAAGCACAATGAAATGAATGCTGGAATCATCTTCAAGTTGCTAAAATACACTAATGACAGCAAAAAGTTTGAGTCTACAACATTTAGTTAAGGTGTGAAAGCCTAAATGAACTTTTCATTGCTTTAAACGCGTTTTCAGCCCTTGATTGTACAATTCAGGTGAAACTGTCAAAATCTTCAAAATGAGCAAAAGCACAATGAAATTAATGCTGGAATCATCTTCAAGTTGCTAAAAAACACTAATGACAGCAACAAGTTTGAGTCTACAACATTTAGTTAAGGTGTGAGAGCCAAAATGAACTTTGTATTGCTGTAAACGCGTTTTCAGCACCTGATTGTACAATTCAGGTGAAACTGTCAAAATCTTCAAAATGAGCAAAAGCACAATGAAATTAATGCTGGAATCATCTTCAAGTTGCTAAAATACACTAATGAGAGCAAAAAGTTTGAGTCTACAACATTTAGTTAAGGTGTGAGAGCCAAAATTAACTTTGTATTGCTTTAAATGCATTTTCAGCCCGATTGGAAGCTTCAGGTGAAACTGTCAAAATCTTCAAAATGAGCAAAAGCACAATGAAAATAATGCTGGAATCATCTTCAAGTTGCTAAAATACACTAATGACAGCAAAAAGTTTGAGTCTACAACATTTAGTTAAGGTGTGAGAGCCAAAATGAACTTTGTACTGCTTTAAATGCATTTTCAGCCCGATTATACACTTCAGGTGAAACTGTCAAAATCTTCAAAATGAGCAAAAGCACAATGAAATTAATGCTGGAATCATCTTCAAGTTGCTAAAATACACTAATGACAGCAACAAGTTTGAGTCTACAACATTTAGTTAAGGTGTGAGAGCCTAAATGAACTTTGTATTGCTTTAAATGCATTTTCAGCCCGATTGTACACTTCAGGTGAAACTGTCAAAATCTTCAAAATGAGCAAAAGCACAATGAAATTAATGCTGGAATTATCTTCAAGTTGCTAAAATACACTAATGACAGCAAAAAGTTTGAGTCTACAACATTTAGTTAAGGTGTGAGAGCCTAAATGAACTTTGTATTGCTTTAAACGCGTTTTCAGCCCAAGATTGTACACTTCAGGTGAAACTGTCAAAATCTTCAAAATGAGCAAAAGCACAATGAAATTAATGCTGGAATCACCTTCAAGTTGCTAAAATACACTAATGACAGCAAGAAGTTTGAGTCTACAACATTTAGTTATGGTGTGAGAGCCAAAATGAACTTTTTAATGCTGTAAACGCGTTTTCAGCACCTGAATGTACACTTCAGGTGAAACTGTCAAAATCTTCAAAATGAGCAAAAGCACGATGAAATTAATGCTGGAATCATCTTCAAGTTGCTAAAATACACTAATGACAGCAAAAAGTTTGAGTCTACAACATTTAGTTAAGGTGTGAGAGCCAAAATTAACTTTGTATTGCTTTAAATGCACTTTCAGCCCGAATGTACACTTCAGATGAAACTGTCAAAATCTTCAAAATGAGCAAAAGCACAATGAAATTAATGCTGGAATCATCTTCAAGTTGCTAAAATACACTAATGACAGCAACAAGTTTGAGTCTACAAGATTTAGTTAAGGTGTGAGAGCCAAAATGAACTTTGTATTGCTTTAAATGCATTTTCAGCCCGATAGTACACTTCAGGTGAAACTGTCAAAATCTTCAAAATGAGCAAAAGCACAATTAAATTAATGCTGGAATCATCTTCAAGTTGCTAAAATACACTAATGACAGCAAAAAGTTTGAGTCTACAACATTTAGTTAAGGTGTGAAAGCCTAAATGAACTTTTCATTGCTTTAAACGCGTTTTCAGCCCTTGATTGTACAATTCAGGTGAAACTGTCAAAATCTTCAAAATGAGCAAAAGCACAATTAAATTAATGCTGGAATCATCTTCAAGCTGCTAAAATACACTAATGACAGTAACAAGTTTGAGTCTACAACATTTAGTTAAGGTGTGAGAGCCTAAATGAACTTTGTATTGCTTTAAACGCATTTTCAGCCCCTGATTGTACACTTCAGGTGAAACTTACAAAATCTTCAAAATGAGCAAAAGCACAATGAAATTAATGCTGGAATCATCTTCAAGTTGCTAAAATACACTAATGACAGCAACAAGTTTGAGTCTACAACATTTAGTTAAGGTGTGAGAGCCTAAATGAACTTTGTATTGCTTTAAATGCATTTTCAGCCCGATTGTACACTTCAGGTGAAACTGTCAAAATCTTCAAAATGAGCAAAAGCACAATGAAATTAATGCTGGAATCATCTTCAAGTTGCTAAAATACACTAATGACAGCAAAAAGTTTGAGTCTACAACATTTAGTTAAGGTGTGAGAGCCTAAATGAACTTTGTATTGCTTTAAACGCGTTTTCAGCCCAAGATTGTACACTTCAGGTGAAACTGTCAAAATCTTCAAAATGAGCAAAAGCACAATGAAATTAATGCTGGAATCACCTTCAAGTTGCTAAAATACACTAATGACAGCAAGAAGTTTGAGTCTACAACATTTAGTTATGGTGTGAGAGCCAAAATGAACTTTTTATTGCTGTAAACGCGTTTTCAGCACCTGAATGTACACTTCAGGTGAAACTGTCAAAATCTTCAAAATGAGCAAAAGCACAATGAAATTAATGCTGGAATCACCTTCAAGTTGCTAAAATACACTAATGACAGCAAGAAGTTTGAGTCTACAACATTTAGTTAAGGTGTGAGAGCCAAAATGAACTTTGTATTGCTTTAAATGCATTTTCAGCCCGAATGTACACTTCAGGTGAAACTGTCAAATTCTTCAAAATGAGCAAAAGCACAATGAAATTAATGCTGGAAACAACTTCAAGTTGCTAAAATACACTAATGACAGCAACAAGTTTGAGTCTACAACATTTAGTTAAGGTGTGAGAGCCAAAATGAACTTTGTATTGCTGTAAAAGCGTTTTCAGCACCTTATTGTACACTTCAGGTGAAACTGTCAAAATATTCAAAATGAGCAAAAGCACAATGAAATTAATGCTGGAATCATCTTCAAGTTGCTAAAATACACTAATGACAGCAAAAAGTTTGAGTCTACAACATTTAGTTAAGGTGTGAGATTCAAAATGAACTTTGTATTGCTTTAAATGCATTTTCAGCCCGAATGTACACTTCAGGTGAAACTGTCAAATTCTTCAAAATGAGCAAAAGCACAATGAAATTAATGCTGGAAACATCTTCAAGTTGCTAAAATACACTAATGACAGCAACAAGTTTGAGTCTACAACATTTAGTTAAGGTGTGAGAGCCAAAATGAACTTTGTACTGCTGTAAACGCGTTTTCAGCACCTGATTGTACACTTCAGGTGAAACTGTCAAAATCTTCAAAATGAGCAAAAGCACAATGAAATGAATGCTGGAATCATCTTCAAGTTGCTAAAATACACTAATGACAGCAAAAAGTTTGAGTCTACAACATTTAGTTAAGGTGTGAAAGCCTAAATGAACTTTTCATTGCTTTAAACGCGTTTTCAGCCCTTGATTGTACAATTCAGGTGAAACTGTCAAAATCTTCAAAATGAGCAAAAGCACAATGAAATTAATGCTGGAATCATCTTCAAGTTGCTAAAAAACACTAATGACAGCAACAAGTTTGAGTCTACAACATTTAGTTAAGGTGTGAGAGCCTAAATGAACTTTGTATTGCTTTAAATGCATTTTCAGCCCGATTGTACACTTCAGGTGAAACTGTCAAAATCTTCAAAATGAGCAAAAGCACAATGAAATTAATGCTGGAATTATCTTCAAGTTGCTAAAATACACTAATGACAGCAAAAAGTTTGAGTCTACAACATTTAGTTAAGGTGTGAGAGCCTAAATGAACTTTGTATTGCTTTAAACGCGTTTTCAGCCCAAGATTGTACACTTCAGGTGAAACTGTCAAAATCTTCAAAATGAGCAAAAGCACAATGAAATTAATGCTGGAATCACCTTCAAGTTGCTAAAATACACTAATGACAGCAAGAAGTTTGAGTCTACAACATTTAGTTATGGTGTGAGAGCCAAAATGAACTTTTTATTGCTGTAAACGCGTTTTCAGCACCTGAATGTACACTTCAGGTGAAACTGTCAAAATCTTCAAAATGAGCAAAAGCACGATGAAATTAATGCTGGAATCATCTTCAAATTGCTAAAATACACTAATGACAGCAAAAAGTTTGAGTCTACAACATTTAGTTAAGGTGTGAGAGCCAAAATTAACTTTGTATTGCTTTAAATGCACTTTCAGCCCGAATGTACACTTCAGATGAAACTGTCAAAATCTTCAAAATGAGCAAAAGCACAATGAAATTAATGCTGGAATCATCTTCAAGTTGCTAAAATACACTAATGACAGCAACAAGTTTGAGTCTACAACATTTAGTTAAGGTGTGAGAGCCAAAATGAACTTTGTATTGCTTTAAATGCATTTTCAGCCCGATAGTACACTTCAGGTGAAACTGTCAAAATCTTCAAAATGAGCAAAAGCACAATTAAATTAATGCTGGAATCATCTTCAAGTTGCTAAAATACACTAATGACAGCAAAAAGTTTGAGTCTACAACATTTAGTTAAGGTGTGAAAGCCTAAATGAACTTTTCATTGCTTTAAACGCGTTTTCAGCCCTTGATTGTACAATTCAGGTGAAACTGTCAAAATCTTCAAAATGAGCAAAAGCACAATTAAATTAATGCTGGAATCATCTTCAAGCTGCTAAAATACACTAATGACAGTAACAAGTTTGAGTCTACAACATTTAGTTAAGGTGTGAGAGCCTAAATGAACTTTGTATTGCTTTAAATGCATTTTCAGCCCGATTGTACACTTCAGGTGAAACTGTCAAAATCTTCAAAATGAGCAAAAGCACAATGAAATTAATGCTGGAATCATCTTCAAGTTGCTAAAATACACTAATGACAGCAAAAAGTTTGAGTCTACAACATTTAGTTAAGGTGTGAGAGCCTAAATGAACTTTGTATTGCTTTAAACGCGTTTTCAGCCCAAGATTGTACACTTCAGGTGAAACTGTCAAAATCTTCAAAATGAGCAAAAGCACAATGAAATTAATGCTGGAATCACCTTCAAGTTGCTAAAATACACTAATGACAGCAAGAAGTTTGAGTCTACAACATTTAGTTATGGTGTGAGAGCCAAAATGAACTTTTTATTGCTGTAAACGCGTTTTCAGCACCTGAATGTACACTTCAGGTGAAACTGTCAAAATCTTCAAAATGAGCAAAAGCACAATGAAATTAATGCTGGAATCACCTTCAAGTTGCTAAAATACACTAATGACAGCAAGAAGTTTGAGTCTACAACATTTAGTTAAGGTGTGAGAGCCAAAATGAACTTTGTATTGCTTTAAATGCATTTTCAGCCCGAATGTACACTTCAGGTGAAACTGTCAAATTCTTCAAAATAAGCAAAAGCACAATGAAATTAATAGTGGAAACAACTTCAAGTTGCTAAAATACACTAATGACAGCAACAAGTTTGAGTCTACAACATTTAGTTAAGGTGTGAGAGCCAAAATGAACTTTGTATTGCTGTAAACGCGTTTTCAGCACCTTATTGTACACTTCAGGTGAAACTGTCAAAATATTCAAAATGAGCAAAAGCACAATGAAATTAATGCTGGAATCATCTTCAAGTTGCTAAAATACACTAATGAGAGCAAAAAGTTTGAGTCTACAACATTTAGTTAAGGTGTGAGATTCAAAATGAACTTTGTATTGCTTTAAATGCATTTTCAGCCCGAATGTACACTTCAGGTGAAACTGTCAAATTCTTCAAAATGAGCAAAAGCACAATGAAATTAATGCTGGAAACATCTTCAAGTTGCTAAAATACACTAATGACAGCAACAAGTTTGAGTCTACAACATTTAGTTAAGGTGTGAGAGCCAAAATGAACTTTGTATTGCTGTAAACGCGTTTTCAGCACCTGATTGTACACTTCAGGTGAAACTGTCAAAATCTTCAAAATGAGCAAAAGCACAATGAAATGAATGCTGGAATCATCTTCAAGTTGCTAAAATACACTAATGACAGCAAAAAGTTTGAGTCTACAACATTTAGTTAAGGTGTGAAAGCCTAAATGAACTTTTCATTGCTTTAAACGCGTTTTCAGCCCTTGATTGTACAATTCAGGTGAAACTGTCAAAATCTTCAAAATGAGCAAAAGCACAATGAAATTAATGCTGGAATCATCTTCAAGTTGCTAAAAAACACTAATGACAGCAACAAGTTTGAGTCTACAACATTTAGTTAAGGTGTGAGAGCCAAAATGAACTTTGTATTGCTGTAAACGCGTTTTCAGCACCTGATTGTACAATTCAGGTGAAACTGTCAAAATATTCAAAATGAGCAAAAGCACAATGAAATTAATGCTGGAATCATCTTCAAGTTGCTAAAATACACTAATGAGAGCAAAAAGTTTGAGTCTACAACATTTAGTTAAGGTGTGAGAGCCAAAATTAACTTTGTATTGCTTTAAATGCATTTTCAGCCCGATTGGAAGCTTCAGGTGAAACTGTCAAAATCTTCAAAATGAGCAAAAGCACAATTAAATTAATGCTGGAATCATCTTCAAGCTGCTAAAATACACTAATGACAGTAACAAGTTTGAGTCTACAACATTTAGTTGAGGTGTGAGAGCCTAAATTAACTTTGTATTGCTTTAAATGCATTTTCAGCCCGATTGTACACTTCAGGTGAAACTGTCAAAATCTTAAAAATGAGCAAAAGCACAATGAAATTAATGCTGGAATCATCTTCAAGTTGCTAAAATACACTAATGACAGCAAAAAGTTTGAGTCTACAACATTTAGTTAAGGTGTGAGAGCCTAAATGAACTTTGTATTGCTTTAAACGCGTTTTCAGCCCAAGATTGTACACTTCAGGTGAAACTGTCAAAATCTTCAAAATGAGCAAAAGCACAATGAAATTAATGCTGGAATCATCTTCAAGTTGCTAAAATACACTAATGACAGCAAAAAGTTTGAGTCTACAACATTTAGTTAAGGTGTGAGAGCCAAAATGAACTTTGTATTGCTTTAAATGCATTTTCAGCCCGATAGTACACTTCAGGTGAAACTGTCAAAATCTTCAAAATGAGCAAAAGCACAATTAAATTAATGCTGGAATCATCTTCAAGTTGCTAAAATACACTAATGACAGCAAAAAGTTTGAGTCTATAACATTTAGTTAAGGTGCTAGAGCCAAAATGAACTTTGTATTGCTGTAAATTCATTTTCAGCCCGATTGTACACTTCAGGTGAAACTGTCAAAATCTTCAAAATGAGCAAAAGCACAATGAAATTAATGTTGGAATCATCTTCAAGTTGCTAAAATACACTAATGACAGCAAAAAGTTTGAGTCTACAACATTTAGTTAAGGTGTGAGAGCCTAAATGAACTTTGTATTCCTGTAAACGCGTTTTCAGCACCTGATTGTACACTTCAGGTGAAACTGTCAAAATCTTCAAAATGAGCAAAAGCACAATGAAATGAATGCTGGAATCATCTTCAAGTTGCTAAAATACACTAATGACAGCAAGAAGTTTGAGTCTACAACATTTAGTTAAGGTGTGAGAGCCAAAATGAACTTTGTATTGCTTTAAATGCATTTTCAGCCCGAATGTACACTTCAGGTGAAACTGTCAAATTCTTCAAAATAAGCAAAAGCACAATGAAATTAATAGTGGAAACAACTTCAAGTTGCTAAAATACACTAATGACAGCAACAAGTTTGAGTCTACAACATTTAGTTAAGGTGTGAGAGCCAAAATGAACTTTGTATTGCTGTAAACGCGTTTTCAGCACCTTATTGTACACTTCAGGTGAAACTGTCAAAATATTCAAAATGAGCAAAAGCACAATGAAATTAATGCTGGAATCATCTTCAAGTTGCTAAAATACACTAATGAGAGCAAAAAGTTTGAGTCTACAACATTTAGTTAAGGTGTGAGATTCAAAATGAACTTTGTATTGCTTTAAATGCATTTTCAGCCCGAATGTACACTTCAGGTGAAACTGTCAAATTCTTCAAAATGAGCAAAAGCACAATGAAATTAATGCTGGAAACATCTTCAAGTTGCTAAAATACACTAATGACAGCAACAAGTTTGAGTCTACAACATTTAGTTAAGGTGTGAGAGCCAAAATGAACTTTGTATTGCTGTAAACGCGTTTTCAGCACCTGATTGTACACTTCAGGTGAAACTGTCAAAATCTTCAAAATGAGCAAAAGCACAATGAAATGAATGCTGGAATCATCTTCAAGTTGCTAAAATACACTAATGACAGCAAAAAGTTTGAGTCTACAACATTTAGTTAAGGTGTGAAAGCCTAAATGAACTTTTCATTGCTTTAAACGCGTTTTCAGCCCTTGATTGTACAATTCAGGTGAAACTGTCAAAATCTTCAAAATGAGCAAAAGCACAATGAAATTAATGCTGGAATCATCTTCAAGTTGCTAAAAAACACTAATGACAGCAACAAGTTTGAGTCTACAACATTTAGTTAAGGTGTGAGAGCCAAAATGAACTTTGTATTGCTGTAAACGCGTTTTCAGCACCTGATTGTACAATTCAGGTGAAACTGTCAAAATATTCAAAATGAGCAAAAGCACAATGAAATTAATGCTGGAATCATCTTCAAGTTGCTAAAATACACTAATGAGAGCAAAAAGTTTGAGTCTACAACATTTAGTTAAGGTGTGAGAGCCAAAATTAACTTTGTATTGCTTTAAATGCATTTTCAGCCCGATTGGAAGCTTCAGGTGAAACTGTCAAAATCTTCAAAATGAGCAAAAGCACAATTAAATTAATGCTGGAATCATCTTCAAGCTGCTAAAATACACTAATGACAGTAACAAGTTTGAGTCTACAACATTTAGTTGAGGTGTGAGAGCCTAAATTAACTTTGTATTGCTTTAAATGCATTTTCAGCCCGATTGTACACTTCAGGTGAAACTGTCAAAATCTTAAAAATGAGCAAAAGCACAATGAAATTAATGCTGGAATCATCTTCAAGTTGCTAAAATACACTAATGACAGCAAAAAGTTTGAGTCTACAACATTTAGTTAAGGTGTGAGAGCCTAAATGAACTTTGTATTGCTTTAAACGCGTTTTCAGCCCAAGATTGTACACTTCAGGTGAAACTGTCAAAATCTTCAAAATGAGCAAAAGCACAATGAAATTAATGCTGGAATCATCTTCAAGTTGCTAAAATACACTAATGACAGCAAAAAGTTTGAGTCTACAACATTTAGTTAAGGTGTGAGAGCCAAAATGAACTTTGTATTGCTTTAAATGCATTTTCAGCCCGATAGTACACTTCAGGTGAAACTGTCAAAATCTTCAAAATGAGCAAAAGCACAATTAAATTAATGCTGGAATCATCTTCAAGTTGCTAAAATACACTAATGACAGCAAAAAGTTTGAGTCTATAACATTTAGTTAAGGTGCTAGAGCCAAAATGAACTTTGTATTGCTGTAAATTCATTTTCAGCCCGATTGTACACTTCAGGTGAAACTGTCAAAATCTTCAAAATGAGCAAAAGCACAATGAAATTAATGTTGGAATCATCTTCAAGTTGCTAAAATACACTAATGACAGCAAAAAGTTTGAGTCTACAACATTTAGTTAAGGTGTGAGAGCCTAAATGAACTTTGTATTCCTGTAAACGCGTTTTCAGCACCTGATTGTACACTTCAGGTGAAACTGTCAAAATCTTCAAAATGAGCAAAAGCACAATGAAATGAATGCTGGAATCATCTTCAAGTTGCTAAAATACACTAATGACAGCAAAAAGTTTGAGTCTACAACATTTAGTTAAGGTGTGAAAGCCTAAATGAACTTTTCATTGCTTTAAACGCGTTTTCAGCCCTTGATTGTACAATTCAGGTGAAACTGTCAAAATCTTCAAAATGAGCAAAAGCACAATGAAATTAATGCTGGAATCATCTTCAAGTTGCTAAAAAACACTAATGACAGCAACAAGTTTGAGTCTACAACATTTAGTTAAGGTGTGAGAGCCAAAATGAACTTTGTATTGCTGTAAACGCGTTTTCAGCACCTGATTGTACAATTCAGGTGAAACTGTCAAAATATTCAAAATGAGCAAAAGCACAATGAAATTAATGCTGGAATCATCTTCAAGTTGCTAAAATACACTAATGAGAGCAAAAAGTTTGAGTCTACAACATTTAGTTAAGGTGTGAGAGCCAAAATTAACTTTGTATTGCTTTAAATGCATTTTCAGCCCGATTGGAAGCTTCAGGTGAAACTGTCAAAATCTTCAAAATGAGCAAAAGCACAATTAAATTAATGCTGGAATCATCTTCAAGCTGCTAAAATACACTAATGACAGTAACAAGTTTGAGTCTACAACATTTAGTTAAGGTGTGAGAGCCTAAATTAACTTTGTATTGCTTTAAATGCATTTTCAGCCCGATTGTACACTTCAGGTGAAACTGTCAAAATCTTAAAAATGAGCAAAAGCACAATGAAATTAATGCTGGAATCATCTTCAAGTTGCTAAAATACACTAATGACAGCAAAAGGTTTGAGTCTACAACATTTAGTTAAGGTGTGAGAGCCTAAATGAACTTTGTATTGCTTTAAACGCGTTTTCAGCCCAAGATTGTACACTTCAGGTGAAACTGTCAAAATCTTCAAAATGAGCAAAAGCACAATGAAATTAATGCTGGAATCATCTTCAAGTTGCTAAAATACACTAATGACAGCAAAAAGTTTGAGTCTACAACATTTAGTTAAGGTGTGAGAGCCAAAATGAACTTTGTATTGCTTTAAATGCATTTTCAGCCCGATAGTACACTTCAGGTGAAACTGTCAAAATCTTCAAAATGAGCAAAAGCACAATTAAATTAATGCTGGAATCATCTTCAAGTTGCTAAAATACACTAATGACAGCAAAAAGTTTGAGTCTACAACATTTAGTTAAGGTGCTAGAGCCAAAATGAACTTTGTATTGCTGTAAATTCATTTTCAGCCCGATTGTACACTTCAGGTGAAACTGTCAAAATCTTCAAAATGAGCAAAAGCACAATGAAATTAATGTTGGAATCATCTTCAAGTTGCTAAAATACACTAATGACAGCAAAAAGTTTGAGTCTACAACATTTAGTTGAGGTGTGAGAGCCTAATGAACTTTTTATTGCTTTAAACGCTTTTCAGCCCTTGATTGTACAATTCAGGTGAAACTGTCAAAATTTTCAAAATCAGCAAAAGCACAATGAAATTAATGCTGGAATCATCTTCAAGTTGCTAAAATACACTAATGACAGCAACAAGTTTGAGTCTACAACATTTAGTTAAGGTGTGAGAGCCTAAATTAACTTTGTATTCCTGTAAACACGTTTTCAGCACCTGATTGTACACTTCAGGTGAAACTGTCAAAATCTTCAAAATGAGCAAAAGCACAATGAAATTAATGCTGGAATCATCTTCAAGTTGCTAAAATACACTAATGACAGCAAAAAGTTTGAGTCTACAACATTTAGTTAAGGTGTGAGAGCCAAAATGAACTTTGTATTGCTGTAAACGCGTTTTTAGCACCTGATTGTACACTTCAGGTGAAACTGTCAAAATCTTCAAAATGAGCAAAAGCACAATGAAATTAATGCTGGAATCATCTTCAAGTTGCTAAAATACACTAATGACAGCAAAAAGTTTGAGTCTACAACATTTAGTTAAGGTGTGAGAGCCAAAATGAACTTTGTATTGCTTTAAATGCATTTTCAGCCCGATAGTACACTTCAGGTGAAACTGTCAAAATCTTCAAAATGAGCAAAAGCACAATTAAATTAATGCTGGAATCATCTTCAAGTTGCTAAAATACACTAATGACAGCAAAAAGTTTGAGTCTACAACATTTAGTTAAGGTGCTAGAGCCAAAATGAACTTTGTATTGCTGTAAATTCATTTTCAGCCCGATTGTACACTTCAGGTGAAACTGTCAAAATCTTCAAAATGAGCAAAAGCACAATGAAATTAATGTTGGAATCATCTTCAAGTT
This sequence comes from Leptonotus elevatus, assembly GCF_054856555.1. Lineage (NCBI taxonomy): Eukaryota > Metazoa > Chordata > Actinopteri > Syngnathiformes > Syngnathidae > Leptonotus > Leptonotus elevatus. The sequence continues at coordinate 83,371 of NW_028233702.1, forward strand.
GCTAAAATACACTAATGACAGCAAAAAGTTTGAGTCTACAACATTTAGTTGAGGTGTGAGAGCCTAATGAACTTTTTATTGCTTTAAACGCTTTTCAGCCCTTGATTGTACAATTCAGGTGAAACTGTCAAAATTTTCAAAATCAGCAAAAGCACAATGAAATTAATGCTGGAATCATCTTCAAGTTGCTAAAATACACTAATGACAGCAACAAGTTTGAGTCTACAACATTTAGTTAAGGTGTGAGAGCCTAAATTAACTTTGTATTCCTGTAAACACGTTTTCAGCACCTGATTGTACACTTCAGGTGAAACTGTCAAAATCTTCAAAATGAGCAAAAGCACAATGAAATTAATGCTGGAATCATCTTCAAGTTGCTAAAATACACTAATGACAGCAAAAAGTTTGAGTCTACAACATTTAGTTAAGGTGTGAGAGCCAAAATGAACTTTGTATTGCTGTAAACGCGTTTTTAGCACCTGATTGTACAATTCAGGTGAAACTGTCAAAATATTCAAAATGAGCAAAAGCACAATAAAATTAATTATGCTGGAATCATCTTCAAGTTGCTAAAATACACTAATGACAGCAAAAAGTTTGAGTCTACAACATTTAGTTAAGGTGTGAGAGCCAAAATTAACTTTGTATTGCTTTAAATGCATTTTCAGCCCGATTGGACACTTCAGGTGAAACTGTCAAAATCTTCAAAATGAGCAAAAGCACAATTAAATTAATGCTGGAATCATCTTCAAGCTGCTAAAATACACTAATGACAGTAACAAGTTTGAGTCTACAACATTTAGTTAAGGTGTGAGAGCCTAAATGAACTTTGTATTGCTTTAAACGCATTTTCAGCCCCTGATTGTACACTTCAGGTGAAACTGTCAAAATCTTCAAAATGAGCAAAAAGCACAATGAAATTAATGCTGGAATCATCTTCAAGTTGCTAAAATACACTAATGACAGCAAAAAGTTTGAGTCTACAACATTTAGTTAAGGTGTGAGAGCCAAAATGATCTTTGTATTGCTTTAAATGCATTTTCAGCCCGATAGTAAACTTCAGGTGAAACTGTCAAAATCTTCAAAATGAGCAAAAGCACAATGAAATTAATGCTGGAATCACCTTCAAGTTGCTAAAATACACTAATGACAGCAAGAAGTTTGAGTCTACAACATTTAGTTATGGTGTGAGAGCCAAAATGAACTTTTTATTGCTGTAAACGCGTTTTCAGCACCTGAATGTACACTTCAGGTGAAACTGTCAAAATCTTCAAAATGAGCAAAAGCACGATGAAATTAATGCTGGAATCATCTTCAAGTTGCTAAAATACACTAATGACAGCAAAAAGTTTGAGTCTACAACATTTAGTTAAGGTGTGAGAGCCAAAATTAACTTTGTATTGCTTTAAATGCATTTTCAGCCCGATTGGACACTTCAGGTGAAACTGTCAAAATCTTCAAAATGAGCAAAAGCACAATTAAATTAATGCTGGAATCATCTTCAAGCTGCTAAAATACACTAATGACAGTAACAAGTTTGAGTCTACAACATTTAGTTAAGGTGTGAGAGCCTAAATGAACTTTGTATTGCTTTAAACGCATTTTCAGCCCCTGATTGTACACTTCAGGTGAAACTGTCAAAACCTTCAAAATGAGCAAAAAGCACAATGAAATTAATGCTGGAATCATCTTCAAGTTGCTAAAATACACTAATGACAGCAAAAAGTTTGAGTCTACAACATTTAGTTAAGGTGTGAGAGCCAAAATGAACTTTGTATTGCTTTAAATGCATTTTCAGCCCGATAGTAAACTTCAGGTGAAACTGTCAAAATCTTCAAAATGAGCAAAAGCACAATGAAATTAATGCTGGAATCATCTTCAAGTTGCTAAAATACACTAATTACAGCAAAAAGTTTGAGTCTACAACATTTAGTTAAGGTGTGAGAGCCAAAATGAACTTTTTATTGCTGTAAACGCGTTTTCAGCACCTGATTGTACACTTCAGGTGAAACTGTCAAAATCTTCAAAATGAGCAAAAGCACAATGAAATTAATGCTGGAATCACCTTCAAGTTGCTAAAATACACTAATGACAGCAAGAAGTTTGAGTCTACAACATTTAGTTATGGTGTGAGAGCCAAAATGAACTTTTTATTGCTGTAAACGCGTTTTCAGCACCTGAATGTACACTTCAGGTGAAACTGTCAAAATCTTCAAAATGAGCAAAAGCACAATGAAATTAATGCTGGAATCACCTTCAAGTTGCTAAAATACACTAATGACAGCAAAAAGTTTGAGTCTACAACATTTAGTTAAGGAGTGAGAGCCAAAATGAACTTTGTATTGCTTTAAATGCATTTTCAGCCCGATAGTACACTTCAGGTGAAACTGTCAAAATCTTCAAAATGAGCAAAAGCACAATGAAATTAATGCTGGAATCATCTTCAAGTTGCTAAAATACACTAATGACAGCAAAAAGTTTGAGTCTACAACATTTAGTTAAGGTGTGAGAGCCAAAATGAACTTTTCATTGCTTTAAACGCGTTTTCAGCCCTTGATTGTACAATTCAGGTGAAACTGTCAAAATCTTCAAAATGAGCAAAAGCACAATGAAATTAATGCTGGAATCATCTTCAAGTTGCTAAAATACACTAATGACAGCAACAAGTTTGAGTCTACAACATTTAGTTAAGGTGTGAGAGCCAAAATGAACTTTGTATTGCTGTAAACGCGTTTTCAGCACCTGATTGTACACTTCAGGTGAAACTGTCAAAATATTCAAAATGAGCAAAAGCACAATGAAATTAATGCTGGAATCATCTTCAAGTTGCTAAAATACACTAATGACAGCAAAAAGTTTGAGTCTACAACATTTAGTTAAGGTGTGAGAGCCAAAATTAACTTTGTATTGCTTTAAATGCATTTTCAGCCCGATTGGACACTTCAGGTGAAACTGTCAAAATCTTCAAAATGAGCAAAAGCACAATTAAATTAATGCTGGAATCATCTTCAAGCTGCTAAAATACACTAATGACAGTAACAAGTTTGAGTCTACAACATTTAGTTAAGGTGTGAGAGCCTAAATGAACTTTGTATTGCTTTAAACGCATTTTCAGCCCCTGATTGTACACTTCAGGTGAAACTGTCAAAATCTTCAAAATGAGCAAAAGCACAATGAAATTAATGCTGGAATCATCTTCAAGTTGCTAAAATACACTAATGACAGCAACAAGTTTGAGTCTACAACATTTAGTTAAGGTGTGAGAGCCTAAATGAACTTTGTATTGCTTTAAATGCATTTTCAGCCCGATTGTACACTTCAGGTGAAACTGTCAAAATCTTAAAAATGAGCAAAAGCACAATGAAATTAATGCTGGAATCATCTTCAAGTTGCTAAAATACACTAATGACAGCAAAAAGTTTGAGTCTACAACATTTAGTTAAGGTGTGAGAGCCAAAATGAACTTTGTATTGCTGTAAACGCGTTTTTAGCACCTGATTGTACAATTCAGGTGAAACTGTCAAAATATTCAAAATGAGCAAAAGCACAATGAAATTAATGCTGGAATCATCTTCAAGTTGCTAAAATACACTAATGACAGCAAAAAGTTTGAGTCTACAACATTTAGTTAAGGTGTGAGAGCCAAAATTAACTTTGTATTGCTTTAAATGCATTTTCAGCCCGATTGGACACTTCAGGTGAAACTGTCAAAATCTTCAAAATGAGCAAAAGCACAATTAAATTAATGCTGGAATCATCTTCAAGCTGCTAAAATACACTAATGACAGCAAAAAGTTTGAGTCTACAACATTTAGTTAAGGTGTGAGAGCCAAAATGAACTTTGTATTGCTGTAAACGCGTTTTTAGCACCTGATTGTACAATTCAGGTGAAACTGTCAAAATATTCAAAATGAGCAAAAGCACAATAAAATTAATTATGCTGGAATCATCTTCAAGTTGCTAAAATACACTAATGACAGCAAAAAGTTTGAGTCTACAACATTTAGTTAAGGTGTGAGAGCCAAAATGAACTTTGTATTGCTTTAAATGCATTTTCAGCCCGATAGTAAACTTCAGGTGAAACTGTCAAAATCTTCAAAATGAGCAAAAGCACAATGAAATTAATGCTGGAATCACCTTCAAGTTGCTAAAATACACTAATGACAGCAAGAAGTTTGAGTCTACAACATTTAGTTATGGTGTGAGAGCCAAAATGAACTTTTTATTGCTGTAAACGCGTTTTCAGCACCTGAATGTACACTTCAGGTGAAACTGTCAAAATCTTCAAAATGAGCAAAAGCACGATGAAATTAATGCTGGAATCATCTTCAAGTTGCTAAAATACACTAATGACAGCAAAAAGTTTGAGTCTACAACATTTAGTTAAGGTGTGAGAGCCAAAATTAACTTTGTATTGCTTTAAATGCATTTTCAGCCCGATTGGACACTTCAGGTGAAACTGTCAAAATCTTCAAAATGAGCAAAAGCACAATTAAATTAATGCTGGAATCATCTTCAAGCTGCTAAAATACACTAATGACAGTAACAAGTTTGAGTCTACAACATTTAGTTAAGGTGTGAGAGCCTAAATGAACTTTGTATTGCTTTAAACGCATTTTCAGCCCCTGATTGTACACTTCAGGTGAAACTGTCAAAACCTTCAAAATGAGCAAAAAGCACAATGAAATTAATGCTGGAATCATCTTCAAGTTGCTAAAATACACTAATGACAGCAAAAAGTTTGAGTCTACAACATTTAGTTAAGGTGTGAGAGCCAAAATGAACTTTGTATTGCTTTAAATGCATTTTCAGCCCGATAGTAAACTTCAGGTGAAACTGTCAAAATCTTCAAAATGAGCAAAAGCACAATGAAATTAATGCTGGAATCATCTTCAAGTTGCTAAAATACACTAATTACAGCAAAAAGTTTGAGTCTACAACATTTAGTTAAGGTGTGAGAGCCAAAATTAACTTTTTATTGCTGTAAACGCGTTTTCAGCACCTGATTGTACACTTCAGGTGAAACTGTCAAAATCTTCAAAATGAGCAAAAGCACAATGAAATTAATGCTGGAATCATCTTCAAGTTGCTAAAATACACTAATGACAGCAAAAAGTTTGAGTCTACAACATTTAGTTAAGGTGTGAGAGCCAAAATGAACTCAGTATTGCTTTAAATGCATTTTCAGCCCGATTATACACTTCAGGTGAAACTGTCAAAATCTTCAAAATGAGCAAAAACACAATGAAATTAATGCTGGAATCATCTTCAAGTTGCTAAAATACACTAATGACAGCAACAAGTTTGAGTCTACAACATTTAGTTAAGGTGTGAGAGCCTAAATGAACTTTGTATTGCTTTAAACGCGTTTTCAGCCCAAGATTGTACACTTCAGGTGAAACTGTCAAAATCTTCAAAATGAGCAAAAGCACAATGAAATTAATGCTGGAATCACCTTCAAGTTGCTAAAATACACTAATGACAGCAAGAAGTTTGAGTCTACAACATTTAGTTATGGTGTGAGAGCCAAAATGAACTTTTTATTGCTGTAAACGCGTTTTCAGCACCTGAATGTACACTTCAGGTGAAACTGTCAAAATCTTCAAAATGAGCAAAAGCACAATGAAATTAATGCTGGAATCACCTTCAAGTTGCTAAAATACACTAATGACAGCAAAAAGTTTGAGTCTACAACATTTAGTTAAGGAGTGAGAGCCAAAATGAACTTTGTATTGCTTTAAATGCATTTTCAGCCCGATAGTACACTTCAGGTGAAACTGTCAAAATCTTCAAAATGAGCAAAAGCACAATGAAATTAATGCTGGAATCATCTTCAAGTTGCTAAAATACACTAATGACAGCAAAAAGTTTGAGTCTACAACATTTAGTTAAGGTGTGAGAGCCAAAATGAACTTTTCATTGCTTTAAACGCGTTTTCAGCCCTTGATTGTACAATTCAGGTGAAACTGTCAAAATCTTCAAAATGAGCAAAAGCACAATGAAATTAATGCTGGAATCATCTTCAAGTTGCTAAAATACACTAATGACAGCAACAAGTTTGAGTCTACAACATTTAGTTAAGGTGTGAGAGCCAAAATGAACTTTGTATTGCTGTAAACGCGTTTTCAGCACCTGATTGTACACTTCAGGTGAAACTGTCAAAATATTCAAAATGAGCAAAAGCACAATGAAATTAATGCTGGAATCATCTTCAAGTTGCTAAAATACACTAATGACAGCAAAAAGTTTGAGTCTACAACATTTAGTTAAGGTGTGAGAGCCAAAATTAACTTTGTATTGCTTTAAATGCATTTTCAGCCCGATTGGACACTTCAGGTGAAACTGTCAAAATCTTCAAAATGAGCAAAAGCACAATTAAATTAATGCTGGAATCATCTTCAAGCTGCTAAAATACACTAATGACAGTAACAAGTTTGAGTCTACAACATTTAGTTAAGGTGTGAGAGCCTAAATGAACTTTGTATTGCTTTAAACGCATTTTCAGCCCCTGATTGTACACTTCAGGTGAAACTGTCAAAATCTTCAAAATGAGCAAAAGCACAATGAAATTAATGCTGGAATCATCTTCAAGTTGCTAAAATACACTAATGACAGCAACAAGTTTGAGTCTACAACATTTAGTTAAGGTGTGAGAGCCTAAATGAACTTTGTATTGCTTTAAATGCATTTTCAGCCCGATTGTACACTTCAGGTGAAACTGTCAAAATCTTAAAAATGAGCAAAAGCACAATGAAATTAATGCTGGAATCATCTTCAAGTTGCTAAAATACACTAATGACAGCAAACAGTTTGAGTCTACAACATTTAGTTAAGGTGTGAGAGCCAAAATGAACTTTGTATTGCTGTAAACGCGTTTTTAGCACCTGATTGTACAATTCAGGTGAAACTGTCAAAATATTCAAAATGAGCAAAAGCACAATGAAATTAATGCTGGAATCATCTTCAAGTTGCTAAAATACACTAATGACAGCAAAAAGTTTGAGTCTACAACATTTAGTTAAGGTGTGAGAGCCAAAATTAACTTTGTATTGCTTTAAATGCATTTTCAGCCCGATTGGACACTTCAGGTGAAACTGTCAAAATCTTCAAAATGAGCAAAAGCACAATTAAATTAATGCTGGAATCATCTTCAAGCTGCTAAAATACACTAATGACAGTAACAAGTTTGAGTCTACAACATTTAGTTAAGGTGTGAGAGCCTAAATGAACTTTGTATTGCTTTAAACGCATTTTCAGCCCCTGATTGTACACTTCAGGTGAAACTGTCAAAATCTTCAAAATGAGCAAAAAGCACAATGAAATTAATGCTGGAATCATCTTCAAGTTGCTAAAATACACTAATGACAGCAAAAAAATTGAGTCTACAACATTTAGTTAAGGTGTGAGAGCCAAAATGAACTTTGTATTGCTTTAAATGCATTTTCAGCCCGATAGTAAACTTCAGGTGAAACTGTCAAAATCTTCAAAATGAGCAAAAGCACAATGAAATTAATGCTGGAATCATCTTCAAGTTGCTAAAATACACTAATGACAGCAACAAGTTTGAGTCTACAACATTTAGTTAAGGTGTGAGAGCCTAAATGAACTTTGTATTGCTTTAAATGCATTTTCAGCCCGATTGTACACTTCAGGTGAAACTGTCAAAATCTTCAAAATGAGCAAAAGCACAATGAAATTAATGCTGGAATCACCTTCAAGTTGCTAAAATACACTAATGACAGCAAAAAGTTTGAGTCTACAACATTTAGTTAAGGTGTGAGAGCCAAAATGAACTTTTTATTGCTGTAAACGCGTTTTCAGCACCTGATTGTACACTTCAGGTGAAACTGTCAAAATCTTCAAAATGAGCAAAAGCACAATGAAATTAATGCTGGATTCATCTTCAAGTTTCTAAAATACACTAATGACAGCAAAAAGTTTGAGTCTACAACATTTAGTTAAGGTGTGAGAGCCAAAATGAACTTTTTATTGCTGTAAACGCGTTTTCAGCACCTGATTGTACACTTCAGGTGAAACTGTCAAAATCTTCAAAATGAGCAAAAGCACAATGAAATTAATGCTGGAATCATCTTCAAGTTGCTAAAATACACCAATGACAGCAAAAAGTTTGAGTCTACAACATTTAGTTAAGGTGTGAGAGCCAAAATGAACTTTGTATTGCTTTAAATGCATTTTCAGTCCGATTGTACACTTCAGGTGAAACTGTCAAAATTTTCAAAATGAGCAAAAGCACAATGAAAATAATGCTGGAATCATCTTCAAGTTGCTAAAATACACTAATGACAGCAAAAAGTTTGAGTCTACAACATTTAGTTAAGGTGTGAGAGCCAAAATGAACTTTGTACTGCTTTAAATGCATTTTTAGCCCGATTATACACTTCAGGTGAAACTGTCAAAATCTTCAAAATGAGCAAAAGCACAATGAAATTAATGCTGGAATCATCTTCAAGTTTCTAAAATACACTAATGACATCAAAAAGTTTGAGTCTACAACATTTAGTTAAGGTGTGAGAGCCAAAATAAACTTTTTATTTCTGTAAACGCGTTTTCAGCACCTGATTGTACACTTCAGGTGAAACTGTCAACATCTTCAAAATGAGCAAAAGCACAATGAAATTAATGCTGGAATCATCTTCAAGTTGCTAAAATACACTAATGACAGCAAAAAGTTTGAGTCTACAACATTTAGTTAAGGTGTGAGAGCCAAAATGAACTTTTTATTGCTGTAAACGCGTTTTCAGCACCTGATTGTACACTTCAGGTGAAACTGTCAAAATCTTCAAAATGAGCAAAAGCACAATGAAATTAATGCTGGAATCATCTTCAAGTTTCTAAAATACACTAATGACATCAAAAAGTTTGAGTCTACAACATTTAGTTAAGGTGTGAGAGCCAAAATAAACTTTTTATTTCTGTAAACGCGTTTTCAGCACCTGATTGTACAATTCAGGTGAAACTGTCAAAATCTTCAAAATGAGCAAAAGCACAATGAAATTAATGCTGGAATCATCTTCAAGTTGCTAAAATACACTAATGACAGCAACAAGTTTGAGTCTACAACATTTAGTTAAGGTGTGAGAGCCAAAATGAACTTTGTATTGCTGTAAACGCGTTTTCAGCACCTGATTGTACACTTCAGGTGAAACTGTCAAAATATTCAAAATGAGCAAAAGCACAATGAAATTAATGCTGGAATCATCTTCAAGTTGCTAAAATACACTAATGACAGCAAAAAGTTTGAGTCTACAACATTTAGTTAAGGTGTGAGAGCCAAAATTAACTTTGTATTGCTTTAAATGCATTTTCAGCCCGATTGGACACTTCAGGTGAAACTGTCAAAATCTTCAAAATGAGCAAAAGCACAATTAAATTAATGCTGGAATCATCTTCAAGCTGCTAAAATACACTAATGACAGTAACAAGTTTGAGTCTACAACATTTAGTTAAGGTGTGAGAGCCTAAATGAACTTTGTATTGCTTTAAACGCATTTTCAGCCCCTGATTGTACACTTCAGGTGAAACTGTCAAAATCTTCAAAATGAGCAAAAGCACAATGAAATTAATGCTGGAATCATCTTCAAGTTGCTAAAATACACTAATGACAGCAAAAAGTTTGAGTCTACAACATTTAGTTAAGGTGTGAGAGCCAAAATTAACTTTGTATTGCTTTAAATGCATTTTCAGCCCGATTGGACACTTCAGGTGAAACTGTCAAAATCTTCAAAATGAGCAAAAGCACAATTAAATTAATGCTGGAATCATCTTCAAGCTGCTAAAATACACTAATGACAGTAACAAGTTTGAGTCTACAACATTTAGTTAAGGTGTGAGAGCCTAAATGAACTTTGTATTGCTTTAAACGCATTTTCAGCCCCTGATTGTACACTTCAGGTGAAACTGTCAAAATCTTCAAAATGAGCAAAAGCACAATGAAATTAATGCTGGAATCATCTTCAAGTTGCTAAAATACACTAATGACAGCAACAAGTTTGAGTCTACAACATTTAGTTAAGGTGTGAGAGCCTAAATGAACTTTGTATTGCTTTAAATGCATTTTCAGCCCGATTGTACACTTCAGGTGAAACTGTCAAAATCTTAAAAATGAGCAAAAGCACAATGAAATTAATGCTGGAATCATCTTCAAGTTGCTAAAATACACTAATGACAGCAAAAAGTTTGAGTCTACAACATTTAGTTAAGGTGTGAGAGCCAAAATGAACTTTGTATTGCTGTAAACGCGTTTTTAGCACCTGATTGTACAATTCAGGTGAAACTGTCAAAATATTCAAAATGAGCAAAAGCACAATGAAATTAATGCTGGAATCATCTTCAAGTTGCTAAAATACACTAATGACAGCAAAAAGTTTGAGTCTACAACATTTAGTTAAGGTGTGAGAGCCTAAATGAACTTTGTATTGCTTTAAACGCATTTTCAGCCCCTGATTGTACACTTCAGGTGAAACTGTCAAAATCTTCAAAATGAGCAAAAAGCACAATGAAATTAATGCTGGAATCATCTTCAAGTTGCTAAAATACACTAATGACAGCAAAAAGTTTGAGTCTACAACATTTAGTTAAGGTGTGAGAGCCAAAATGAACTTTGTATTGCTTTAAATGCATTTTCAGCCCGATAGTAAACTTCAGGTGAAACTGTCAAAATCTTCAAAATGAGCAAAAGCACAATGAAATTAATGCTGGAATCATCTTCAAGTTGCTAAAATACACTAATGACAGCAACAAGTTTGAGTCTACAACATTTAGTTAAGGTGTGAGAGCCTAAATGAACTTTGTATTGCTTTAAATGCATTTTCAGCCCGATTGTACACTTCAGGTGAAACTGTCAAAATCTTCAAAATGAGCAAAAGCACAATGAAATTAATGCTGGAATCACCTTCAAGTTGCTAAAATACACTAATGACAGCAAAAAGTTTGAGTCTACAACATTTAGTTAAGGTGTGAGAGCCTAAATGAACTTTGTATTCCTGTAAACGCGTTTTCAGCACCTGATTGTACACTTCAGGTGAAACTGTCAAAATCTTCAAAATGAGCAAAAGCACAATGAAATGAATGCTGGAATCATCTTCAAGTTGCTAAAATACACTAATGACAGCAAAAAGTTTGAGTCTACAACATTTAGTTAAGGTGTGAAAGCCTAAATGAACTTTTCATTGCTTTAAACGCGTTTTCAGCCCTTGATTGTACAATTCAGGTGAAACTGTCAAAATCTTCAAAATGAGCAAAAGCACAATGAAATTAATGCTGGAATCATCTTCAAGTTGCTAAAAAACACTAATGACAGCAACAAGTTTGAGTCTACAACATTTAGTTAAGGTGTGAGAGCCAAAATGAACTTTGTATTGCTGTAAACGCGTTTTCAGCACCTGATTGTACAATTCAGGTGAAACTGTCAAAATATTCAAAATGAGCAAAAGCACAATGAAATTAATGCTGGAATCATCTTCAAGTTGCTAAAATACACTAATGAGAGCAAAAAGTTTGAGTCTACAACATTTAGTTAAGGTGTGAGAGCCAAAATTAACTTTGTATTGCTTTAAATGCATTTTCAGCCCGATTGGAAGCTTCAGGTGAAACTGTCAAAATCTTCAAAATGAGCAAAAGCACAATTAAATTAATGCTGGAATCATCTTCAAGCTGCTAAAATACACTAATGACAGTAACAAGTTTGAGTCTACAACATTTAGTTAAGGTGTGAGAGCCTAAATTAACTTTGTATTGCTTTAAATGCATTTTCAGCCCGATTGTACACTTCAGGTGAAACTGTCAAAATCTTAAAAATGAGCAAAAGCACAATGAAATTAATGCTGGAATCATCTTCAAGTTGCTAAAATACACTAATGACAGCAAAAGGTTTGAGTCTACAACATTTAGTTAAGGTGTGAGAGCCTAAATGAACTTTGTATTGCTTTAAACGCGTTTTCAGCCCAAGATTGTACACTTCAGGTGAAACTGTCAAAATCTTCAAAATGAGCAAAAGCACAATGAAATTAATGCTGGAATCATCTTCAAGTTGCTAAAATACACTAATGACAGCAAAAAGTTTGAGTCTACAACATTTAGTTAAGGTGTGAGAGCCAAAATGAACTTTGTATTGCTTTAAATGCATTTTCAGCCCGATAGTACACTTCAGGTGAAACTGTCAAAATCTTCAAAATGAGCAAAAGCACAATTAAATTAATGCTGGAATCATCTTCAAGTTGCTAAAATACACTAATGACAGCAAAAAGTTTGAGTCTACAACATTTAGTTAAGGTGCTAGAGCCAAAATGAACTTTGTATTGCTGTAAATTCATTTTCAGCCCGATTGTACACTTCAGGTGAAACTGTCAAAATCTTCAAAATGAGCAAAAGCACAATGAAATTAATGTTGGAATCATCTTCAAGTTGCTAAAATACACTAATGACAGCAAAAAGTTTGAGTCTACAACATTTAGTTGAGGTGTGAGAGCCTAATGAACTTTTTATTGCTTTAAACGCTTTTCAGCCCTTGATTGTACAATTCAGGTGAAACTGTCAAAATTTTCAAAATCAGCAAAAGCACAATGAAATTAATGCTGGAATCATCTTCAAGTTGCTAAAATACACTAATGACAGCAACAAGTTTGAGTCTACAACATTTAGTTAAGGTGTGAGAGCCTAAATTAACTTTGTATTCCTGTAAACACGTTTTCAGCACCTGATTGTACACTTCAGGTGAAACTGTCAAAATCTTCAAAATGAGCAAAAGCACAATGAAATTAATGCTGGAATCATCTTCAAGTTGCTAAAATACACTAATGACAGCAAAAAGTTTGAGTCTACAACATTTAGTTAAGGTGTGAGAGCCAAAATGAACTTTGTATTGCTGTAAACGCGTTTTTAGCACCTGATTGTACACTTCAGGTGAAACTGTCAAAATCTTCAAAATGAGCAAAAGCACAATGAAATTAATGCTGGAATCATCTTCAAGTTGCTAAAATACACTAATGACAGCAAAAAGTTTGAGTCTACAACATTTAGTTAAGGTGTGAGAGCCAAAATGAACTTTGTATTGCTTTAAATGCATTTTCAGCCCGATAGTACACTTCAGGTGAAACTGTCAAAATCTTCAAAATGAGCAAAAGCACAATTAAATTAATGCTGGAATCATCTTCAAGTTGCTAAAATACACTAATGACAGCAAAAAGTTTGAGTCTACAACATTTAGTTAAGGTGCTAGAGCCAAAATGAACTTTGTATTGCTGTAAATTCATTTTCAGCCCGATTGTACACTTCAGGTGAAACTGTCAAAATCTTCAAAATGAGCAAAAGCACAATGAAATTAATGTTGGAATCATCTTCAAGTTGCTAAAATACACTAATGACAGCAAAAAGTTTGAGTCTACAACATTTAGTTGAGGTGTGAGAGCCTAATGAACTTTTTATTGCTTTAAACGCTTTTCAGCCCTTGATTGTACAATTCAGGTGAAACTGTCAAAATTTTCAAAATCAGCAAAAGCACAATGAAATTAATGCTGGAATCATCTTCAAGTTGCTAAAATACACTAATGACAGCAACAAGTTTGAGTCTACAACATTTAGTTAAGGTGTGAGAGCCTAAATTAACTTTGTATTGCTGTAAACACGTTTTCAGCACCTGATTGTACACTTCAGGTGAAACTGTCAAAATCTTCAAAATGAGCAAAAGCACAATGAAATTAATGCTGGAATCATCTTCAAGTTGCTAAAATACACTAATGACAGCAAAAAGTTTGAGTCTACAACATTTAGTTAAGGTGTGAGAGCCAAAATGAACTTTGTATTGCTGTAAACGCGTTTTTAGCACCTGATTGTACAATTCAGGTGAAACTGTCAAAATATTCAAAATGAGCAAAAGCACAATAAAATTAATTATGCTGGAATCATCTTCAAGTTGCTAAAATACACTAATGACAGCAAAAAGTTTGAGTCTACAACATTTAGTTAAGGTGTGAGAGCCAAAATTAACTTTGTATTGCTTTAAATGCATTTTCAGCCCGATTGGACACTTCAGGTGAAACTGTCAAAATCTTCAAAATGAGCAAAAGCACAATTAAATTAATGCTGGAATCATCTTCAAGCTGCTAAAATACACTAATGACAGTAACAAGTTTGAGTCTACAACATTTAGTTAAGGTGTGAGAGCCTAAATGAACTTTGTATTGCTTTAAACGCATTTTCAGCCCCTGATTGTACACTTCAGGTGAAACTGTCAAAATCTTCAAAATGAGCAAAAAGCACAATGAAATTAATGCTGGAATCATCTTCAAGTTGCTAAAATACACTAATGACAGCAAAAAGTTTGAGTCTACAACATTTAGTTAAGGTGTGAGAGCCAAAATGAACTTTGTATTGCTTTAAATGCATTTTCAGCCCGATAGTAAACTTCAGGTGAAACTGTCAAAATCTTCAAAATGAGCAAAAGCACAATGAAATTAATGCTGGAAACACCTTCAAGTTGCTAAAATACACTAATGACAGCAAGAAGTTTGAGTCTACAACATTTAGTTATGGTGTGAGAGCCAAAATGAACTTTTTATTGCTGTAAACGCGTTTTCAGCACCTGAATGTACACTTCAGGTGAAACTGTCAAAATCTTCAAAATGAGCAAAAGCACGATGAAATTAATGCTGGAATCATCTTCAAGTTGCTAAAATACACTAATGACAGCAAAAAGTTTGAGTCTACAACATTTAGTTAAGGTGTGAGAGCCAAAATTAACTTTGTATTGCTTTAAATGCATTTTCAGCCCGATTGGACACTTCAGGTGAAACTGTCAAAATCTTCAAAATGAGCAAAAGCACAATTAAATTAATGCTGGAATCATCTTCAAGCTGCTAAAATACACTAATGACAGTAACAAGTTTGAGTCTACAACATTTAGTTAAGGTGTGAGAGCCTAAATGAACTTTGTATTGCTTTAAACGCATTTTCAGCCCCTGATTGTACACTTCAGGTGAAACTGTCAAAACCTTCAAAATGAGCAAAAAGCACAATGAAATTAATGCTGGAATCATCTTCAAGTTGCTAAAATACACTAATGACAGCAAAAAGTTTGAGTCTACAACATTTAGTTAAGGTGTGAGAGCCAAAATGAACTTTGTATTGCTTTAAATGCATTTTCAGCCCGATAGTAAACTTCAGGTGAAACTGTCAAAATCTTCAAAATGAGCAAAAGCACAATGAAATTAATGCTGGAATCATCTTCAAGTTGCTAAAATACACTAATTACAGCAAAAAGTTTGAGTCTACAACATTTAGTTAAGGTGTGAGAGCCAAAATGAACTTTTTATTGCTGTAAACGCGTTTTCAGCACCTGATTGTACACTTCAGGTGAAACTGTCAAAATCTTCAAAATGAGCAAAAGCACAATGAAATTAATGCTGGAATCATCTTCAAGTTGCTAAAATACACTAATGACAGCAAAAAGTTTGAGTCTACAACATTTAGTTAAGGTGTGAGAGCCAAAATGAACTCAGTATTGCTTTAAATGCATTTTCAGCCCGATTATACACTTCAGGTGAAACTGTCAAAATCTTCAAAATGAGCAAAAACACAATGAAATTAATGCTGGAATCATCTTCAAGTTGCTAAAATACACTAATGACAGCAACAAGTTTGAGTCTACAACATTTAGTTAAGGTGTGAGAGCCTAAATGAACTTTGTATTGCTTTAAACGCGTTTTCAGCCCAAGATTGTACACTTCAGGTGAAACTGTCAAAATCTTCAAAATGAGCAAAAGCACAATGAAATTAATGCTGGAATCACCTTCAAGTTGCTAAAATACACTAATGACAGCAAGAAGTTTGAGTCTACAACATTTAGTTATGGTGTGAGAGCCAAAATGAACTTTTTATTGCTGTAAACGCGTTTTCAGCACCTGAATGTACACTTCAGGTGAAACTGTCAAAATCTTCAAAATGAGCAAAAGCACAATGAAATTAATGCTGGAATCACCTTCAAGTTGCTAAAATACACTAATGACAGCAAAAAGTTTGAGTCTACAACATTTAGTTAAGGAGTGAGAGCCAAAATGAACTTTGTATTGCTTTAAATGCATTTTCAGCCCGATAGTACACTTCAGGTGAAACTGTCAAAATCTTCAAAATGAGCAAAAGCACAATGAAATTAATGCTGGAATCATCTTCAAGTTGCTAAAATACACTAATGACAGCAAAAAGTTTGAGTCTACAACATTTAGTTAAGGTGTGAGAGCCAAAATGAACTTTTCATTGCTTTAAACGCGTTTTCAGCCCTTGATTGTACAATTCAGGTGAAACTGTCAAAATCTTCAAAATGAGCAAAAGCACAATGAAATTAATGCTGGAATCATCTTCAAGTTGCTAAAATACACTAATGACAGCAAAAAGTTTGAGTCTACAACATTTAGTTAAGGTGTGAGAGCCAAAATGAACTTTTTATTGCTGTAAACGCGTTTTCAGCACCTGATTGTACACTTCAGGTGAAACTGTCAAAATCTTCAAAATGAGCAAAAGCACAATGAAATTAATGCTGGATTCATCTTCAAGTTTCTAAAATACACTAATGACAGCAAAAAGTTTGAGTCTACAACATTTAGTTAAGGTGTGAGAGCCAAAATGAACTTTTTATTGCTGTAAACGCGTTTTCAGCACCTGATTGTACACTTCAGGTGAAACTGTCAAAATCTTCAAAATGAGCAAAAGCACAATGAAATTAATGCTGGAATCATCTTCAAGTTGCTAAAATACACCAATGACAGCAAAAAGTTTGAGTCTACAACATTTAGTTAAGGTGTGAGAGCCAAAATGAACTTTGTATTGCTTTAAATGCATTTTCAGTCCGATTGTACACTTCAGGTGAAACTGTCAAAATTTTCAAAATGAGCAAAAGCACAATGAAAATAATGCTGGAATCATCTTCAAGTTGCTAAAATACACTAATGACAGCAAAAAGTTTGAGTCTACAACATTTAGTTAAGGTGTGAGAGCCAAAATGAACTTTGTACTGCTTTAAATGCATTTTTAGCCCGATTATACACTTCAGGTGAAACTGTCAAAATCTTCAAAATGAGCAAAAGCACAATGAAATTAATGCTGGAATCATCTTCAAGTTTCTAAAATACACTAATGACATCAAAAAGTTTGAGTCTACAACATTTAGTTAAGGTGTGAGAGCCAAAATAAACTTTTTATTTCTGTAAACGCGTTTTCAGCACCTGATTGTACACTTCAGGTGAAAGTGTCAACATCTTCAAAATGAGCAAAAGCACAATGAAATTAATGCTGGAATCATCTTCAAGTTGCTAAAATACACTAATGACAGCAAAAAGTTTGAGTCTACAACATTTAGTTAAGGTGTGAGAGCCAAAATGAACTTTTTATTGCTGTAAACGCGTTTTCAGCACCTGATTGTACACTTCAGGTGAAACTGTCAAAATCTTCAAAATGAGCAAAAGCACAATGAAATTAATGCTGGAATCATCTTCAAGTTTCTAAAATACACTAATGACATCAAAAAGTTTGAGTCTACAACATTTAGTTAAGGTGTGAGAGCCAAAATAAACTTTTTATTTCTGTAAACGCGTTTTCAGCACCTGATTGTACAATTCAGGTGAAACTGTCAAAATCTTCAAAATGAGCAAAAGCACAATGAAATTAATGCTGGAATCATCTTCAAGTTGCTAAAATACACTAATGACAGCAACAAGTTTGAGTCTACAACATTTAGTTAAGGTGTGAGAGCCAAAATGAACTTTGTATTGCTGTAAACGCGTTTTCAGCACCTGATTGTACACTTCAGGTGAAACTGTCAAAATATTCAAAATGAGCAAAAGCACAATGAAATTAATGCTGGAATCATCTTCAAGTTGCTAAAATACACTAATGACAGCAAAAAGTTTGAGTCTACAACATTTAGTTAAGGTGTGAGAGCCAAAATTAACTTTGTATTGCTTTAAATGCATTTTCAGCCCGATTGGACACTTCAGGTGAAACTGTCAAAATCTTCAAAATGAGCAAAAGCACAATTAAATTAATGCTGGAATCATCTTCAAGCTGCTAAAATACACTAATGACAGTAACAAGTTTGAGTCTACAACATTTAGTTAAGGTGTGAGAGCCTAAATGAACTTTGTATTGCTTTAAACGCATTTTCAGCCCCTGATTGTACACTTCAGGTGAAACTGTCAAAATCTTCAAAATGAGCAAAAGCACAATGAAATTAATGCTGGAATCATCTTCAAGTTGCTAAAATACACTAATGACAGCAAAAAGTTTGAGTCTACAACATTTAGTTAAGGTGTGAGAGCCAAAATTAACTTTGTATTGCTTTAAATGCATTTTCAGCCCGATTGGACACTTCAGGTGAAACTGTCAAAATCTTCAAAATGAGCAAAAGCACAATTAAATTAATGCTGGAATCATCTTCAAGCTGCTAAAATACACTAATGACAGTAACAAGTTTGAGTCTACAACATTTAGTTAAGGTGTGAGAGCCTAAATGAACTTTGTATTGCTTTAAACGCATTTTCAGCCCCTGATTGTACACTTCAGGTGAAACTGTCAAAATCTTCAAAATGAGCAAAAGCACAATGAAATTAATGCTGGAATCATCTTCAAGTTGCTAAAATACACTAATGACAGCAACAAGTTTGAGTCTACAACATTTAGTTAAGGTGTGAGAGCCTAAATGAACTTTGTATTGCTTTAAATGCATTTTCAGCCCGATTGTACACTTCAGGTGAAACTGTCAAAATCTTAAAAATGAGCAAAAGCACAATGAAATTAATGCTGGAATCATCTTCAAGTTGCTAAAATACACTAATGACAGCAAAAAGTTTGAGTCTACAACATTTAGTTAAGGTGTGAGAGCCAAAATGAACTTTGTATTGCTGTAAACGCGTTTTTAGCACCTGATTGTACAATTCAGGTGAAACTGTCAAAATATTCAAAATGAGCAAAAGCACAATGAAATTAATGCTGGAATCATCTTCAAGTTGCTAAAATACACTAATGACAGCAAAAAGTTTGAGTCTACAACATTTAGTTAAGGTGTGAGAGCCTAAATGAACTTTGTATTGCTTTAAACGCATTTTCAGCCCCTGATTGTACACTTCAGGTGAAACTGTCAAAATCTTCAAAATGAGCAAAAAGCACAATGAAATTAATGCTGGAATCATCTTCAAGTTGCTAAAATACACTAATGACAGCAAAAAGTTTGAGTCTACAACATTTAGTTAAGGTGTGAGAGCCAAAATGAACTTTGTATTGCTTTAAATGCATTTTCAGCCCGATAGTAAACTTCAGGTGAAACTGTCAAAATCTTCAAAATGAGCAAAAGCACAATGAAATTAATGCTGGAATCATCTTCAAGTTGCTAAAATACACTAATGACAGCAACAAGTTTGAGTCTACAACATTTAGTTAAGGTGTGAGAGCCTAAATGAACTTTGTATTGCTTTAAATGCATTTTCAGCCCGATTGTACACTTCAGGTGAAACTGTCAAAATCTTCAAAATGAGCAAAAGCACAATGAAATTAATGCTGGAATCACCTTCAAGTTGCTAAAATACACTAATGACAGCAAAAAGTTTGAGTCTACAACATTTAGTTAAGGTGTGAGAGCCTAAATGAACTTTGTATTCCTGTAAACGCGTTTTCAGCACCTGATTGTACACTTCAGGTGAAACTGTCAAAATCTTCAAAATGAGCAAAAGCACAATGAAATGAATGCTGGAATCATCTTCAAGTTGCTAAAATACACTAATGACAGCAAAAAGTTTGAGTCTACAACATTTAGTTAAGGTGTGAAAGCCTAAATGAACTTTTCATTGCTTTAAACGCGTTTTCAGCCCTTGATTGTACAATTCAGGTGAAACTGTCAAAATCTTCAAAATGAGCAAAAGCACAATGAAATTAATGCTGGAATCATCTTCAAGTTGCTAAAAAACACTAATGACAGCAACAAGTTTGAGTCTACAACATTTAGTTAAGGTGTGAGAGCCAAAATGAACTTTGTATTGCTGTAAACGCGTTTTCAGCACCTGATTGTACAATTCAGGTGAAACTGTCAAAATATTCAAAATGAGCAAAAGCACAATGAAATTAATGCTGGAATCATCTTCAAGTTGCTAAAATACACTAATGAGAGCAAAAAGTTTGAGTCTACAACATTTAGTTAAGGTGTGAGAGCCAAAATTAACTTTGTATTGCTTTAAATGCATTTTCAGCCCGATTGGAAGCTTCAGGTGAAACTGTCAAAATCTTCAAAATGAGCAAAAGCACAATTAAATTAATGCTGGAATCATCTTCAAGCTGCTAAAATACACTAATGACAGTAACAAGTTTGAGTCTACAACATTTAGTTAAGGTGTGAGAGCCTAAATTAACTTTGTATTGCTTTAAATGCATTTTCAGCCCGATTGTACACTTCAGGTGAAACTGTCAAAATCTTAAAAATGAGCAAAAGCACAATGAAATTAATGCTGGAATCATCTTCAAGTTGCTAAAATACACTAATGACAGCAAAAGGTTTGAGTCTACAACATTTAGTTAAGGTGTGAGAGCCTAAATGAACTTTGTATTGCTTTAAACGCGTTTTCAGCCCAAGATTGTACACTTCAGGTGAAACTGTCAAAATCTTCAAAATGAGCAAAAGCACAATGAAATTAATGCTGGAATCATCTTCAAGTTGCTAAAATACACTAATGACAGCAAAAAGTTTGAGTCTACAACATTTAGTTAAGGTGTGAGAGCCAAAATGAACTTTGTATTGCTTTAAATGCATTTTCAGCCCGATAGTACACTTCAGGTGAAACTGTCAAAATCTTCAAAATGAGCAAAAGCACAATTAAATTAATGCTGGAATCATCTTCAAGTTGCTAAAATACACTAATGACAGCAAAAAGTTTGAGTCTACAACATTTAGTTAAGGTGCTAGAGCCAAAATGAACTTTGTATTGCTGTAAATTCATTTTCAGCCCGATTGTACACTTCAGGTGAAACTGTCAAAATCTTCAAAATGAGCAAAAGCACAATGAAATTAATGTTGGAATCATCTTCAAGTTGCTAAAATACACTAATGACAGCAAAAAGTTTGAGTCTACAACATTTAGTTGAGGTGTGAGAGCCTAATGAACTTTTTATTGCTTTAAACGCTTTTCAGCCCTTGATTGTACAATTCAGGTGAAACTGTCAAAATTTTCAAAATCAGCAAAAGCACAATGAAATTAATGCTGGAATCATCTTCAAGTTGCTAAAATACACTAATGACAGCAACAAGTTTGAGTCTACAACATTTAGTTAAGGTGTGAGAGCCTAAATTAACTTTGTATTCCTGTAAACACGTTTTCAGCACCTGATTGTACACTTCAGGTGAAACTGTCAAAATCTTCAAAATGAGCAAAAGCACAATGAAATTAATGCTGGAATCATCTTCAAGTTGCTAAAATACACTAATGACAGCAAAAAGTTTGAGTCTACAACATTTAGTTAAGGTGTGAGAGCCAAAATGAACTTTGTATTGCTGTAAACGCGTTTTTAGCACCTGATTGTACACTTCAGGTGAAACTGTCAAAATCTTCAAAATGAGCAAAAGCACAATGAAATTAATGCTGGAATCATCTTCAAGTTGCTAAAATACACTAATGACAGCAAAAAGTTTGAGTCTACAACATTTAGTTAAGGTGTGAGAGCCAAAATGAACTTTGTATTGCTTTAAATGCATTTTCAGCCCGATAGTACACTTCAGGTGAAACTGTCAAAATCTTCAAAATGAGCAAAAGCACAATTAAATTAATGCTGGAATCATCTTCAAGTTGCTAAAATACACTAATGACAGCAAAAAGTTTGAGTCTACAACATTTAGTTAAGGTGCTAGAGCCAAAATGAACTTTGTATTGCTGTAAATTCATTTTCAGCCCGATTGTACACTTCAGGTGAAACTGTCAAAATCTTCAAAATGAGCAAAAGCACAATGAAATTAATGTTGGAATCATCTTCAAGTTGCTAAAATACACTAATGACAGCAAAAAGTTTGAGTCTACAACATTTAGTTGAGGTGTGAGAGCCTAATGAACTTTTTATTGCTTTAAACGCTTTTCAGCCCTTGATTGTACAATTCAGGTGAAACTGTCAAAATTTTCAAAATCAGCAAAAGCACAATGAAATTAATGCTGGAATCATCTTCAAGTTGCTAAAATACACTAATGACAGCAACAAGTTTGAGTCTACAACATTTAGTTAAGGTGTGAGAGCCTAAATTAACTTTGTATTCCTGTAAACACGTTTTCAGCACCTGATTGTACACTTCAGGTGAAACTGTCAAAATCTTCAAAATGAGCAAAAGCACAATGAAATTAATGCTGGAATCATCTTCAAGTTGCTAAAATACACTAATGACAGCAAAAAGTTTGAGTCTACAACATTTAGTTAAGGTGTGAGAGCCAAAATGAACTTTGTATTGCTGTAAACGCGTTTTTAGCACCTGATTGTACAATTCAGGTGAAACTGTCAAAATATTCAAAATGAGCAAAAGCACAATAAAATTAATTATGCTGGAATCATCTTCAAGTTGCTAAAATACACTAATGACAGCAAAAAGTTTGAGTCTACAACATTTAGTTAAGGTGTGAGAGCCAAAATTAACTTTGTATTGCTTTAAATGCATTTTCAGCCCGATTGGACACTTCAGGTGAAACTGTCAAAATCTTCAAAATGAGCAAAAGCACAATTAAATTAATGCTGGAATCATCTTCAAGCTGCTAAAATACACTAATGACAGTAACAAGTTTGAGTCTACAACATTTAGTTAAGGTGTGAGAGCCTAAATGAACTTTGTATTGCTTTAAACGCATTTTCAGCCCCTGATTGTACACTTCAGGTGAAACTGTCAAAATCTTCAAAATGAGCAAAAAGCACAATGAAATTAATGCTGGAATCATCTTCAAGTTGCTAAAATACACTAATGACAGCAAAAAGTTTGAGTCTACAACATTTAGTTAAGGTGTGAGAGCCAAAATGAACTTTGTATTGCTTTAAATGCATTTTCAGCCCGATAGTAAACTTCAGGTGAAACTGTCAAAATCTTCAAAATGAGCAAAAGCACAATGAAATTAATGCTGGAATCACCTTCAAGTTGCTAAAATACACTAATGACAGCAAGAAGTTTGAGTCTACAACATTTAGTTATGGTGTGAGAGCCAAAATGAACTTTTTATTGCTGTAAACGCGTTTTCAGCACCTGAATGTACACTTCAGGTGAAACTGTCAAAATCTTCAAATGAGCAAAAGCACAATGAAATTAATGCTTGAATCATCTTCATTTTGCTAAAATACACTAATGACAGCAAAAAGTTTGAGTCTACAACATTTAGTTAAGGTGTGAGAGCCAAAATGAACTTTTTATGGCTTTAAATGCATTTTCAGCCCGATTGTACACTTCAGGTGAAAATGTCAAAATCTTCAAAATGAGCAAAAGCACAATAAAATTAATGCTTGAATCATCTTCATTTTGCTAAAATATACTAATGACAGCAAAAAGTTTGAGTCTACAACATTTAGTTAAGGTGTGAGAGCCAAAATTAACTTTGTATTGCTTTAAATGCATTTTCAGCCCGATTGGACACTTCAGGTGAAACTGTCAAAATCTTCAAAATGAGCAAAAGCACAATTAAATTAATGCTGGAATCATCTTCAAGCTGCTAAAATACACTAATGACAGTAACAAGTTTGAGTCTACAACATTTAGTTAAGGTGTGAGAGCCTAAATGAACTTTGTATTGCTTTAAACGCATTTTCAGCCCCTGATTGTACACTTCAGGTGAAACTGTCAAAACCTTCAAAATGAGCAAAAAGCACAATGAAATTAATGCTGGAATCATCTTCAAGTTGCTAAAATACACTAATGACAGCAAAAAGTTTGAGTCTACAACATTTAGTTAAGGTGTGAGAGCCAAAATGAACTTTGTATTGCTTTAAATGCATTTTCAGCCCGATAGTAAACTTCAGGTGAAACTGTCAAAATCTTCAAAATGAGCAAAAGCACAATGAAATTAATGCTGGAATCATCTTCAAGTTGCTAAAATACACTAATTACAGCAAAAAGTTTGAGTCTACAACATTTAGTTAAGGTGTGAGAGCCAAAATGAACTTTTTATTGCTGTAAACGCGTTTTCAGCACCTGATTGTACACTTCAGGTGAAACTGTCAAAATCTTCAAAATGAGCAAAAGCACAATGAAATTAATGCTGGAATCATCTTCAAGTTGCTAAAATACACTAATGACAGCAAAAAGTTTGAGTCTACAACATTTAGTTAAGGTGTGAGAGCCAAAATGAACTCAGTATTGCTTTAAATGCATTTTCAGCCCGATTATACACTTCAGGTGAAACTGTCAAAATCTTCAAAATGAGCAAAAACACAATGAAATTAATGCTGGAATCATCTTCAAGTTGCTAAAATACACTAATGACAGCAACAAGTTTGAGTCTACAACATTTAGTTAAGGTGTGAGAGCCTAAATGAACTTTGTATTGCTTTAAACGCGTTTTCAGCCCAAGATTGTACACTTCAGGTGAAACTGTCAAAATCTTCAAAATGAGCAAAAGCACAATGAAATTAATGCTGGAATCACCTTCAAGTTGCTAAAATACACTAATGACAGCAAGAAGTTTGAGTCTACAACATTTAGTTATGGTGTGAGAGCCAAAATGAACTTTTTATTGCTGTAAACGCGTTTTCAGCACCTGAATGTACACTTCAGGTGAAACTGTCAAAATCTTCAAAATGAGCAAAAGCACAATGAAATTAATGCTGGAATCACCTTCAAGTTGCTAAAATACACTAATGACAGCAAAAAGTTTGAGTCTACAACATTTAGTTAAGGAGTGAGAGCCAAAATGAACTTTGTATTGCTTTAAATGCATTTTCAGCCCGATAGTACACTTCAGGTGAAACTGTCAAAATCTTCAAAATGAGCAAAAGCACAATGAAATTAATGCTGGAATCATCTTCAAGTTGCTAAAATACACTAATGACAGCAAAAAGTTTGAGTCTACAACATTTAGTTAAGGTGTGAGAGCCAAAATGAACTTTTCATTGCTTTAAACGCGTTTTCAGCCCTTGATTGTACAATTCAGGTGAAACTGTCAAAATCTTCAAAATGAGCAAAAGCACAATGAAATTAATGCTGGAATCATCTTCAAGTTGCTAAAATACACTAATGACAGCAACAAGTTTGAGTCTACAACATTTAGTTAAGGTGTGAGAGCCAAAATGAACTTTGTATTGCTGTAAACGCGTTTTCAGCACCTGATTGTACACTTCAGGTGAAACTGTCAAAATATTCAAAATGAGCAAAAGCACAATGAAATTAATGCTGGAATCATCTTCAAGTTGCTAAAATACACTAATGACAGCAAAAAGTTTGAGTCTACAACATTTAGTTAAGGTGTGAGAGCCAAAATTAACTTTGTATTGCTTTAAATGCATTTTCAGCCCGATTGGACACTTCAGGTGAAACTGTCAAAATCTTCAAAATGAGCAAAAGCACAATTAAATTAATGCTGGAATCATCTTCAAGCTGCTAAAATACACTAATGACAGTAACAAGTTTGAGTCTACAACATTTAGTTAAGGTGTGAGAGCCTAAATGAACTTTGTATTGCTTTAAACGCATTTTCAGCCCCTGATTGTACACTTCAGGTGAAACTGTCAAAATCTTCAAAATGAGCAAAAGCACAATGAAATTAATGCTGGAATCATCTTCAAGTTGCTAAAATACACTAATGACAGCAACAAGTTTGAGTCTACAACATTTAGTTAAGGTGTGAGAGCCTAAATGAACTTTGTATTGCTTTAAATGCATTTTCAGCCCGATTGTACACTTCAGGTGAAACTGTCAAAATCTTAAAAATGAGCAAAAGCACAATGAAATTAATGCTGGAATCATCTTCAAGTTGCTAAAATACACTAATGACAGCAAAAAGTTTGAGTCTACAACATTTAGTTAAGGTGTGAGAGCCAAAATGAACTTTGTATTGCTGTAAACGCGTTTTTAGCACCTGATTGTACAATTCAGGTGAAACTGTCAAAATATTCAAAATGAGCAAAAGCACAATGAAATTAATGCTGGAATCATCTTCAAGTTGCTAAAATACACTAATGACAGCAAAAAGTTTGAGTCTACAACATTTAGTTAAGGTGTGAGAGCCAAAATTAACTTTGTATTGCTTTAAATGCATTTTCAGCCCGATTGGACACTTCAGGTGAAACTGTCAAAATCTTCAAAATGAGCAAAAGCACAATTAAATTAATGCTGGAATCATCTTCAAGCTGCTAAAATACACTAATGACAGTAACAAGTTTGAGTCTACAACATTTAGTTAAGGTGTGAGAGCCTAAATGAACTTTGTATTGCTTTAAACGCATTTTCAGCCCCTGATTGTACACTTCAGGTGAAACTGTCAAAATCTTCAAAATGAGCAAAAAGCACAATGAAATTAATGCTGGAATCATCTTCAAGTTGCTAAAATACACTAATGACAGCAAAAAGTTTGAGTCTACAACATTTAGTTAAGGTGTGAGAGCCAAAATGAACTTTGTATTGCTTTAAATGCATTTTCAGCCCGATAGTAAACTTCAGGTGAAACTGTCAAAATCTTCAAAATGAGCAAAAGCACAATGAAATTAATGGTGGAATCATCTTCAAGTTGCTAAAATACACTAATGACAGCAACAAGTTTGAGTCTACAACATTTAGTTAAGGTGTGAGAGCCTAAATGAACTTTGTATTGCTTTAAATGCATTTTCAGCCCGATTGTACACTTCAGGTGAAACTGTCAAAATCTTCAAAATGAGCAAAAGCACAATGAAATTAATGCTGGAATCACCTTCAAGTTGCTAAAATACACTAATGACAGCAAAAAGTTTGAGTCTACAACATTTAGTTAAGGTGTGAGAGCCAAAATGAACTTTTTATTGCTGTAAACGCGTTTTCAGCACCTGATTGTACACTTCAGGTGAAACTGTCAAAATCTTCAAAATGAGCAAAAGCACAATGAAATTAATGCTGGATTCATCTTCAAGTTTCTAAAATACACTAATGACAGCAAAAAGTTTGAGTCTACAACATTTAGTTAAGGTGTGAGAGCCAAAATGAACTTTTTATTGCTGTAAACGCGTTTTCAGCACCTGATTGTACACTTCAGGTGAAACTGTCAAAATCTTCAAAATGAGCAAAAGCACAATGAAATTAATGCTGGAATCATCTTCAAGTTGCTAAAATACACCAATGACAGCAAAAAGTTTGAGTCTACAACATTTAGTTAAGGTGTGAGAGCCAAAATGAACTTTGTATTGCTTTAAATGCATTTTCAGTCCGATTGTACACTTCAGGTGAAACTGTCAAAATTTTCAAAATGAGCAAAAGCACAATGAAAATAATGCTGGAATCATCTTCAAGTTGCTAAAATACACTAATGACAGCAAAAAGTTTGAGTCTACAACATTTAGTTAAGGTGTGAGAGCCAAAATGAACTTTGTACTGCTTTAAATGCATTTTTAGCCCGATTATACACTTCAGGTGAAACTGTCAAAATCTTCAAAATGAGCAAAAGCACAATGAAATTAATGCTGGAATCATCTTCAAGTTTCTAAAATACACTAATGACATCAAAAAGTTTGAGTCTACAACATTTAGTTAAGGTGTGAGAGCCAAAATAAACTTTTTATTTCTGTAAACGCGTTTTCAGCACCTGATTGTACACTTCAGGTGAAACTGTCAACATCTTCAAAATGAGCAAAAGCACAATGAAATTAATGCTGGAATCATCTTCAAGTTGCTAAAATACACTAATGACAGCAAAAAGTTTGAGTCTACAACATTTAGTTAAGGTGTGAGAGCCAAAATGAACTTTTTATTGCTGTAAACGCGTTTTCAGCACCTGATTGTACACTTCAGGTGAAACTGTCAAAATCTTCAAAATGAGCAAAAGCACAATGAAATTAATGCTGGAATCATCTTCAAGTTTCTAAAATACACTAATGACATCAAAAAGTTTGAGTCTACAACATTTAGTTAAGGTGTGAGAGCCAAAATAAACTTTTTATTTCTGTAAACGCGTTTTCAGCACCTGATTGTACAATTCAGGTGAAACTGTCAAAATCTTCAAAATGAGCAAAAGCACAATGAAATTAATGCTGGAATCATCTTCAAGTTGCTAAAATACACTAATGACAGCAAAAAGTTTGAGTCTACAACATTTAGTTAAGGTGTGAGAGCCAAAATTAACTTTGTATTGCTTTAAATGCATTTTCAGCCCGATTGGACACTTCAGGTGAAACTGTCAAAATCTTCAAAATGAGCAAAAGCACAATTAAATTAATGCTGGAATCATCTTCAAGCTGCTAAAATACACTAATGACAGTAACAAGTTTGAGTCTACAACATTTAGTTAAGGTGTGAGAGCCTAAATGAACTTTGTATTGCTTTAAACGCATTTTCAGCCCCTGATTGTACACTTCAGGTGAAACTGTCAAAACCTTCAAAATGAGCAAAAAGCACAATGAAATTAATGCTGGAATCATCTTCAAGTTGCTAAAATACACTAATTACAGCAAAAAGTTTGAGTCTACAACATTTAGTTAAGGTGTGAGAGCCAAAATGAACTTTTTATTG
Organism: Leptonotus elevatus; assembly: GCF_054856555.1. Classification (NCBI taxonomy): domain Eukaryota; kingdom Metazoa; phylum Chordata; class Actinopteri; order Syngnathiformes; family Syngnathidae; genus Leptonotus; species Leptonotus elevatus. Next base: position 112,064 of record NW_028233702.1, read on the forward strand.
CTGTAAACGCGTTTTCAGCACCTGATTGTACACTTCAGGTGAAACTGTCAAAATCTTCAAAATGAGCAAAAGCACAATGAAATTAATGCTGGAATCATCTTCAAGTTGCTAAAATACACTAATGACAGCAAAAAGTTTGAGTCTACAACATTTAGTTAAGGTGTGAGAGCCAAAATGAACTCAGTATTGCTTTAAATGCATTTTCAGCCCGATTATACACTTCAGGTGAAACTGTCAAAATCTTCAAAATGAGCAAAAACACAATGAAATTAATGCTGGAATCATCTTCAAAATGCTAAAATACACTAATGACAGCAACAAGTTTGAGTCTACAACATTTAGTTAAGGTGTGAGAGCCTAAATGAACTTTGTATTGCTTTAAACACGTTTTCAGCCCAAGATTGTACACTTCAGGTGAAACTGTCAAAATCTTCAAAATGAGCAAAAGCACAATGAAATTAATGCTGGAATCACCTTCAAGTTGCTAAAATACACTAATGACAGCAAGAAGTTTGAGTCTACAACATTTAGTTATGGTGTGAGAGCCAAAATGAACTTTTTATTGCTGTAAACGCGTTTTCAGCACCTGAATGTACACTTCAGGTGAAACTGTCAAAATCTTCAAAATGAGCAAAAGCACAATGAAATTAATGCTGGAATCACCTTCAAGTTGCTAAAATACACTAATGACAGCAAAAAGTTTGAGTCTACAACATTTAGTTAAGGAGTGAGAGCCAAAATGAACTTTGTATTGCTTTAAATGCATTTTCAGCCCGATAGTACACTTCAGGTGAAACTGTCAAAATCTTCAAAATGAGCAAAAGCACAATGAAATTAATGCTGGAATCATCTTCAAGTTGCTAAAATACACTAATGACAGCAAAAAGTTTGAGTCTACAACATTTAGTTAAGGTGTGAGAGCCAAAATGAACTTTTCATTGCTTTAAACGCGTTTTCAGCCCTTGATTGTACAATTCAGGTGAAACTGTCAAAATCTTCAAAATGAGCAAAAGCACAATGAAATTAATGCTGGAATCATCTTCAAGTTGCTAAAATACACTAATGACAGCAACAAGTTTGAGTCTACAACATTTAGTTAAGGTGTGAGAGCCAAAATGAACTTTGTATTGCTGTAAACGCGTTTTCAGCACCTGATTGTACACTTCAGGTGAAACTGTCAAAATATTCAAAATGAGCAAAAGCACAATGAAATTAATGCTGGAATCATCTTCAAGTTGCTAAAATACACTAATGACAGCAAAAAGTTTGAGTCTACAACATTTAGTTAAGGTGTGAGAGCCAAAATTAACTTTGTATTGCTTTAAATGCATTTTCAGCCCGATTGGACACTTCAGGTGAAACTGTCAAAATCTTCAAAATGAGCAAAAGCACAATTAAATTAATGCTGGAATCATCTTCAAGCTGCTAAAATACACTAATGACAGTAACAAGTTTGAGTCTACAACATTTAGTTAAGGTGTGAGAGCCTAAATGAACTTTGTATTGCTTTAAACGCATTTTCAGCCCCTGATTGTACACTTCAGGTGAAACTGTCAAAATCTTCAAAATGAGCAAAAGCACAATGAAATTAATGCTGGAATCATCTTCAAGTTGCTAAAATACACTAATGACAGCAACAAGTTTGAGTCTACAACATTTAGTTAAGGTGTGAGAGCCTAAATGAACTTTGTATTGCTTTAAATGCATTTTCAGCCCGATTGTACACTTCAGGTGAAACTGTCAAAATCTTAAAAATGAGCAAAAGCACAATGAAATTAATGCTGGAATCATCTTCAAGTTGCTAAAATACACTAATGACAGCAAAAAGTTTGAGTCTACAACATTTAGTTAAGGTGTGAGAGCCAAAATGAACTTTGTATTGCTGTAAACGCGTTTTTAGCACCTGATTGTACAATTCAGGTGAAACTGTCAAAATATTCAAAATGAGCAAAAGCACAATGAAATTAATGCTGGAATCATCTTCAAGTTGCTAAAATACACTAATGACAGCAAAAAGTTTGAGTCTACAACATTTAGTTAAGGTGTGAGAGCCAAAATTAACTTTGTATTGCTTTAAATGCATTTTCAGCCCGATTGGACACTTCAGGTGAAACTGTCAAAATCTTCAAAATGAGCAAAAGCACAATTAAATTAATGCTGGAATCATCTTCAAGCTGCTAAAATACACTAATGACAGTAACAAGTTTGAGTCTACAACATTTAGTTAAGGTGTGAGAGCCTAAATGAACTTTGTATTGCTTTAAACGCATTTTCAGCCCCTGATTGTACACTTCAGGTGAAACTGTCAAAATCTTCAAAATGAGCAAAAAGCACAATGAAATTAATGCTGGAATCATCTTCAAGTTGCTAAAATACACTAATGACAGCAAAAAGTTTGAGTCTACAACATTTAGTTAAGGTGTGAGAGCCAAAATGAACTTTGTATTGCTTTAAATGCATTTTCAGCCCGATAGTAAACTTCAGGTGAAACTGTCAAAATCTTCAAAATGAGCAAAAGCACAATGAAATTAATGCTGGAATCATCTTCAAGTTGCTAAAATACACTAATGACAGCAACAAGTTTGAGTCTACAACATTTAGTTAAGGTGTGAGAGCCTAAATGAACTTTGTATTGCTTTAAATGCATTTTCAGCCCGATTGTACACTTCAGGTGAAACTGTCAAAATCTTCAAAATGAGCAAAAGCACAATGAAATTAATGCTGGAATCACCTTCAAGTTGCTAAAATACACTAATGACAGCAAAAAGTTTGAGTCTACAACATTTAGTTAAGGTGTGAGAGCCAAAATGAACTTTTTATTGCTGTAAACGCGTTTTCAGCACCTGATTGTACACTTCAGGTGAAACTGTCAAAATCTTCAAAATGAGCAAAAGCACAATGAAATTAATGCTGGATTCATCTTCAAGTTTCTAAAATACACAAATGACAGCAAAAAGTTTGAGTCTACAACATTTAGTTAAGGTGTGAGAGCCAAAATGAACTTTTTATTGCTGTAAACGCGTTTTCAGCACCTGATTGTACACTTCAGGTGAAACTGTCAAAATCTTCAAAATGAGCAAAAGCACAATGAAATTAATGCTGGAATCATCTTCAAGTTGCTAAAATACACCAATGACAGCAAAAAGTTTGAGTCTACAACATTTAGTTAAGGTGTGAGAGCCAAAATGAACTTTGTATTGCTTTAAATGCATTTTCAGTCCGATTGTACACTTCAGGTGAAACTGTCAAAATTTTCAAAATGAGCAAAAGCACAATGAAAATAATGCTGGAATCATCTTCAAGTTGCTAAAATACACTAATGACAGCAAAAAGTTTGAGTCTACAACATTTAGTTAAGGTGTGAGAGCCAAAATGAACTTTGTACTGCTTTAAATGCATTTTTAGCCCGATTATACACTTCAGGTGAAACTGTCAAAATCTTCAAAATGAGCAAAAGCACAATGAAATTAATGCTGGAATCATCTTCAAGTTTCTAAAATACACTAATGACATCAAAAAGTTTGAGTCTACAACATTTAGTTAAGGTGTGAGAGCCAAAATAAACTTTTTATTTCTGTAAACGCGTTTTCAGCACCTGATTGTACACTTCAGGTGAAACTGTCAACATCTTCAAAATGAGCAAAAGCACAATGAAATTAATGCTGGAATCATCTTCAAGTTGCTAAAATACACTAATGACAGCAAAAAGTTTGAGTCTACAACATTTAGTTAAGGTGTGAGAGCCAAAATGAACTTTTTATTGCTGTAAACGCGTTTTCAGCACCTGATTGTACACTTCAGGTGAAACTGTCAAAATCTTCAAAATGAGCAAAAGCACAATGAAATTAATGCTGGAATCATCTTCAAGTTTCTAAAATACACTAATGACATCAAAAAGTTTGAGTCTACAACATTTAGTTAAGGTGTGAGAGCCAAAATAAACTTTTTATTTCTGTAAACGCGTTTTCAGCACCTGATTGTACAATTCAGGTGAAACTGTCAAAATCTTCAAAATGAGCAAAAGCACAATGAAATTAATGCTGGAATCATCTTCAAGTTGCTAAAATACACTAATGACAGCAACAAGTTTGAGTCTACAACATTTAGTTAAGGTGTGAGAGCCAAAATGAACTTTGTATTGCTGTAAACGCGTTTTCAGCACCTGATTGTACACTTCAGGTGAAACTGTCAAAATATTCAAAATGAGCAAAAGCACAATGAAATTAATGCTGGAATCATCTTCAAGTTGCTAAAATACACTAATGACAGCAAAAAGTTTGAGTCTACAACATTTAGTTAAGGTGTGAGAGCCAAAATTAACTTTGTATTGCTTTAAATGCATTTTCAGCCCGATTGGACACTTCAGGTGAAACTGTCAAAATCTTCAAAATGAGCAAAAGCACAATTAAATTAATGCTGGAATCATCTTCAAGCTGCTAAAATACACTAATGACAGTAACAAGTTTGAGTCTACAACATTTAGTTAAGGTGTGAGAGCCTAAATGAACTTTGTATTGCTTTAAACGCATTTTCAGCCCCTGATTGTACACTTCAGGTGAAACTGTCAAAATCTTCAAAATGAGCAAAAGCACAATGAAATTAATGCTGGAATCATCTTCAAGTTGCTAAAATACACTAATGACAGCAAAAAGTTTGAGTCTACAACATTTAGTTAAAGTGTGAGAGCCAAAATGAACTTTGTATTGCTGTAAACGCGTTTTTAGCACCTGATTGTACAATTCAGGTGAAACTGTCAAAATATTCAAAATGAGCAAAAGCACAATGAAATTAATGCTGGAATCATCTTCAAGTTGCTAAAATACACTAATGACAGCAAAAAGTTTGAGTCTACAACATTTAGTTAAGGTGTGAGAGCCAAAATTAACTTTGTATTGCTTTAAATGCATTTTCAGCCCGATTGGACACTTCAGGTGAAACTGTCAAAATCTTCAAAATGAGCAAAAGCACAATTAAATTAATGCTGGAATCATCTTCAAGCTGCTAAAATACACTAATGACAGTAACAAGTTTGAGTCTACAACATTTAGTTAAGGTGTGAGAGCCTAAATGAACTTTGTATTGCTTTAAACGCATTTTCAGCCCCTGATTGTACACTTCAGGTGAAACTGTCAAAATCTTCAAAATGAGCAAAAGCACAATGAAATTAATGCTGGAATCATCTTCAAGTTGCTAAAATACACTAATGACAGCAACAAGTTTGAGTCTACAACATTTAGTTAAGGTGTGAGAGCCTAAATGAACTTTGTATTGCTTTAAATGCATTTTCAGCCCGATTGTACACTTCAGGTGAAACTGTCAAAATCTTAAAAATGAGCAAAAGCACAATGAAATTAATGCTGGAATCATCTTCAAGTTGCTAAAATACACTAATGACAGCAAAAAGTTTGAGTCTACAACATTTAGTTAAGGTGTGAGAGCCAAAATGAACTTTGTATTGCTGTAAACGCGTTTTTAGCACCTGATTGTACAATTCAGGTGAAACTGTCAAAATATTCAAAATGAGCAAAAGCACAATGAAATTAATGCTGGAATCATCTTCAAGTTGCTAAAATACACTAATGACAGCAAAAAGTTTGAGTCTACAACATTTAGTTAAGGTGTGAGAGCCTAAATGAACTTTGTATTGCTTTAAACGCATTTTCAGCCCCTGATTGTACACTTCAGGTGAAACTGTCAAAATCTTCAAAATGAGCAAAAAGCACAATGAAATTAATGCTGGAATCATCTTCAAGTTGCTAAAATACACTAATGACAGCAAAAAGTTTGAGTCTACAACATTTAGTTAAGGTGTGAGAGCCAAAATGAACTTTGTATTGCTTTAAATGCATTTTCAGCCCGATAGTAAACTTCAGGTGAAACTGTCAAAATCTTCAAAATGAGCAAAAGCACAATGAAATTAATGCTGGAATCATCTTCAAGTTGCTAAAATACACTAATGACAGCAACAAGTTTGAGTCTACAACATTTAGTTAAGGTGTGAGAGCCTAAATGAACTTTGTATTGCTTTAAATGCATTTTCAGCCCGATTGTACACTTCAGGTGAAACTGTCAAAATCTTCAAAATGAGCAAAAGCACAATGAAATTAATGCTGGAATCACCTTCAAGTTGCTAAAATACACTAATGACAGCAAAAAGTTTGAGTCTACAACATTTAGTTAAGGTGTGAGAGCCAAAATGAACTTTTTATTGCTGTAAACGCGTTTTCAGCACCTGATTGTACACTTCAGGTGAAACTGTCAAAATCTTCAAAATTAACAAAAACACAATGAAATTAATGCTGGATTCATCTTCAAGTTTCTAAAATACACTAATGACAGCAAAAAGTTTGAGTCTACAACATTTAGTTAAGGTGTGAGAGCCAAAATGAACTTTTTATTGCTGTAAACGCGTTTTCAGCACCTGATTGTACACTTCAGGTGAAACTGTCAAAATCTTCAAAATGAGCAAAAGCACAATGAAATTAATGCTGGAATCATCTTCAAGTTGCTAAAATAAACCAATGACAGCAAAAAGTTTGAGTCTACAACATTTAGTTAAGGTGTGAGAGCCAAAATGAACTTTGTATTGCTTTAAATGCATTTTCAGTCCGATTGTACACTTCAGGTGAAACTGTCAAAATTTTCAAAATGAGCAAAAGCACAATGAAAATAATGCTGGAATCATCTTCAAGTTGCTAAAATACACTAATGACAGCAAAAAGTTTGAGTCTACAACATTTAGTTAAGGTGTGAGAGCCAAAATGAACTTTGTACTGCTTTAAATGCATTTTTAGCCCGATTATACACTTCAGGTGAAACTGTCAAAATCTTCAAAATGAGCAAAAGCACAATGAAATTAATGCTGGAATCATCTTCAAGTTTCTAAAATACACTAATGACATCAAAAAGTTTGAGTCTACAACATTTAGTTAAGGTGTGAGAGCCAAAATAAACTTTTTATTTCTGTAAACGCGTTTTCAGCACCTGATTGTACACTTCAGGTGAAACTGTCAACATCTTCAAAATGAGCAAAAGCACAATGAAATTAATGCTGGAATCATCTTCAAGTTGCTAAAATACACTAATGACAGCAAAAAGTTTGAGTCTACAACATTTAGTTAAGGTGTGAGAGCCAAAATGAACTTTTTATTGCTGTAAACGCGTTTTCAGCACCTGATTGTACACTTCAGGTGAAACTGTCAAAATCTTCAAAATGAGCAAAAGCACAATGAAATTAATGCTGGAATCATCTTCAAGTTTCTAAAATACACTAATGACATCAAAAAGTTTGAGTCTACAACATTTAGTTAAGGTGTGAGAGCCAAAATAAACTTTTTATTTCTGTAAACGCGTTTTCAGCACCTGATTGTACAATTCAGGTGAAACTGTCAAAATCTTCAAAATGAGCAAAAGCACAATGAAATTAATGCTGGAATCATCTTCAAGTTGCTAAAATACACTAATGACAGTAACAAGTTTGAGTCTACAACATTTAGTTAAGGTGTGAGAGCCTAAATGAACTTTGTATTGCTTTAAACGCATTTTCAGCCCCTGATTGTACACTTCAGGTGAAACTGTCAAAATCTTCAAAATGAGCAAAAGCACAATGAAATTAATGCTGGAATCATCTTCAAGTTGCTAAAATACACTAATGACAGCAACAAGTTTGAGTCTACAACATTTAGTTAAGGTGTGAGAGCCTAAATGAACTTTGTATTGCTTTAAATGCATTTTCAGCCCGATTGTACACTTCAGGTGAAACTGTCAAAATCTTAAAAATGAGCAAAAGCACAATGAAATTAATGCTGGAATCATCTTCAAGTTGCTAAAATACACTAATGACAGCAAAAAGTTTGAGTCTACAACATTTAGTTAAGGTGTGAGAGCCAAAATGAACTTTGTATTGCTGTAAACGCGTTTTTAGCACCTGATTGTACAATTCAGGTGAAACTGTCAAAATATTCAAAATGAGCAAAAGCACAATGAAATTAATGCTGGAATCATCTTCAAGTTGCTAAAATACACTAATGACAGCAAAAAGTTTGAGTCTACAACATTTAGTTAAGGTGTGAGAGCCAAAATGAACTTTTTATTGCTGTAAACGCGTTTTCAGCACCTGATTGTACACTTCAGGTGAAACTGTCAAAATCTTCAAAATGAGCAAAAGCACAATGAAATTAATGCTGGAATCATCTTCAAGTTTCTAAAATACACTAATGACATCAAAAAGTTTGAGTCTACAACATTTAGTTAAGGTGTGAGAGCCAAAATAAACTTTTTATTTCTGTAAACGCGTTTTCAGCACCTGATTGTACAATTCAGGTGAAACTGTCAAAATCTTCAAAATGAGCAAAAGCACAATGAAATTAATGCTGGAATCATCTTCAAGTTGCTAAAATACACTAATGACAGTAACAAGTTTGAGTCTACAACATTTAGTTAAGGTGTGAGAGCCTAAATGAACTTTGTATTGCTTTAAACGCATTTTCAGCCCCTGATTGTACACTTCAGGTGAAACTGTCAAAATCTTCAAAATGAGCAAAAGCACAATGAAATTAATGCTGGAATCATCTTCAAGTTGCTAAAATACACTAATGACAGCAACAAGTTTGAGTCTACAACATTTAGTTAAGGTGTGAGAGCCTAAATGAACTTTGTATTGCTTTAAATGCATTTTCAGCCCGATTGTACACTTCAGGTGAAACTGTCAAAATCTTAAAAATGAGCAAAAGCACAATGAAATTAATGCTGGAATCATCTTCAAGTTGCTAAAATACACTAATGACAGCAAAAAGTTTGAGTCTACAACATTTAGTTAAGGTGTGAGAGCCAAAATGAACTTTGTATTGCTGTAAACGCGTTTTTAGCACCTGATTGTACAATTCAGGTGAAACTGTCAAAATCTTCAAAATGAGCAAAAGCACAATGAAATTAATGCTGGAATCATCTTCAAGTTGCTAAAATACACTAATGACAGCAACAAGTTTGAGTCTACAACATTTAGTTAAGGTGTGAGAGCCTAAATGAACTTTGTATTGCTTTAAATGCATTTTCAGCCCGATTGTACACTTCAGGTGAAACTGTCAAAATCTTCAAAATGAGCAAAAGCACAATGAAATTAATGCTGGAATCACCTTCAAGTTGCTAAAATACACTAATGACAGCAAAAAGTTTGAGTCTACAACATTTAGTTAAGGTGTGAGAGCCAAAATGAACTTTTTATTGCTGTAAACGCGTTTTCAGCACCTGATTGTACACTTCAGGTGAAACTGTCAAAATCTTCAAAATTAACAAAAACACAATGAAATTAATGCTGGATTCATCTTCAAGTTTCTAAAATACACTAATGACAGCAAAAAGTTTGAGTCTACAACATTTAGTTAAGGTGTGAGAGCCAAAATGAACTTTTTATTGCTGTAAACGCGTTTTCAGCACCTGATTGTACACTTCAGGTGAAACTGTCAAAATCTTCAAAATGAGCAAAAGCACAATGAAATTAATGCTGGAATCATCTTCAAGTTGCTAAAATACACTAATGACAGCAAAAAGTTTGAGTCTACAACATTTAGTTAAGGTGTGAGAGCCAAAATGAACTCAGTATTGCTTTAAATGCATTTTCAGCCCGATTATACACTTCAGGTGAAACTGTCAAAATCTTCAAAATGAGCAAAAACACAATGAAATTAATGCTGGAATCATCTTCAAGTTGCTAAAATACACTAATGACAGCAACAAGTTTGAGTCTACAACATTTAGTTAAGGTGTGAGAGCCTAAATGAACTTTGTATTGCTTTAAACGCGTTTTCAGCCCAAGATTGTACACTTCAGGTGAAACTGTCAAAATCTTCAAAATGAGCAAAAGCACAATGAAATTAATGCTGGAATCACCTTCAAGTTGCTAAAATACACTAATGACAGCAAGAAGTTTGAGTCTACAACATTTAGTTATGGTGTGAGAGCCAAAATGAACTTTTTATTGCTGTAAACGCGTTTTCAGCACCTGAATGTACACTTCAGGTGAAACTGTCAAAATCTTCAAAATGAGCAAAAGCACAATGAAATTAATGCTGGAATCACCTTCAAGTTGCTAAAATACACTAATGACAGCAAAAAGTTTGAGTCTACAACATTTAGTTAAGGAGTGAGAGCCAAAATGAACTTTGTATTGCTTTAAATGCATTTTCAGCCCGATAGTACACTTCAGGTGAAACTGTCAAAATCTTCAAAATGAGCAAAAGCACAATGAAATTAATGCTGGAATCATCTTCAAGTTGCTAAAATACACTAATGACAGCAAAAAGTTTGAGTCTACAACATTTAGTTAAGGTGTGAGAGCCAAAATGAACTTTTCATTGCTTTAAACGCGTTTTCAGCCCTTGATTGTACAATTCAGGTGAAACTGTCAAAATCTTCAAAATGAGCAAAAGCACAATGAAATTAATGCTGGAATCATCTTCAAGTTGCTAAAATACACTAATGACAGCAACAAGTTTGAGTCTACAACATTTAGTTAAGGTGTGAGAGCCAAAATGAACTTTGTATTGCTGTAAACGCGTTTTCAGCACCTGATTGTACACTTCAGGTGAAACTGTCAAAATATTCAAAATGAGCAAAAGCACAATGAAATTAATGCTGGAATCATCTTCAAGTTGCTAAAATACACTAATGACAGCAAAAAGTTTGAGTCTACAACATTTAGTTAAGGTGTGAGAGCCAAAATTAACTTTGTATTGCTTTAAATGCATTTTCAGCCCGATTGGACACTTCAGGTGAAACTGTCAAAATCTTCAAAATGAGCAAAAGCACAATTAAATTAATGCTGGAATCATCTTCAAGCTGCTAAAATACACTAATGACAGTAACAAGTTTGAGTCTACAACATTTAGTTAAGGTGTGAGAGCCTAAATGAACTTTGTATTGCTTTAAACGCATTTTCAGCCCCTGATTGTACACTTCAGGTGAAACTGTCAAAATCTTCAAAATGAGCAAAAGCACAATGAAATTAATGCTGGAATCATCTTCAAGTTGCTAAAATACACTAATGACAGCAACAAGTTTGAGTCTACAACATTTAGTTAAGGTGTGAGAGCCTAAATGAACTTTGTATTGCTTTAAATGCATTTTCAGCCCGATTGTACACTTCAGGTGAAACTGTCAAAATCTTAAAAATGAGCAAAAGCACAATGAAATTAATGCTGGAATCATCTTCAAGTTGCTAAAATACACTAATGACAGCAAAAAGTTTGAGTCTACAACATTTAGTTAAGGTGTGAGAGCCAAAATGAACTTTGTATTGCTGTAAACGCGTTTTTAGCACCTGATTGTACAATTCAGGTGAAACTGTCAAAATATTCAAAATGAGCAAAAGCACAATGAAATTAATGCTGGAATCATCTTCAAGTTGCTAAAATACACTAATGACAGCAAAAAGTTTGAGTCTACAACATTTAGTTAAGGTGTGAGAGCCAAAATTAACTTTGTATTGCTTTAAATGCATTTTCAGCCCGATTGGACACTTCAGGTGAAACTGTCAAAATCTTCAAAATGAGCAAAAGCACAATTAAATTAATGCTGGAATCATCTTCAAGCTGCTAAAATACACTAATGACAGTAACAAGTTTGAGTCTACAACATTTAGTTAAGGTGTGAGAGCCTAAATGAACTTTGTATTGCTTTAAACGCATTTTCAGCCCCTGATTGTACACTTCAGGTGAAACTGTCAAAATCTTCAAAATGAGCAAAAAGCACAATGAAATTAATGCTGGAATCATCTTCAAGTTGCTAAAATACACTAATGACAGCAAAAAGTTTGAGTCTACAACATTTAGTTAAGGTGTGAGAGCCAAAATGAACTTTGTATTGCTTTAAATGCATTTTCAGCCCGATAGTAAACTTCAGGTGAAACTGTCAAAATCTTCAAAATGAGCAAAAGCACAATGAAATTAATGGTGGAATCATCTTCAAGTTGCTAAAATACACTAATGACAGCAACAAGTTTGAGTCTACAACATTTAGTTAAGGTGTGAGAGCCTAAATGAACTTTGTATTGCTTTAAATGCATTTTCAGCCCGATTGTACACTTCAGGTGAAACTGTCAAAATCTTCAAAATGAGCAAAAGCACAATGAAATTAATGCTGGAATCACCTTCAAGTTGCTAAAATACACTAATGACAGCAAAAAGTTTGAGTCTACAACATTTAGTTAAGGTGTGAGAGCCAAAATGAACTTTTTATTGCTGTAAACGCGTTTTCAGCACCTGATTGTACACTTCAGGTGAAACTGTCAAAATCTTCAAAATGAGCAAAAGCACAATGAAATTAATGCTGGATTCATCTTCAAGTTTCTAAAATACACTAATGACAGCAAAAAGTTTGAGTCTACAACATTTAGTTAAGGTGTGAGAGCCAAAATGAACTTTTTATTGCTGTAAACGCGTTTTCAGCACCTGATTGTACACTTCAGGTGAAACTGTCAAAATCTTCAAAATGAGCAAAAGCACAATGAAATTAATGCTGGAATCATCTACAAGTTGCTAAAATACACCAATGACAGCAAAAAGTTTGAGTCTACAACATTTAGTTAAGGTGTGAGAGCCAAAATGAACTTTGTATTGCTTTAAATGCATTTTCAGTCCGATTGTACACTTCAGGTGAAACTGTCAAAATTTTCAAAATGAGCAAAAGCACAATGAAAATAATGCTGGAATCATCTTCAAGTTGCTAAAATACACTAATGACAGCAAAAAGTTTGAGTCTACAACATTTAGTTAAGGTGTGAGAGCCAAAATGAACTTTGTACTGCTTTAAATGCATTTTTAGCCCGATTATACACTTCAGGTGAAACTGTCAAAATCTTCAAAATGAGCAAAAGCACAATGAAATTAATGCTGGAATCATCTTCAAGTTTCTAAAATACACTAATGACATCAAAAAGTTTGAGTCTACAACATTTAGTTAAGGTGTGAGAGCCAAAATAAACTTTTTATTTCTGTAAACGCGTTTTCAGCACCTGATTGTACACTTCAGGTGAAACTGTCAACATCTTCAAAATGAGCAAAAGCACAATGAAATTAATGCTGGAATCATCTTCAAGTTGCTAAAATACACTAATGACAGCAAAAAGTTTGAGTCTACAACATTTAGTTAAGGTGTGAGAGCCAAAATGAACTTTTTATTGCTGTAAACGCGTTTTCAGCACCTGATTGTACACTTCAGGTGAAACTGTCAAAATCTTCAAAATGAGCAAAAGCACAATGAAATTAATGCTGGAATCATCTTCAAGTTTCTAAAATACACTAATGACATCAAAAAGTTTGAGTCTACAACATTTAGTTAAGGTGTGAGAGCCAAAATAAACTTTTTATTTCTGTAAACGCGTTTTCAGCACCTGATTGTACAATTCAGGTGAAACTGTCAAAATCTTCAAAATGAGCAAAAGCACAATGAAATTAATGCTGGAATCATCTTCAAGTTGCTAAAATACACTAATGACAGCAAAAAGTTTGAGTCTACAACATTTAGTTAAGGTGTGAGAGCCAAAATTAACTTTGTATTGCTTTAAATGCATTTTCAGCCCGATTGGACACTTCAGGTGAAACTGTCAAAATCTTCAAAATGAGCAAAAGCACAATTAAATTAATGCTGGAATCATCTTCAAGCTGCTAAAATACACTAATGACAGTAACAAGTTTGAGTCTACAACATTTAGTTAAGGTTTGAGAGCCTAAATGAACTTTGTATTGCTTTAAACGCATTTTCAGCCCCTGATTGTACACTTCAGGTGAAACTGTCAAAACCTTCAAAATGAGCAAAAAGCACAATGAAATTAATGCTGGAATCATCTTCAAGTTGCTAAAATACACTAATTACAGCAAAAAGTTTGAGTCTACAACATTTAGTTAAGGTGTGAGAGCCAAAATGAACTTTTTATTGCTGTAAACGCGTTTTCAGCACCTGATTGTACACTTCAGGTGAAACTGTCAAAATCTTCAAAATGAGCAAAAGCACAATGAAATTAATGCTGGAATCATCTTCAAGTTGCTAAAATACACTAATGACAGCAAAAAGTTTGAGTCTACAACATTTAGTTAAGGTGTGAGAGCCAAAATGAACTCAGTATTGCTTTAAATGCATTTTCAGCCCGATTATACACTTCAGGTGAAACTGTCAAAATCTTCAAAATGAGCAAAAACACAATGAAATTAATGCTGGAATCATCTTCAAGTTGCTAAAATACACTAATGACAGCAACAAGTTTGAGTCTACAACATTTAGTTAAGGTGTGAGAGCCTAAATTAACTTTGTATTGCTTTAAACGCGTTTTCAGCCCAAGATTGTACACTTCAGGTGAAACTGTCAAAATCTTCAAAATGAGCAAAAGCACAATGAAATTAATGCTGGAATCACCTTCAAGTTGCTAAAATACACTAATGACAGCAAGAAGTTTGAGTCTACAACATTTAGTTATGGTGTGAGAGCCAAAATGAACTTTTTATTGCTGTAAACGCGTTTTCAGCACCTGAATGTACACTTCAGGTGAAACTGTCAAAATCTTCAAAATGAGCAAAAGCACAATGAAATTAATGCTGGAATCACCTTCAAGTTGCTAAAATACACTAATGACAGCAAAAAGTTTGAGTCTACAACATTTAGTTAAGGAGTGAGAGCCAAAATGAACTTTGTATTGCTTTAAATGCATTTTCAGCCCGATAGTACACTTCAGGTGAAACTGTCAAAATCTTCAAAATGAGCAAAAGCACAATGAAATTAATGCTGGAATCATCTTCAAGTTGCTAAAATACACTAATGACAGCAAAAAGTTTGAGTCTACAACATTTAGTTAAGGTGTGAGAGCCAAAATGAACTTTGTATTGCTGTAAACGCGTTTTTAGCACCTGATTGTACAATTCAGGTGAAACTGTCAAAATCTTCAAAATGAGCAAAAGCACAATGAAATTAATGCTGGAATCATCTTCAAGTTGCTAAAATACACTAATGACAGCAACAAGTTTGAGTCTACAACATTTAGTTAAGGTGTGAGAGCCTAAATGAACTTTGTATTGCTTTAAATGCATTTTCAGCCCGATTGTACACTTCAGGTGAAACTGTCAAAATCTTCAAAATGAGCAAAAGCACAATGAAATTAATGCTGGAATCACCTTCAAGTTGCTAAAATACACTAATGACAGCAAAAAGTTTGAGTCTACAACATTTAGTTAAGGTGTGAGAGCCAAAATGAACTTTTTATTGCTGTAAACGCGTTTTCAGCACCTGATTGTACACTTCAGGTGAAACTGTCAAAATCTTCAAAATTAACAAAAACACAATGAAATTAATGCTGGATTCATCTTCAAGTTTCTAAAATACACTAATGACAGCAAAAAGTTTGAGTCTACAACATTTAGTTAAGGTGTGAGAGCCAAAATGAACTTTTTATTGCTGTAAACGCGTTTTCAGCACCTGATTGTACACTTCAGGTGAAACTGTCAAAATCTTCAAAATGAGCAAAAGCACAATGAAATTAATGCTGGAATCATCTTCAAGTTGCTAAAATACACTAATGACAGCAAAAAGTTTGAGTCTACAACATTTAGTTAAGGTGTGAGAGCCAAAATGAACTCAGTATTGCTTTAAATGCATTTTCAGCCCGATTATACACTTCAGGTGAAACTGTCAAAATCTTCAAAATGAGCAAAAACACAATGAAATTAATGCTGGAATCATCTTCAAGTTGCTAAAATACACTAATGACAGCAACAAGTTTGAGTCTACAACATTTAGTTAAGGTGTGAGAGCCTAAATGAACTTTGTATTGCTTTAAACGCGTTTTCAGCCCAAGATTGTACACTTCAGGTGAAACTGTCAAAATCTTCAAAATGAGCAAAAGCACAATGAAATTAATGCTGGAATCACCTTCAAGTTGCTAAAATACACTAATGACAGCAAGAAGTTTGAGTCTACAACATTTAGTTATGGTGTGAGAGCCAAAATGAACTTTTTATTGCTGTAAACGCGTTTTCAGCACCTGAATGTACACTTCAGGTGAAACTGTCAAAATCTTCAAAATGAGCAAAAGCACAATGAAATTAATGCTGGAATCACCTTCAAGTTGCTAAAATACACTAATGACAGCAAAAAGTTTGAGTCTACAACATTTAGTTAAGGAGTGAGAGCCAAAATGAACTTTGTATTGCTTTAAATGCATTTTCAGCCCGATAGTACACTTCAGGTGAAACTGTCAAAATCTTCAAAATGAGCAAAAGCACAATGAAATTAATGCTGGAATCATCTTCAAGTTGCTAAAATACACTAATGACAGCAAAAAGTTTGAGTCTACAACATTTAGTTAAGGTGTGAGAGCCAAAATGAACTTTTCATTGCTTTAAACGCGTTTTCAGCCCTTGATTGTACAATTCAGGTGAAACTGTCAAAATCTTCAAAATGAGCAAAAGCACAATGAAATTAATGCTGGAATCATCTTCAAGTTGCTAAAATACACTAATGACAGCAACAAGTTTGAGTCTACAACATTTAGTTAAGGTGTGAGAGCCAAAATGAACTTTGTATTGCTGTAAACGCGTTTTCAGCACCTGATTGTACACTTCAGGTGAAACTGTCAAAATATTCAAAATGAGCAAAAGCACAATGAAATTAATGCTGGAATCATCTTCAAGTTGCTAAAATACACTAATGACAGCAAAAAGTTTGAGTCTACAACATTTAGTTAAGGTGTGAGAGCCAAAATTAACTTTGTATTGCTTTAAATGCATTTTCAGCCCGATTGGACACTTCAGGTGAAACTGTCAAAATCTTCAAAATGAGCAAAAGCACAATTAAATTAATGCTGGAATCATCTTCAAGCTGCTAAAATACACTAATGACAGTAACAAGTTTGAGTCTACAACATTTAGTTAAGGTGTGAGAGCCTAAATGAACTTTGTATTGCTTTAAACGCATTTTCAGCCCCTGATTGTACACTTCAGGTGAAACTGTCAAAATCTTCAAAATGAGCAAAAGCACAATGAAATTAATGCTGGAATCATCTTCAAGTTGCTAAAATACACTAATGACAGCAACAAGTTTGAGTCTACAACATTTAGTTAAGGTGTGAGAGCCTAAATGAACTTTGTATTGCTTTAAATGCATTTTCAGCCCGATTGTACACTTCAGGTGAAACTGTCAAAATCTTAAAAATGAGCAAAAGCACAATGAAATTAATGCTGGAATCATCTTCAAGTTGCTAAAATACACTAATGACAGCAAAAAGTTTGAGTCTACAACATTTAGTTAAGGTGTGAGAGCCAAAATGAACTTTGTATTGCTGTAAACGCGTTTTTAGCACCTGATTGTACAATTCAGGTGAAACTGTCAAAATATTCAAAATGAGCAAAAGCACAATGAAATTAATGCTGGAATCATCTTCAAGTTGCTAAAATACACTAATGACAGCAAAAAGTTTGAGTCTACAACATTTAGTTAAGGTGTGAGAGCCAAAATTAACTTTGTATTGCTTTAAATGCATTTTCAGCCCGATTGGACACTTCAGGTGAAACTGTCAAAATCTTCAAAATGAGCAAAAGCACAATTAAATTAATGCTGGAATCATCTTCAAGCTGCTAAAATACACTAATGACAGTAACAAGTTTGAGTCTACAACATTTAGTTAAGGTGTGAGAGCCTAAATGAACTTTGTATTGCTTTAAACGCATTTTCAGCCCCTGATTGTACACTTCAGGTGAAACTGTCAAAATCTTCAAAATGAGCAAAAAGCACAATGAAATTAATGCTGGAATCATCTTCAAGTTGCTAAAATACACTAATGACAGCAAAAAGTTTGAGTCTACAACATTTAGTTAAGGTGTGAGAGCCAAAATGAACTTTGTATTGCTTTAAATGCATTTTCAGCCCGATAGTAAACTTCAGGTGAAACTGTCAAAATCTTCAAAATGAGCAAAAGCACAATGAAATTAATGCTGGAATCATCTTCAAGTTGCTAAAATACACTAATGACAGCAACAAGTTTGAGTCTACAACATTTAGTTAAGGTGTGAGAGCCTAAATGAACTTTGTATTGCTTTAAATGCATTTTCAGCCCGATTGTACACTTCAGGTGAAACTGTCAAAATCTTCAAAATGAGCAAAAGCACAATGAAATTAATGCTGGAATCACCTTCAAGTTGCTAAAATACACTAATGACAGCAAAAAGTTTGAGTCTACAACATTTAGTTAAGGTGTGAGAGCCAAAATGAACTTTTTATTGCTGTAAACGCGTTTTCAGCACCTGATTGTACACTTCAGGTGAAACTGTCAAAATCTTCAAAATGAGCAAAAGCACAATGAAATTAATGCTGGATTCATCTTCAAGTTTCTAAAATACACTAATGACAGCAAAAAGTTTGAGTCTACAACATTTAGTTAAGGTGTGAGAGCCAAAATGAACTTTTTATTGCTGTAAACGCGTTTTCAGCACCTGATTGTACACTTCAGGTGAAACTGTCAAAATCTTCAAAATGAGCAAAAGCACAATGAAATTAATGCTGGAATCATCTTCAAGTTGCTAAAATACACCAATGACAGCAAAAAGTTTGAGTCTACAACATTTAGTTAAGGTGTGAGAGCCAAAATGAACTTTGTATTGCTTTAAATGCATTTTCAGTCCGATTGTACACTTCAGGTGAAACTGTCAAAATTTTCAAAATGAGCAAAAGCACAATGAAAATAATGCTGGAATCATCTTCAAGTTGCTAAAATACACTAATGACAGCAAAAAGTTTGAGTCTACAACATTTAGTTAAGGTGTGAGAGCCAAAATGAACTTTGTACTGCTTTAAATGCATTTTTAGCCCGATTATACACTTCAGGTGAAACTGTCAAAATCTTCAAAATGAGCAAAAGCACAATGAAATTAATGCTGGAATCATCTTCAAGTTTCTAAAATACACTAATGACATCAAAAAGTTTGAGTCTACAACATTTAGTTAAGGTGTGAGAGCCAAAATAAACTTTTTATTTCTGTAAACGCGTTTTCAGCACCTGATTGTACACTTCAGGTGAAACTGTCAACATCTTCAAAATGAGCAAAAGCACAATGAAATTAATGCTGGAATCATCTTCAAGTTGCTAAAATACACTAATGACAGCAAAAAGTTTGAGTCTACAACATTTAGTTAAGGTGTGAGAGCCAAAATGAACTTTTTATTGCTGTAAACGCGTTTTCAGCACCTGATTGTACACTTCAGGTGAAACTGTCAAAATCTTCAAAATGAGCAAAAGCACAATGAAATTAATGCTGGAATCATCTTCAAGTTTCTAAAATACACTAATGACATCAAAAAGTTTGAGTCTACAACATTTAGTTAAGGTGTGAGAGCCAAAATAAACTTTTTATTTCTGTAAACGCGTTTTCAGCACCTGATTGTACAATTCAGGTGAAACTGTCAAAATCTTCAAAATGAGCAAAAGCACAATGAAATTAATGCTGGAATCATCTTCAAGTTGCTAAAATACACTAATGACAGCAAAA
Source organism: Leptonotus elevatus (assembly GCF_054856555.1). NCBI lineage: Eukaryota > Metazoa > Chordata > Actinopteri > Syngnathiformes > Syngnathidae > Leptonotus > Leptonotus elevatus. The sequence goes on from NW_028233702.1 coordinate 131,587, forward strand.
AGTTTGAGTCTACAACATTTAGTTAAGGTGTGAGAGCCAAAATTAACTTTGTATTGCTTTAAATGCATTTTCAGCCCGATTGGACACTTCAGGTGAAACTGTCAAAATCTTCAAAATGAGCAAAAGCACAATTAAATTAATGCTGGAATCATCTTCAAGCTGCTAAAATACACTAATGACAGTAACAAGTTTGAGTCTACAACATTTAGTTAAGGTTTGAGAGCCTAAATGAACTTTGTATTGCTTTAAACGCATTTTCAGCCCCTGATTGTACACTTCAGGTGAAACTGTCAAAACCTTCAAAATGAGCAAAAAGCACAATGAAATTAATGCTGGAATCATCTTCAAGTTGCTAAAATACACTAATTACAGCAAAAAGTTTGAGTCTACAACATTTAGTTAAGGTGTGAGAGCCAAAATGAACTTTTTATTGCTGTAAACGCGTTTTCAGCACCTGATTGTACACTTCAGGTGAAACTGTCAAAATCTTCAAAATGAGCAAAAGCACAATGAAATTAATGCTGGAATCATCTTCAAGTTGCTAAAATACACTAATGACAGCAAAAAGTTTGAGTCTACAACATTTAGTTAAGGTGTGAGAGCCAAAATGAACTCAGTATTGCTTTAAATGCATTTTCAGCCCGATTATACACTTCAGGTGAAACTGTCAAAATCTTCAAAATGAGCAAAAACACAATGAAATTAATGCTGGAATCATCTTCAAGTTGCTAAAATACACTAATGACAGCAACAAGTTTGAGTCTACAACATTTAGTTAAGGTGTGAGAGCCTAAATGAACTTTGTATTGCTTTAAACACGTTTTCAGCCCAAGATTGTACACTTCAGGTGAAACTGTCAAAATCTTCAAAATGAGCAAAAGCACAATGAAATTAATGCTGGAATCACCTTCAAGTTGCTAAAATACACTAATGACAGCAAGAAGTTTGAGTCTACAACATTTAGTTATGGTGTGAGAGCCAAAATGAACTTTTTATTGCTGTAAACGCGTTTTCAGCACCTGAATGTACACTTCAGGTGAAACTGTCAAAATCTTCAAAATGAGCAAAAGCACAATGAAATTAATGCTGGAATCACCTTCAAGTTGCTAAAATACACTAATGACAGCAAAAAGTTTGAGTCTACAACATTTAGTTAAGGAGTGAGAGCCAAAATGAACTTTGTATTGCTTTAAATGCATTTTCAGCCCGATAGTACACTTCAGGTGAAACTGTCAAAATCTTCAAAATGAGCAAAAGCACAATGAAATTAATGCTGGAATCATCTTCAAGTTGCTAAAATACACTAATGACAGCAAAAAGTTTGAGTCTACAACATTTAGTTAAGGTGTGAGAGCCAAAATGAACTTTTCATTGCTTTAAACGCGTTTTCAGCCCTTGATTGTACAATTCAGGTGAAACTGTCAAAATCTTCAAAATGAGCAAAAGCACAATGAAATTAATGCTGGAATCATCTTCAAGTTGCTAAAATACACTAATGACAGCAACAAGTTTGAGTCTACAACATTTAGTTAAGGTGTGAGAGCCAAAATGAACTTTGTATTGCTGTAAACGCGTTTTCAGCACCTGATTGTACACTTCAGGTGAAACTGTCAAAATATTCAAAATGAGCAAAAGCACAATGAAATTAATGCTGGAATCATCTTCAAGTTGCTAAAATACACTAATGACAGCAAAAAGTTTGAGTCTACAACATTTAGTTAAGGTGTGAGAGCCAAAATTAACTTTGTATTGCTTTAAATGCATTTTCAGCCCGATTGGACACTTCAGGTGAAACTGTCAAAATCTTCAAAATGAGCAAAAGCACAATTAAATTAATGCTGGAATCATCTTCAAGCTGCTAAAATACACTAATGACAGTAACAAGTTTGAGTCTACAACATTTAGTTAAGGTGTGAGAGCCTAAATGAACTTTGTATTGCTTTAAACGCATTTTCAGCCCCTGATTGTACACTTCAGGTGAAACTGTCAAAATCTTCAAAATGAGCAAAAGCACAATGAAATTAATGCTGGAATCATCTTCAAGTTGCTAAAATACACTAATGACAGCAACAAGTTTGAGTCTACAACATTTAGTTAAGGTGTGAGAGCCTAAATGAACTTTGTATTGCTTTAAATGCATTTTCAGCCCGATTGTACACTTCAGGTGAAACTGTCAAAATCTTAAAAATGAGCAAAAGCACAATGAAATTAATGCTGGAATCATCTTCAAGTTGCTAAAATACACTAATGACAGCAAAAAGTTTGAGTCTACAACATTTAGTTAAGGTGTGAGAGCCAAAATGAACTTTGTATTGCTGTAAACGCGTTTTTAGCACCTGATTGTACAATTCAGGTGAAACTGTCAAAATATTCAAAATGAGCAAAAGCACAATGAAATTAATGCTGGAATCATCTTCAAGTTGCTAAAATACACTAATGACAGCAAAAAGTTTGAGTCTACAACATTTAGTTAAGGTGTGAGAGCCAAAATTAACTTTGTATTGCTTTAAATGCATTTTCAGCCCGATTGGACACTTCAGGTGAAACTGTCAAAATCTTCAAAATGAGCAAAAGCACAATTAAATTAATGCTGGAATCATCTTCAAGCTGCTAAAATACACTAATGACAGTAACAAGTTTGAGTCTACAACATTTAGTTAAGGTGTGAGAGCCTAAATGAACTTTGTATTGCTTTAAACGCATTTTCAGCCCCTGATTGTACACTTCAGGTGAAACTGTCAAAATCTTCAAAATGAGCAAAAAGCACAATGAAATTAATGCTGGAATCATCTTCAAGTTGCTAAAATACACTAATGACAGCAAAAAGTTTGAGTCTACAACATTTAGTTAAGGTGTGAGAGCCAAAATGAACTTTGTATTGCTTTAAATGCATTTTCAGCCCGATAGTAAACTTCAGGTGAAACTGTCAAAATCTTCAAAATGAGCAAAAGCACAATGAAATTAATGCTGGAATCATCTTCAAGTTGCTAAAATACACTAATGACAGCAACAAGTTTGAGTCTACAACATTTAGTTAAGGTGTGAGAGCCTAAATGAACTTTGTATTGCTTTAAATGCATTTTCAGCCCGATTGTACACTTCAGGTGAAACTGTCAAAATCTTCAAAATGAGCAAAAGCACAATGAAATTAATGCTGGAATCACCTTCAAGTTGCTAAAATACACTAATGACAGCAAAAAGTTTGAGTCTACAACATTTAGTTAAGGTGTGAGAGCCAAAATGAACTTTTTATTGCTGTAAACGCGTTTTCAGCACCTGATTGTACACTTCAGGTGAAACTGTCAAAATCTTCAAAATGAGCAAAAGCACAATGAAATTAATGCTGGATTCATCTTCAAGTTTCTAAAATACACAAATGACAGCAAAAAGTTTGAGTCTACAACATTTAGTTAAGGTGTGAGAGCCAAAATGAACTTTTTATTGCTGTAAACGCGTTTTCAGCACCTGATTGTACACTTCAGGTGAAACTGTCAAAATCTTCAAAATGAGCAAAAGCACAATGAAATTAATGCTGGAATCATCTTCAAGTTGCTAAAATACACCAATGACAGCAAAAAGTTTGAGTCTACAACATTTAGTTAAGGTGTGAGAGCCAAAATGAACTTTGTATTGCTTTAAATGCATTTTCAGTCCGATTGTACACTTCAGGTGAAACTGTCAAAATTTTCAAAATGAGCAAAAGCACAATGAAAATAATGCTGGAATCATCTTCAAGTTGCTAAAATACACTAATGACAGCAAAAAGTTTGAGTCTACAACATTTAGTTAAGGTGTGAGAGCCAAAATGAACTTTGTACTGCTTTAAATGCATTTTTAGCCCGATTATACACTTCAGGTGAAACTGTCAAAATCTTCAAAATGAGCAAAAGCACAATGAAATTAATGCTGGAATCATCTTCAAGTTTCTAAAATACACTAATGACATCAAAAAGTTTGAGTCTACAACATTTAGTTAAGGTGTGAGAGCCAAAATAAACTTTTTATTTCTGTAAACGCGTTTTCAGCACCTGATTGTACACTTCAGGTGAAACTGTCAACATCTTCAAAATGAGCAAAAGCACAATGAAATTAATGCTGGAATCATCTTCAAGTTGCTAAAATACACTAATGACAGCAAAAAGTTTGAGTCTACAACATTTAGTTAAGGTGTGAGAGCCAAAATGAACTTTTTATTGCTGTAAACGCGTTTTCAGCACCTGATTGTACACTTCAGGTGAAACTGTCAAAATCTTCAAAATGAGCAAAAGCACAATGAAATTAATGCTGGAATCATCTTCAAGTTTCTAAAATACACTAATGACATCAAAAAGTTTGAGTCTACAACATTTAGTTAAGGTGTGAGAGCCAAAATAAACTTTTTATTTCTGTAAACGCGTTTTCAGCACCTGATTGTACAATTCAGGTGAAACTGTCAAAATCTTCAAAATGAGCAAAAGCACAATGAAATTAATGCTGGAATCATCTTCAAGTTGCTAAAATACACTAATGACAGCAACAAGTTTGAGTCTACAACATTTAGTTAAGGTGTGAGAGCCAAAATGAACTTTGTATTGCTGTAAACGCGTTTTCAGCACCTGATTGTACACTTCAGGTGAAACTGTCAAAATATTCAAAATGAGCAAAAGCACAATGAAATTAATGCTGGAATCATCTTCAAGTTGCTAAAATACACTAATGACAGCAAAAAGTTTGAGTCTACAACATTTAGTTAAGGTGTGAGAGCCAAAATTAACTTTGTATTGCTTTAAATGCATTTTCAGCCCGATTGGACACTTCAGGTGAAACTGTCAAAATCTTCAAAATGAGCAAAAGCACAATTAAATTAATGCTGGAATCATCTTCAAGCTGCTAAAATACACTAATGACAGTAACAAGTTTGAGTCTACAACATTTAGTTAAGGTGTGAGAGCCTAAATGAACTTTGTATTGCTTTAAACGCATTTTCAGCCCCTGATTGTACACTTCAGGTGAAACTGTCAAAATCTTCAAAATGAGCAAAAGCACAATGAAATTAATGCTGGAATCATCTTCAAGTTGCTAAAATACACTAATGACAGCAAAAAGTTTGAGTCTACAACATTTAGTTAAAGTGTGAGAGCCAAAATGAACTTTGTATTGCTGTAAACGCGTTTTTAGCACCTGATTGTACAATTCAGGTGAAACTGTCAAAATATTCAAAATGAGCAAAAGCACAATGAAATTAATGCTGGAATCATCTTCAAGTTGCTAAAATACACTAATGACAGCAAAAAGTTTGAGTCTACAACATTTAGTTAAGGTGTGAGAGCCAAAATTAACTTTGTATTGCTTTAAATGCATTTTCAGCCCGATTGGACACTTCAGGTGAAACTGTCAAAATCTTCAAAATGAGCAAAAGCACAATTAAATTAATGCTGGAATCATCTTCAAGCTGCTAAAATACACTAATGACAGTAACAAGTTTGAGTCTACAACATTTAGTTAAGGTGTGAGAGCCTAAATGAACTTTGTATTGCTTTAAACGCATTTTCAGCCCCTGATTGTACACTTCAGGTGAAACTGTCAAAATCTTCAAAATGAGCAAAAGCACAATGAAATTAATGCTGGAATCATCTTCAAGTTGCTAAAATACACTAATGACAGCAACAAGTTTGAGTCTACAACATTTAGTTAAGGTGTGAGAGCCTAAATGAACTTTGTATTGCTTTAAATGCATTTTCAGCCCGATTGTACACTTCAGGTGAAACTGTCAAAATCTTAAAAATGAGCAAAAGCACAATGAAATTAATGCTGGAATCATCTTCAAGTTGCTAAAATACACTAATGACAGCAAAAAGTTTGAGTCTACAACATTTAGTTAAGGTGTGAGAGCCAAAATGAACTTTGTATTGCTGTAAACGCGTTTTTAGCACCTGATTGTACAATTCAGGTGAAACTGTCAAAATATTCAAAATGAGCAAAAGCACAATGAAATTAATGCTGGAATCATCTTCAAGTTGCTAAAATACACTAATGACAGCAAAAAGTTTGAGTCTACAACATTTAGTTAAGGTGTGAGAGCCTAAATGAACTTTGTATTGCTTTAAACGCATTTTCAGCCCCTGATTGTACACTTCAGGTGAAACTGTCAAAATCTTCAAAATGAGCAAAAAGCACAATGAAATTAATGCTGGAATCATCTTCAAGTTGCTAAAATACACTAATGACAGCAAAAAGTTTGAGTCTACAACATTTAGTTAAGGTGTGAGAGCCAAAATGAACTTTGTATTGCTTTAAATGCATTTTCAGCCCGATAGTAAACTTCAGGTGAAACTGTCAAAATCTTCAAAATGAGCAAAAGCACAATGAAATTAATGCTGGAATCATCTTCAAGTTGCTAAAATACACTAATGACAGCAACAAGTTTGAGTCTACAACATTTAGTTAAGGTGTGAGAGCCTAAATGAACTTTGTATTGCTTTAAATGCATTTTCAGCCCGATTGTACACTTCAGGTGAAACTGTCAAAATCTTCAAAATGAGCAAAAGCACAATGAAATTAATGCTGGAATCACCTTCAAGTTGCTAAAATACACTAATGACAGCAAAAAGTTTGAGTCTACAACATTTAGTTAAGGTGTGAGAGCCAAAATGAACTTTTTATTGCTGTAAACGCGTTTTCAGCACCTGATTGTACACTTCAGGTGAAACTGTCAAAATCTTCAAAATTAACAAAAACACAATGAAATTAATGCTGGATTCATCTTCAAGTTTCTAAAATACACTAATGACAGCAAAAAGTTTGAGTCTACAACATTTAGTTAAGGTGTGAGAGCCAAAATGAACTTTTTATTGCTGTAAACGCGTTTTCAGCACCTGATTGTACACTTCAGGTGAAACTGTCAAAATCTTCAAAATGAGCAAAAGCACAATGAAATTAATGCTGGAATCATCTTCAAGTTGCTAAAATAAACCAATGACAGCAAAAAGTTTGAGTCTACAACATTTAGTTAAGGTGTGAGAGCCAAAATGAACTTTGTATTGCTTTAAATGCATTTTCAGTCCGATTGTACACTTCAGGTGAAACTGTCAAAATTTTCAAAATGAGCAAAAGCACAATGAAAATAATGCTGGAATCATCTTCAAGTTGCTAAAATACACTAATGACAGCAAAAAGTTTGAGTCTACAACATTTAGTTAAGGTGTGAGAGCCAAAATGAACTTTGTACTGCTTTAAATGCATTTTTAGCCCGATTATACACTTCAGGTGAAACTGTCAAAATCTTCAAAATGAGCAAAAGCACAATGAAATTAATGCTGGAATCATCTTCAAGTTTCTAAAATACACTAATGACATCAAAAAGTTTGAGTCTACAACATTTAGTTAAGGTGTGAGAGCCAAAATAAACTTTTTATTTCTGTAAACGCGTTTTCAGCACCTGATTGTACACTTCAGGTGAAACTGTCAACATCTTCAAAATGAGCAAAAGCACAATGAAATTAATGCTGGAATCATCTTCAAGTTGCTAAAATACACTAATGACAGCAAAAAGTTTGAGTCTACAACATTTAGTTAAGGTGTGAGAGCCAAAATGAACTTTTTATTGCTGTAAACGCGTTTTCAGCACCTGATTGTACACTTCAGGTGAAACTGTCAAAATCTTCAAAATGAGCAAAAGCACAATGAAATTAATGCTGGAATCATCTTCAAGTTTCTAAAATACACTAATGACATCAAAAAGTTTGAGTCTACAACATTTAGTTAAGGTGTGAGAGCCAAAATAAACTTTTTATTTCTGTAAACGCGTTTTCAGCACCTGATTGTACAATTCAGGTGAAACTGTCAAAATCTTCAAAATGAGCAAAAGCACAATGAAATTAATGCTGGAATCATCTTCAAGTTGCTAAAATACACTAATGACAGTAACAAGTTTGAGTCTACAACATTTAGTTAAGGTGTGAGAGCCTAAATGAACTTTGTATTGCTTTAAACGCATTTTCAGCCCCTGATTGTACACTTCAGGTGAAACTGTCAAAATCTTCAAAATGAGCAAAAGCACAATGAAATTAATGCTGGAATCATCTTCAAGTTGCTAAAATACACTAATGACAGCAACAAGTTTGAGTCTACAACATTTAGTTAAGGTGTGAGAGCCTAAATGAACTTTGTATTGCTTTAAATGCATTTTCAGCCCGATTGTACACTTCAGGTGAAACTGTCAAAATCTTAAAAATGAGCAAAAGCACAATGAAATTAATGCTGGAATCATCTTCAAGTTGCTAAAATACACTAATGACAGCAAAAAGTTTGAGTCTACAACATTTAGTTAAGGTGTGAGAGCCAAAATGAACTTTGTATTGCTGTAAACGCGTTTTTAGCACCTGATTGTACAATTCAGGTGAAACTGTCAAAATATTCAAAATGAGCAAAAGCACAATGAAATTAATGCTGGAATCATCTTCAAGTTGCTAAAATACACTAATGACAGCAAAAAGTTTGAGTCTACAACATTTAGTTAAGGTGTGAGAGCCAAAATGAACTTTTTATTGCTGTAAACGCGTTTTCAGCACCTGATTGTACACTTCAGGTGAAACTGTCAAAATCTTCAAAATGAGCAAAAGCACAATGAAATTAATGCTGGAATCATCTTCAAGTTTCTAAAATACACTAATGACATCAAAAAGTTTGAGTCTACAACATTTAGTTAAGGTGTGAGAGCCAAAATAAACTTTTTATTTCTGTAAACGCGTTTTCAGCACCTGATTGTACAATTCAGGTGAAACTGTCAAAATCTTCAAAATGAGCAAAAGCACAATGAAATTAATGCTGGAATCATCTTCAAGTTGCTAAAATACACTAATGACAGTAACAAGTTTGAGTCTACAACATTTAGTTAAGGTGTGAGAGCCTAAATGAACTTTGTATTGCTTTAAACGCATTTTCAGCCCCTGATTGTACACTTCAGGTGAAACTGTCAAAATCTTCAAAATGAGCAAAAGCACAATGAAATTAATGCTGGAATCATCTTCAAGTTGCTAAAATACACTAATGACAGCAACAAGTTTGAGTCTACAACATTTAGTTAAGGTGTGAGAGCCTAAATGAACTTTGTATTGCTTTAAATGCATTTTCAGCCCGATTGTACACTTCAGGTGAAACTGTCAAAATCTTAAAAATGAGCAAAAGCACAATGAAATTAATGCTGGAATCATCTTCAAGTTGCTAAAATACACTAATGACAGCAAAAAGTTTGAGTCTACAACATTTAGTTAAGGTGTGAGAGCCAAAATGAACTTTGTATTGCTGTAAACGCGTTTTTAGCACCTGATTGTACAATTCAGGTGAAACTGTCAAAATATTCAAAATGAGCAAAAGCACAATGAAATTAATGCTGGAATCATCTTCAAGTTGCTAAAATACACTAATGACAGCAAAAAGTTTGAGTCTACAACATTTAGTTAAGGTGTGAGAGCCTAAATGAACTTTGTATTGCTTTAAACGCATTTTCAGCCCCTGATTGTACACTTCAGGTGAAACTGTCAAAATCTTCAAAATGAGCAAAAAGCACAATGAAATTAATGCTGGAATCATCTTCAAGTTGCTAAAATACACTAATGACAGCAAAAAGTTTGAGTCTACAACATTTAGTTAAGGTGTGAGAGCCAAAATGAACTTTGTATTGCTTTAAATGCATTTTCAGCCCGATAGTAAACTTCAGGTGAAACTGTCAAAATCTTCAAAATGAGCAAAAGCACAATGAAATTAATGCTGGAATCATCTTCAAGTTGCTAAAATACACTAATGACAGCAACAAGTTTGAGTCTACAACATTTAGTTAAGGTGTGAGAGCCTAAATGAACTTTGTATTGCTTTAAATGCATTTTCAGCCCGATTGTACACTTCAGGTGAAACTGTCAAAATCTTCAAAATGAGCAAAAGCACAATGAAATTAATGCTGGAATCACCTTCAAGTTGCTAAAATACACTAATGACAGCAAAAAGTTTGAGTCTACAACATTTAGTTAAGGTGTGAGAGCCAAAATGAACTTTTTATTGCTGTAAACGCGTTTTCAGCACCTGATTGTACACTTCAGGTGAAACTGTCAAAATCTTCAAAATTAACAAAAACACAATGAAATTAATGCTGGATTCATCTTCAAGTTTCTAAAATACACTAATGACAGCAAAAAGTTTGAGTCTACAACATTTAGTTAAGGTGTGAGAGCCAAAATGAACTTTTTATTGCTGTAAACGCGTTTTCAGCACCTGATTGTACACTTCAGGTGAAACTGTCAAAATCTTCAAAATGAGCAAAAGCACAATGAAATTAATGCTGGAATCATCTTCAAGTTGCTAAAATAAACCAATGACAGCAAAAAGTTTGAGTCTACAACATTTAGTTAAGGTGTGAGAGCCAAAATGAACTTTGTATTGCTTTAAATGCATTTTCAGTCCGATTGTACACTTCAGGTGAAACTGTCAAAATTTTCAAAATGAGCAAAAGCACAATGAAAATAATGCTGGAATCATCTTCAAGTTGCTAAAATACACTAATGACAGCAAAAAGTTTGAGTCTACAACATTTAGTTAAGGTGTGAGAGCCAAAATGAACTTTGTACTGCTTTAAATGCATTTTTAGCCCGATTATACACTTCAGGTGAAACTGTCAAAATCTTCAAAATGAGCAAAAGCACAATGAAATTAATGCTGGAATCATCTTCAAGTTTCTAAAATACACTAATGACATCAAAAAGTTTGAGTCTACAACATTTAGTTAAGGTGTGAGAGCCAAAATAAACTTTTTATTTCTGTAAACGCGTTTTCAGCACCTGATTGTACACTTCAGGTGAAACTGTCAACATCTTCAAAATGAGCAAAAGCACAATGAAATTAATGCTGGAATCATCTTCAAGTTGCTAAAATACACTAATGACAGCAAAAAGTTTGAGTCTACAACATTTAGTTAAGGTGTGAGAGCCAAAATGAACTTTTTATTGCTGTAAACGCGTTTTCAGCACCTGATTGTACACTTCAGGTGAAACTGTCAAAATCTTCAAAATGAGCAAAAGCACAATGAAATTAATGCTGGAATCATCTTCAAGTTTCTAAAATACACTAATGACATCAAAAAGTTTGAGTCTACAACATTTAGTTAAGGTGTGAGAGCCAAAATAAACTTTTTATTTCTGTAAACGCGTTTTCAGCACCTGATTGTACAATTCAGGTGAAACTGTCAAAATCTTCAAAATGAGCAAAAGCACAATGAAATTAATGCTGGAATCATCTTCAAGTTGCTAAAATACACTAATGACAGCAACAAGTTTGAGTCTACAACATTTAGTTAAGGTGTGAGAGCCAAAATGAACTTTGTATTGCTGTAAACGCGTTTTCAGCACCTGATTGTACACTTCAGGTGAAACTGTCAAAATCTTCAAAATGAGCAAAAGCACAATTAAATTAATGCTGGAATCATCTTCAAGCTGCTAAAATACACTAATGACAGTAACAAGTTTGAGTCTACAACATTTAGTTAAGGTGTGAGAGCCTAAATGAACTTTGTATTGCTTTAAACGCATTTTCAGCCCCTGATTGTACACTTCAGGTGAAACTGTCAAAATCTTCAAAATGAGCAAAAGCACAATGAAATTAATGCTGGAATCATCTTCAAGTTGCTAAAATACACTAATGACAGCAACAAGTTTGAGTCTACAACATTTAGTTAAGGTGTGAGAGCCTAAATGAACTTTGTATTGCTTTAAATGAATTTTCAGCCCGATTGTACACTTCAGGTGAAACTGTCAAAATCTTAAAAATGAGCAAAAGCACAATGAAATTAATGCTGGAATCATCTTCAAGTTGCTAAAATACACTAATGACAGCAAAAAGTTTGAGTCTACAACATTTAGTTAAGGTGTGAGAGCCAAAATGAACTTTGTATTGCTGTAAACGCGTTTTTAGCACCTGATTGTACAATTCAGGTGAAACTGTCAAAATATTCAAAATGAGCAAAAGCACAATGAAATTAATGCTGGAATCATCTTCAAGTTGCTAAAATACACTAATGACAGCAAAAAGTTTGAGTCTACAACATTTAGTTAAGGTGTGAGAGCCAAAATTAACTTTGTATTGCTTTAAATGCATTTTCAGCCCGATTGGACACTTCAGGTGAAACTGTCAAAATCTTCAAAATGAGCAAAAGCACAATTAAATTAATGCTGGAATCATCTTCAAGCTGCTAAAATACACTAATGACAGTAACAAGTTTGAGTCTACAACATTTAGTTAAGGTGTGAGAGCCTAAATGAACTTTGTATTGCTTTAAACGCATTTTCAGCCCCTGATTGTACACTTCAGGTGAAACTGTCAAAATCTTCAAAATGAGCAAAAAGCACAATGAAATTAATGCTGGAATCATCTTCAAGTTGCTAAAATACACTAATGACAGCAAAAAGTTTGAGTCTACAACATTTAGTTAAGGTGTGAGAGCCAAAATGAACTTTGTATTGCTTTAAATGAATTTTCAGCCCGATAGTAAACTTCAGGTGAAACTGTCAAAATCTTCAAAATGAGCAAAAGCACAATGAAATTAATGCTGGAATCATCTTCAAGTTGCTAAAATACACTAATGACAGCAACAAGTTTGAGTCTACAACATTTAGTTAAGGTGTGAGAGCCTAAATTAACTTTGTATTGCTTTAAATGCATTTTCAGCCCGATTGTACACTTCAGGTGAAACTGTCAAAATCTTCAAAATGAGCAAAAGCACAATGAAATTAATGCTGGAATCACCTTCAAGTTGCTAAAATACACTAATGACAGCAAAAAGTTTGAGTCTACAACATTTAGTTAAGGTGTGAGAGCCAAAATAAACTTTTTATTTCTGTAAACGCGTTTTCAGCACCTGATTGTACACTTCAGGTGAAACTGTCAACATCTTCAAAATGAGCAAAAGCACAATGAAATTAATGCTGGAATCATCTTCAAGTTGCTAAAATACACTAATGACAGCAAAAAGTTTGAGTCTACAACATTTAGTTAAGGTGTGAGAGCCAAAATGAACTCAGTATTGCTTTAAATGCATTTTCAGCCCGATTATACACTTCAGGTGAAACTGTCAAAATCTTCAAAATGAGCAAAAGCACAATGAAATTAATGCTGGAATCATCTTCAAGTTGCTAAAATACACTAATGACAGCAAAAAGTTTGAGTCTACAACATTTAGTTAAGATGTGAGAGCCAAAATGAACTTTGTATTGCTTTAAATGCATTTTCAGCCCGATTATACACTTCAGGTGAAACTGTCAAAATCTTCAAAATGAGCAAAAGCACAATGAAATTAATGCTGGAATCATCTTCAAGTTGCTAAAATACACTAATTACAGCAAAAAGTTTGAGTCTACAACATTTAGTTAAGGTGTGAGAGCCAAAATGAACTTTTTATTGCTGTAAACGCGTTTTCAGCACCTGATTGTACACTTCAGGTGAAACTGTCAAAATCTTCAAAATGAGCAAAAGCACAATGAAATTAATGCTGGAATCATCTTCAAGTTGCTAAAATACACTAATGACAGCAAAAAGTTTGAGTCTACAACATTTAGTTAAGGTGTGAGAGCCAAAATGAACTCAGTATTGCTTTAAATGCATTTTCAGCCCGATTATACACTTCAGGTGAAACTGTCAAAATCTTCAAAATGAGCAAAAACACAATGAAATTAATGCTGGAATCATCTTCAAGTTGCTAAAATACACTAATGACAGCAAAAAGTTTGAGTCTACAACATTTAGTTAACATGTGAGAGCCAAAATGAACTTTGTATTGCTGTAAACGCGTTTTCAGCACCTGATTGTACACTTCAGGTGAAACTGTCAAAATCTTCAAAATGAGCAAAAGCACAATGAAGTTAATGCTGGAATCATCTTCAAGTTGCTAAAATACACTAATGACAGCAAAAACTTTGAGTCTACAACATTTAGTTAAGGTTTGAGAGCCAAAATAAACTTTTTATTGCTGTAAACGCGTTTTCAGCACCTGATTGTACACTTCAGGTGAAACTGTCAAAATCTTCAAAATGAGCAAAAGCACAATGAAATTAATGCTGGAATCATCTTCAAGTTGCTAAAATACACCAATGACAGCAAAAAGTTTGAGTCTACAACATTTAGTTAAGGTGTGAGAGCCTAAATGAACTTTGTATTGCTTTAAACGCATTTTCAGCCCCTGATTGTACACTTCAGGTGAAACTGTCAAAACCTTCAAAATGAGCAAAAAGCACAATGAAATTAATGCTGGAATCATCTTCAAGTTGCTAAAATACACTAATGACAGCAAAAAGTTTGAGTCTACAACATTTAGTTAAGGTGTGAGAGCCAAAATGAACTTTGTATTGCTTTAAATGCATTTTCAGCCCGATAGTAAACTTCAGGTGAAACTGTCAAAATCTTCAAAATGAGCAAAAGCACAATGAAATTAATGCTGGAATCATCTTCAAGTTGCTAAAATACACTAATTACAGCAAAAAGTTTGAGTCTACAACATTTAGTTAAGGTGTGAGAGCCAAAATGAACTCAGTATTGCTTTAAATGCATTTTCAGCCCGATTATACACTTCAGGTGAAACTGTCAAAATCTTCAAAATGAGCAAAAACACAATGAAATTAATGCTGGAATCATCTTCAAGTTGCTAAAATACACTAATGACAGCAACAAGTTTGAGTCTACAACATTTAGTTAAGGTGTGAGAGCCTAAATGAACTTTGTATTGCTTTAAACACGTTTTCAGCCCAAGATTGTACACTTCAGGTGAAACTGTCAAAATCTTCAAAATGAGCAAAAGCACAATGAAATTAATGCTGGAATCACCTTCAAGTTGCTAAAATACACTAATGACAGCAAGAAGTTTGAGTCTACAACATTTAGTTATGGTGTGAGAGCCAAAATGAACTTTTTATTGCTGTAAACGCGTTTTCAGCACCTGAATGTACACTTCAGGTGAAACTGTCAAAATCTTCAAAATGAGCAAAAGCACAATGAAATTAATGCTGGAATCACCTTCAAGTTGCTAAAATACACTAATGACAGCAAAAAATTGAGTCTACAACATTTAGTTAAGGAGTGAGAGCCAAAATGAACTTTGTATTGCTTTAAATGCATTTTCAGCCCGATAGTACACTTCAGGTGAAACTGTCAAAATCTTCAAAATGAGCAAAAGCACAATGAAATTAATGCTGGAATCATCTTCAAGTTGCTAAAATACACTAATGACAGCAAAAAGTTTGAGTCTACAACATTTAGTTAAGGTGTGAGAGCCAAAATGAACTTTTCATTGCTTTAAACGCGTTTTCAGCCCTTGATTGTACAATTCAGGTGAAACTGTCAAAATCTTCAAAATGAGCAAAAGCACAATGAAATTAATGCTGGAATCATCTTCAAGTTGCTAAAATACACTAATGACAGCAACAAGTTTGAGTCTACAACATTTAGTTAAGGTGTGAGAGCCAAAATGAACTTTGTATTGCTGTAAACGCGTTTTCAGCACCTGATTGTACACTTCAGGTGAAACTGTCAAAATATTCAAAATGAGCAAAAGCACAATGAAATTAATGCTGGAATCATCTTCAAGTTGCTAAAATACACTAATGACAGCAAAAAGTTTGAGTCTACAACATTTAGTTAAGGTGTGAGAGCCAAAATTAACTTTGTATTGCTTTAAATGCATTTTCAGCCCGATTGGACACTTCAGGTGAAACTGTCAAAATCTTCAAAATGAGCAAAAGCACAATTAAATTAATGCTGGAATCATCTTCAAGCTGCTAAAATACACTAATGACAGTAACAAGTTTGAGTCTACAACATTTAGTTAAGGTGTGAGAGCCTAAATGAACTTTGTATTGCTTTAAACGCATTTTCAGCCCCTGATTGTACACTTCAGGTGAAACTGTCAAAATCTTCAAAATGAGCAAAAGCACAATGAAATTAATGCTGGAATCATCTTCAAGTTGCTAAAATACACTAATGACAGCAACAAGTTTGAGTCTACAACATTTAGTTAAGGTGTGAGAGCCTAAATGAACTTTGTATTGCTTTAAATGCATTTTCAGCCCGATTGTACACTTCAGGTGAAACTGTCAAAATCTTAAAAATGAGCAAAAGCACAATGAAATTAATGCTGGAATCATCTTCAAGTTGCTAAAATACACTAATGACAGCAAAAAGTTTGAGTCTACAACATTTAGTTAAGGTGTGAGAGCCAAAATGAACTTTGTATTGCTGTAAACGCGTTTTTAGCACCTGATTGTACAATTCAGGTGAAACTGTCAAAATATTCAAAATGAGCAAAAGCACAATGAAATTAATGCTGGAATCATCTTCAAGTTGCTAAAATACACTAATGACAGCAAAAAGTTTGAGTCTACAACATTTAGTTAAGGTGTGAGAGCCAAAATTAACTTTGTATTGCTTTAAATGCATTTTCAGCCCGATTGGACACTTCAGGTGAAACTGTCAAAATCTTCAAAATGAGCAAAAGCACAATTAAATTAATGCTGGAATCATCTTCAAGCTGCTAAAATACACTAATGACAGTAACAAGTTTGAGTCTACAACATTTAGTTAAGGTGTGAGAGCCTAAATGAACTTTGTATTGCTTTAAACGCATTTTCAGCCCCTGATTGTACACTTCAGGTGAAACTGTCAAAATCTTCAAAATGAGCAAAAAGCACAATGAAATTAATGCTGGAATCATCTTCAAGTTGCTAAAATACACTAATGACAGCAAAAAGTTTGAGTCTACAACATTTAGTTAAGGTGTGAGAGCCAAAATGAACTTTGTATTGCTTTAAATGCATTTTCAGCCCGATAGTAAACTTCAGGTGAAACTGTCAAAATCTTCAAAATGAGCAAAAGCACAATGAAATTAATGCTGGAATCATCTTCAAGTTGCTAAAATACACTAATGACAGCAACAAGTTTGAGTCTACAACATTTAGTTAAGGTGTGAGAGCCTAAATGAACTTTGTATTGCTTTAAATGCATTTTCAGCCCGATTGTACACTTCAGGTGAAACTGTCAAAATCTTCAAAATGAGCAAAAGCACAATGAAATTAATGCTGGAATCACCTTCAAGTTGCTAAAATACACTAATGACAGCAAAAAGTTTGAGTCTACAACATTTAGTTAAGGTGTGAGAGCCAAAATGAACTTTTTATTGCTGTAAACGCGTTTTCAGCACCTGATTGTACACTTCAGGTGAAACTGTCAAAATCTTCAAAATGAGCAAAAGCACAATGAAATTAATGCTGGATTCATCTTCAAGTTTCTAAAATACACAAATGACAGCAAAAAGTTTGAGTCTACAACATTTAGTTAAGGTGTGAGAGCCAAAATGAACTTTTTATTGCTGTAAACGCGTTTTCAGCACCTGATTGTACACTTCAGGTGAAACTGTCAAAATCTTCAAAATGAGCAAAAGCACAATGAAATTAATGCTGGAATCATCTTCAAGTTGCTAAAATACACCAATGACAGCAAAAAGTTTGAGTCTACAACATTTAGTTAAGGTGTGAGAGCCAAAATGAACTTTGTATTGCTTTAAATGCATTTTCAGTCCGATTGTACACTTCAGGTGAAACTGTCAAAATTTTCAAAATGAGCAAAAGCACAATGAAAATAATGCTGGAATCATCTTCAAGTTGCTAAAATACACTAATGACAGCAAAAAGTTTGAGTCTACAACATTTAGTTAAGGTGTGAGAGCCAAAATGAACTTTGTACTGCTTTAAATGCATTTTTAGCCCGATTATACACTTCAGGTGAAACTGTCAAAATCTTCAAAATGAGCAAAAGCACAATGAAATTAATGCTGGAATCATCTTCAAGTTTCTAAAATACACTAATGACATCAAAAAGTTTGAGTCTACAACATTTAGTTAAGGTGTGAGAGCCAAAATAAACTTTTTATTTCTGTAAACGCGTTTTCAGCACCTGATTGTACACTTCAGGTGAAACTGTCAACATCTTCAAAATGAGCAAAAGCACAATGAAATTAATGCTGGAATCATCTTCAAGTTGCTAAAATACACTAATGACAGCAAAAAGTTTGAGTCTACAACATTTAGTTAAGGTGTGAGAGCCAAAATGAACTTTTTATTGCTGTAAACGCGTTTTCAGCACCTGATTGTACACTTCAGGTGAAACTGTCAAAATCTTCAAAATGAGCAAAAGCACAATGAAATTAATGCTGGAATCATCTTCAAGTTTCTAAAATACACTAATGACATCAAAAAGTTTGAGTCTACAACATTTAGTTAAGGTGTGAGAGCCAAAATAAACTTTTTATTTCTGTAAACGCGTTTTCAGCACCTGATTGTACAATTCAGGTGAAACTGTCAAAATCTTCAAAATGAGCAAAAGCACAATGAAATTAATGCTGGAATCATCTTCAAGTTGCTAAAATACACTAATGACAGCAACAAGTTTGAGTCTACAACATTTAGTTAAGGTGTGAGAGCCAAAATGAACTTTGTATTGCTGTAAACGCGTTTTCAGCACCTGATTGTACACTTCAGGTGAAACTGTCAAAATATTCAAAATGAGCAAAAGCACAATGAAATTAATGCTGGAATCATCTTCAAGTTGCTAAAATACACTAATGACAGCAAAAAGTTTGAGTCTACAACATTTAGTTAAGGTGTGAGAGCCAAAATTAACTTTGTATTGCTTTAAATGCATTTTCAGCCCGATTGGACACTTCAGGTGAAACTGTCAAAATCTTCAAAATGAGCAAAAGCACAATTAAATTAATGCTGGAATCATCTTCAAGCTGCTAAAATACACTAATGACAGTAACAAGTTTGAGTCTACAACATTTAGTTAAGGTGTGAGAGCCTAAATGAACTTTGTATTGCTTTAAACGCATTTTTAGCACCTGATTGTACAATTCAGGTGAAACTGTCAAAATATTCAAAATGAGCAAAAGCACAATGAAATTAATGCTGGAATCATCTTCAAGTTGCTAAAATACACTAATGACAGCAAAAAGTTTGAGTCTACAACATTTAGTTAAGGTGTGAGAGCCAAAATTAACTTTGTATTGCTTTAAATGCATTTTCAGCCCGATTGGACACTTCAGGTGAAACTGTCAAAATCTTCAAAATGAGCAAAAGCACAATTAAATTAATGCTGGAATCATCTTCAAGCTGCTAAAATACACTAATGACAGTAACAAGTTTGAGTCTACAACATTTAGTTAAGGTGTGAGAGCCTAAATGAACTTTGTATTGCTTTAAACGCATTTTCAGCCCCTGATTGTACACTTCAGGTGAAACTGTCAAAATCTTCAAAATGAGCAAAAGCACAATGAAATTAATGCTGGAATCATCTTCAAGTTGCTAAAATACACTAATGACAGCAACAAGTTTGAGTCTACAACATTTAGTTAAGGTGTGAGAGCCTAAATGAACTTTGTATTGCTTTAAATGCATTTTCAGCCCGATTGTACACTTCAGGTGAAACTGTCAAAATCTTAAAAATGAGCAAAAGCACAATGAAATTAATGCTGGAATCATCTTCAAGTTGCTAAAATACACTAATGACAGCAAAAAGTTTGAGTCTACAACATTTAGTTAAGGTGTGAGAGCCAAAATGAACTTTGTATTGCTGTAAACGCGTTTTTAGCACCTGATTGTACAATTCAGGTGAAACTGTCAAAATATTCAAAATGAGCAAAAGCACAATGAAATTAATGCTGGAATCATCTTCAAGTTGCTAAAATACACTAATGACAGCAAAAAGTTTGAGTCTACAACATTTAGTTAAGGTGTGAGAGCCTAAATGAACTTTGTATTGCTTTAAACGCATTTTCAGCCCCTGATTGTACACTTCAGGTGAAACTGTCAAAATCTTCAAAATGAGCAAAAAGCACAATGAAATTAATGCTGGAATCATCTTCAAGTTGCTAAAATACACTAATGACAGCAAAAAGTTTGAGTCTACAACATTTAGTTAAGGTGTGAGAGCCAAAATGAACTTTGTATTGCTTTAAATGCATTTTCAGCCCGATAGTAAACTTCAGGTGAAACTGTCAAAATCTTCAAAATGAGCAAAAGCACAATGAAATTAATGCTGGAATCATCTTCAAGTTGCTAAAATACACTAATGACAGCAACAAGTTTGAGTCTACAACATTTAGTTAAGGTGTGAGAGCCTAAATGAACTTTGTATTGCTTTAAATGCATTTTCAGCCCGATTGTACACTTCAGGTGAAACTGTCAAAATCTTCAAAATGAGCAAAAGCACAATGAAATTAATGCTGGAATCACCTTCAAGTTGCTAAAATACACTAATGACAGCAAAAAGTTTGAGTCTACAACATTTAGTTAAGGTGTGAGAGCCAAAATGAACTTTTTATTGCTGTAAACGCGTTTTCAGCACCTGATTGTACACTTCAGGTGAAACTGTCAAAATCTTCAAAATTAACAAAAACACAATGAAATTAATGCTGGATTCATCTTCAAGTTTCTAAAATACACTAATGACAGCAAAAAGTTTGAGTCTACAACATTTAGTTAAGGTGTGAGAGCCAAAATGAACTTTTTATTGCTGTAAACGCGTTTTCAGCACCTGATTGTACACTTCAGGTGAAACTGTCAAAATCTTCAAAATGAGCAAAAGCACAATGAAATTAATGCTGGAATCATCTTCAAGTTGCTAAAATAAACCAATGACAGCAAAAAGTTTGAGTCTACAACATTTAGTTAAGGTGTGAGAGCCAAAATGAACTTTGTATTGCTTTAAATGCATTTTCAGTCCGATTGTACACTTCAGGTGAAACTGTCAAAATTTTCAAAATGAGCAAAAGCACAATGAAAATAATGCTGGAATCATCTTCAAGTTGCTAAAATACACTAATGACAGCAAAAAGTTTGAGTCTACAACATTTAGTTAAGGTGTGAGAGCCAAAATGAACTTTGTACTGCTTTAAATGCATTTTTAGCCCGATTATACACTTCAGGTGAAACTGTCAAAATCTTCAAAATGAGCAAAAGCACAATGAAATTAATGCTGGAATCATCTTCAAGTTTCTAAAATACACTAATGACATCAAAAAGTTTGAGTCTACAACATTTAGTTAAGGTGTGAGAGCCAAAATAAACTTTTTATTTCTGTAAACGCGTTTTCAGCACCTGATTGTACACTTCAGGTGAAACTGTCAACATCTTCAAAATGAGCAAAAGCACAATGAAATTAATGCTGGAATCATCTTCAAGTTGCTAAAATACACTAATGACAGCAAAAAGTTTGAGTCTACAACATTTAGTTAAGGTGTGAGAGCCAAAATAAACTTTTTATTTCTGTAAACGCGTTTTCAGCACCTGATTGTACAATTCAGGTGAAACTGTCAAAATCTTCAAAATGAGCAAAAGCACAATGAAATTAATGCTGGAATCATCTTCAAGTTGCTAAAATACACTAATGACAGCAACAAGTTTGAGTCTACAACATTTAGTTAAGGTGTGAGAGCCAAAATGAACTTTGTATTGCTGTAAACGCGTTTTCAGCACCTGATTGTACACTTCAGGTGAAACTGTCAAAATCTTCAAAATGAGCAAAAGCACAATTAAATTAATGCTGGAATCATCTTCAAGCTGCTAAAATACACTAATGACAGTAACAAGTTTGAGTCTACAACATTTAGTTAAGGTGTGAGAGCCTAAATGAACTTTGTATTGCTTTAAACGCATTTTCAGCCCCTGATTGTACACTTCAGGTGAAACTGTCAAAATCTTCAAAATGAGCAAAAGCACAATGAAATTAATGCTGGAATCATCTTCAAGTTGCTAAAATACACTAATGACAGCAACAAGTTTGAGTCTACAACATTTAGTTAAGGTGTGAGAGCCTAAATGAACTTTGTATTGCTTTAAATGAATTTTCAGCCCGATTGTACACTTCAGGTGAAACTGTCAAAATCTTAAAAATGAGCAAAAGCACAATGAAATTAATGCTGGAATCATCTTCAAGTTGCTAAAATACACTAATGACAGCAAAAAGTTTGAGTCTACAACATTTAGTTAAGGTGTGAGAGCCAAAATGAACTTTGTATTGCTGTAAACGCGTTTTTAGCACCTGATTGTACAATTCAGGTGAAACTGTCAAAATATTCAAAATGAGCAAAAGCACAATGAAATTAATGCTGGAATCATCTTCAAGTTGCTAAAATACACTAATGACAGCAAAAAGTTTGAGTCTACAACATTTAGTTAAGGTGTGAGAGCCAAAATTAACTTTGTATTGCTTTAAATGCATTTTCAGCCCGATTGGACACTTCAGGTGAAACTGTCAAAATCTTCAAAATGAGCAAAAGCACAATTAAATTAATGCTGGAATCATCTTCAAGCTGCTAAAATACACTAATGACAGTAACAAGTTTGAGTCTACAACATTTAGTTAAGGTGTGAGAGCCTAAATGAACTTTGTATTGCTTTAAACGCATTTTCAGCCCCTGATTGTACACTTCAGGTGAAACTGTCAAAATCTTCAAAATGAGCAAAAAGCACAATGAAATTAATGCTGGAATCATCTTCAAGTTGCTAAAATACACTAATGACAGCAAAAAGTTTGAGTCTACAACATTTAGTTAAGGTGTGAGAGCCAAAATGAACTTTGTATTGCTTTAAATGCATTTTCAGCCCGATAGTAAACTTCAGGTGAAACTGTCAAAATCTTCAAAATGAGCAAAAGCACAATGAAATTAATGCTGGAATCATCTTCAAGTTGCTAAAATACACTAATGACAGCAACAAGTTTGAGTCTACAACATTTAGTTAAGGTGTGAGAGCCTAAATGAACTTTGTATTGCTTTAAATGCATTTTCAGCCCGATTGTACACTTCAGGTGAAACTGTCAAAATCTTCAAAATGAGCAAAAGCACAATGAAATTAATGCTGGAATCACCTTCAAGTTGCTAAAATACACTAATGACAGCAAAAAGTTTGAGTCTACAACATTTAGTTAAGGTGTGAGAGCCAAAATAAACTTTTTATTTCTGTAAACGCGTTTTCAGCACCTGATTGTACACTTCAGGTGAAACTGTCAACATCTTCAAAATGAGCAAAAGCACAATGAAATTAATGCTGGAATCATCTTCAAGTTGCTAAAATACACTAATGACAGCAAAAAGTTTGAGTCTACAACATTTAGTTAAGGTGTGAGAGCCAAAATGAACTCAGTATTGCTTTAAATGCATTTTCAGCCCGATTATACACTTCAGGTGAAACTGTCAAAATCTTCAAAATGAGCAAAAGCACAATGAAATTAATGCTGGAATCATCTTCAAGTTGCTAAAATACACTAATGACAGCAAAAAGTTTGAGTCTACAACATTTAGTTAAGATGTGAGAGCCAAAATGAACTTTGTATTGCTTTAAATGCATTTTCAGCCCGATTATACACTTCAGGTGAAACTGTCAAAATCTTCAAAATGAGCAAAAGCACAATGAAATTAATGCTGGAATCATCTTCAAGTTGCTAAAATACACTAATTACAGCAAAAAGTTTGAGTCTACAACATTTAGTTAAGGTGTGAGAGCCAAAATGAACTTTTTATTGCTGTAAACGCGTTTTCAGCACCTGATTGTACACTTCAGGTGAAACTGTCAAAATCTTCAAAATGAGCAAAAGCACAATGAAATTAATGCTGGAATCATCTTCAAGTTGCTAAAATACACTAATGACAGCAAAAAGTTTGAGTCTACAACATTTAGTTAAGGTGTGAGAGCCAAAATGAACTCAGTATTGCTTTAAATGCATTTTCAGCCCGATTATACACTTCAGGTGAAACTGTCAAAATCTTCAAAATGAGCAAAAACACAATGAAATTAATGCTGGAATCATCTTCAAGTTGCTAAAATACACTAATGACAGCAAAAAGTTTGAGTCTACAACATTTAGTTAAGATGTGAGAGCCAAAATGAACTTTGTATTGCTGTAAACGCGTTTTCAGCACCTGATTGTACACTTCAGGTGAAACTGTCAAAATCTTCAAAATGAGCAAAAGCACAATGAAGTTAATGCTGGAATCATCTTCAAGTTGCTAAAATACACTAATGACAGCAAAAACTTTGAGTCTACAACATTTAGTTA
Organism: Leptonotus elevatus; assembly: GCF_054856555.1. NCBI lineage: Eukaryota > Metazoa > Chordata > Actinopteri > Syngnathiformes > Syngnathidae > Leptonotus > Leptonotus elevatus. Next base: position 155,704 of record NW_028233702.1, read on the forward strand.
AGGTTTGAGAGCCAAAATAAACTTTTTATTGCTGTAAACGCGTTTTCAGCACCTGATTGTACACTTCAGGTGAAACTGTCAAAATCTTCAAAATGAGCAAAAGCACAATGAAATTAATGCTGGAATCATCTTCAAGTTGCTAAAATACACCAATGACAGCAAAAAGTTTGAGTCTACAACATTTAGTTAAGGTGTGAGAGCCAAAATGAACTTTGTATTGCTGTAAACGCGTTTTCAGCACCTGATTGTACACTTCAGGTGAAACTGTCAAAATCTTCAAAATGAGCAAAAGCACAATGAAGTTAATGCTGGAATCATCTTCAAGTTGCTAAAATACACTAATGACAGCAAAAAGTTTGAGTCTACAACATTTAGTTAAGGTGTGAGAGCCAAAATGAACTTTGTATTGCTTTAAATGCATTTTCAGCCCGATTATACACTTCAGGTGGAACTGTCAAAATCTTCAAAATGAGCAAAAGCACAATGAAATTAATGCTGGAATCATCTTCAAGTTGCTAAAATACACTAATGACAGCAAAAAGTTTGAGTCTACAACATTTAGTTAAGGTGTGAGAGCCTAAATGAACTTTGTATTGCTTTAAACGCGTTTTCAGCCCCTGATTGTATCCTTCAGGTGAAACTGTCAAAATCTTCAAAATGAGCAAAAGCACAATGAAATTAATGCTGGAATCATCTTCAAGTTGCTAAAATACACTAATGACAGCAAAAAGTTTGAGTCTACAACATTTAGTTAAGGTGTGAGAGCCAAAACAAACTTTGTATTGCTTTTAATGCATTTTCAGCCCGATTATACACTTCAGGTGAAACTGTCAAAATCTTCAAAATGAGCAAAAGCACAATGAAATTAATGCTGGAATCATCTTCAAGTTGCTAATATACACTAATGACAGCAAAAAGTTTGAGTCTACAACATTTAGTTAAGGTGTGAGAGCCAAAATGAACTTTGTATTGCTTTAAATGCATTTTCAGCCCGATTATACACTTCAGGTGAAACTGTCAAAATCTTCAAAATGAGCAAAAGCACAATGAAATTAATGCTGGAATCATCTTCAAGTTGCTAAAATACACTAATGACAGCAAAAAGTTTGAGTCTACAACATTTAGTTAAGATGTGAGAGCCAAAATGAACTTTGTATTGCTTTAAATGCATTTTCAGCCCGATTATACACTTCAGGTGAAACTGTCAAAATCTTCAAAATGAGCAAAAGCACAATGAAATTAATGCTGGAATCATCATCAAGTTACTAAAATACACTAATTACAGCAAAAAGTTTGAGTCTACAACATTTAGTTAAGGTGTGAGAGCCAAAATGAACTTTTTATTGCTGTAAACGCGTTTTCAGCACCTGATTGTACACTTCAGGTGAAACTGTCAAAATCTTCAAAATGAGCAAAAGCACAATGAAATTAATGCTGGAATCATCTTCAAGTTGCTAAAATACACCAATGACAGCAAAAAGTTTGAGTCTACAACATTTAGTTAAGGTGTGAGAGCCAAAATGAACTTTGTATTGCTTTAAATGCATTTTCAGTCCGATTGTACACTTCAGGTGAAACTGTCAAAATTTTCAAAATGAGCAAAAGCACAATGAAAATAATGCTGGAATCATCTTCAAGTTGCTAAAATACACTAATGACAGCAAAAAGTTTGAGTCTACAACATTTAGTTAAGGTGTGAGAGCCAAAATGAACTTTGTACTGCTTTAAATGCATTTTCAGCCCGATTATACACTTCAGGTGAAACTGTCAAAATCTTCAAAATGAGCAAAAGCACAATGAAATTAATGCTGGAATCATCTTCAAGTTGCTAAAATACACTAATGACAGCAAAAAGTTTGAGTCTACAACATTTAATTAAGGTGTGAGAGCCAAAATGAACTTTTTATTGCTGTAAACGCGTTTTCAGCACCTGATTGTACACTTCAGGTGAAACTGTCAAAATCTTCAAAATGAGCAAAAGCACAATGAAATTAATGCTGGAATCATCTTCAAGTTTCTAAAATACACTAATGACATCAAAAAGTTTGAGTCTACAACATTTAGTTAAGGTGTGAGAGCCAAAATAAACTTTTTATTTCTGTAAACGCGTTTTCAGCACCTGATTGTACACTTCAGGTGAAACTGTCAACATCTTCAAAATGAGCAAAAGCACAATGAAATTAATGCTGGAATCATCTTCAAGTTGCTAAAATACACTAATGACAGCAAAAAGTTTGAGTCTACAACATTTAGTTAAGATGTGAGAGCCAAAATGAACTTTGTATTGCTTTAAATGCATTTTCAGCCCGATTATACACTTCAGGTGAAACTGTCAAAATCTTCAAAATGAGCAAAAGCACAATGAAATTAATGCTGGAATCATCTTCAAGTTGCTAAAATACACTAATTACAGCAAAAAGTTTGAGTTTACAACATTTAGTTAAGGTGTGAGAGCCAAAATGAACTTTGTATTGCTGTAAACGCGTTTTCAGCACCTGATTGTACACTTCAGGTGAAACTGTCAAAATCTTCAAAATGAGCAAAAGCACAATGAAGTTAATGCTGGAATCATCTTCAAGTTGCTAAAATACACTAATGACAGCAAAAAGTTTGAGTCTACAACATTTAGTTAAGGTGTGAGAGCCAAAATGAACTTTGTATTGCTTTAAATGCATTTTCAGCCCGATTATACACTTCAGGTGAAACTGTCAAAATCTTCAAAATGAGCAAAAGCACAATGAAATTAATGCTGGAATCATCTTCAAGTTGCTAAAATACACTAATGACAGCAAAAAGTTTGAGTCTAACTTCAGGTGAAACTGTCAAAATCTTCAAAATGAGCAAAAGCACAATTAAATTAATGCTGGAATCATCTTCAAGTTTCTAAAATACACTAATTACAGCAAAAAGTTTGAGTCTACAACATTTAGTTAAGGTGTGAGAGCCAAAATGAACTTTTTATTGCTGTAAACGCGTTTTCAGCACCTGATTGTACACTTCAGGTGAAACTGTCAAAATCTTCAAAATGAGCAAAAGCACAATGAAATTAATGCTGGAATCATCTTCAAGTTGCTAAAATACACTAATGACAGCAAAAAGTTTGAGTCTACAACATTTAGTTAAGGTGTGAGAGCCAAAATTAACTTTGTATTGCTTTAAATGCATTTTCAGCCCGATTGGACACTTCAGGTGAAACTGTCAAAATCTTCAAAATGAGCAAAAGCACAATTAAATTAATGCTGGAATCATCTTCAAGCTGCTAAAATACACTAATGACAGTAACAAGTTTGAGTCTACAACATTTAGTTAAGGTGTGAGAGCCTAAATGAACTTTGTATTGCTTTAAACGCATTTTCAGCCCCTGATTGTACACTTCAGGTGAAACTGTCAAAATCTTCAAAATGAGCAAAAGCACAATGAAATTAATGCTGGAATCATCTTCAAGTTGCTAAAATACACTAATGACAGCAACAAGTTTGAGTCTACAACATTTAGTTAAGGTGTGAGAGCCTAAATGAACTTTGTATTGCTTTAAATGCATTTTCAGCCCGATTGTACACTTCAGGTGAAACTGTCAAAATCTTAAAAATGAGCAAAAGCACAATGAAATTAATGCTGGAATCATCTTCAAGTTGCTAAAATACACTAATGACAGCAAAAAGTTTGAGTCTACAACATTTAGTTATGGTGTGAGAGCCTAAATGAACTTTGTATTGCTTTAAACGCGTTTTCAGCCCAAGATTGTACACTTCAGGTGAAACTGTCAAAATCTTCAAAATGAGCAAAAGCACAATGAAATTAATGCTGGAATCACCTTCAAGTTGCTAAAATACACTAATGACAGCAAGAAGTTTGAGTCTACAACATTTAGTTATGGTGTGAGAGCCAAAATGAACTTTTTATTGCTGTAAACGCGTTTTCAGCACCTGAATGTACACTTCAGGTGAAACTGTCAAAATCTTCAAAATGAGCAAAAGCACAATGAAATTAATGATGGAATCACCTTCAAGTTGCTAAAATACACTAATGACAGCAAGAAGTTTGAGTCTACAACATTTAGTTAAGGTGTGAGAGCCAAAATTAACTTTGTATTGCTTTAAATGCATTTTCAGCCTGAATGTACACTTCAGGTGAAACTGTCAAATTCTTCAAAATGAGCAAAAGCACAATGAAATTAATGCTGGAAACATCTTCAAGTTGCTAAAATACACTAATGACAGCAACAAGTTTGAGTCTACAACATTTAGTTAAGGTGTGAGAGCCAAAATGAACTTTGTATTGCTGTAAACGCGTTTTCAGCACCTTATTGTACACTTCAGGTGAAACTGTCAAAATATTCAAAATGAGCAAAAGCACAATGAAATTAATGCTGGAATCATCTTTAAGTTGCTAAAATACACTAATGACAGTAAAAAGTTTGAGTCTACAACATTTAGTTAAGGTGTGAGAGCCAAAATTAACTTTGTATTGCTTTAAATGCATTTTCAGCCCGAATGTACACTTCAGGTGAAACTGTCAAATTCTTCAAAATGAGCAAAAGCACAATGAAATTAATGCTGGAAACATCTTCAAGTTGCTAAAATACACTAATGACAGCAACAAGTTTGAGTCTACAACATTTAGTTAAGGTGTGAGAGCCAAAATGAACTTTGTATTGCTGTAATCGCGTTTTCAGCACCTGATTGTACACTTCAGGTGAAACTGTCAAAATCTTCAAAATAAGCAAAAGCACAATGAAATGAATGCTGGAATCATCTTCAAGTTGCTAAAATACACTAATGACAGCAAAAAGTTTGAGTCTACAACATTTAGTTAAGGTGTGAAAGCCTAAATGAACTTTTCATTGCTTTAAACGCGTTTTCAGCCCTTGATTGTACAATTCAGGTGAAACTGTCAAAATCTTCAAAATGAGCAAAAGCACAATGAAATTAATGCTGGAATCATCTTCAAGTTGCTAAAATACACTAATGACAGCAACAAGTTTGAGTCTACAACATTTAGTTAAGGTGTGAGAGCCAAAATGAACTTTGTATTGCTGTAAACGCGTTTTCAGCACCTGATTGTACACTTCAGGTGAAACTGTCAAAATATTCAAAATGAGCAAAAGCACAATGAAATTAATGCTGGAATCATCTTCAAGTTGCTAAAATACACTAATGACAGCAAAAAGTTTGAGTCTACAACATTTAGTTAAGGTGTGAGAGCCAAAATTAACTTTGTATTGCTTTAAATGCATTTTCAGCCCGATTGGACACTTCAGGTGAAACTGTCAAAATCTTCAAAATGAGCAAAAGCACAATGAAATTAATGCTGGAATCATCTTCAAGTTGCTAAAATACACTAATGACAGCAAAAAGTTTGAGTCTAACTTCAGGTGAAACTGTCAAAATCTTCAAAATGAGCAAAAGCACAATTAAATTAATGCTGGAATCATCTTCAAGTTTCTAAAATACACTAATGACAGCAAAAAGTTTGAGTCTACAACATTTAGTTAAGGTGTGAGAGCCAAAATAAACTTTTTATTTCTGTAAACGCGTTTTCAGCACCTGATTGTACAATTCAGGTGAAACTGTCAAAATCTTCAAAATGAGCAAAAGCACAATGAAATTAATGCTGGAATCATCTTCAAGTTGCTAAAATACACTAATGACAGCAACAAGTTTGAGTCTACAACATTTAGTTAAGGTGTGAGAGCCAAAATGAACTTTGTATTGCTGTAAACGCGTTTTCAGCACCTGATTGTACACTTCAGGTGAAACTGTCAAAATATTCAAAATGAGCAAAAGCACAATGAAATTAATGCTGGAATCATCTTCAAGTTGCTAAAATACACTAATGACAGCAAAAAGTTTGAGTCTACAACATTTAGTTAAGGTGTGAGAGCCAAAATTAACTTTGTATTGCTTTAAATGCATTTTCAGCCCGATTGGACACTTCAGGTGAAACTGTCAAAATCTTCAAAATGAGCAAAAGCACAATTAAATTAATGCTGGAATCATCTTCAAGCTGCTAAAATACACTAATGACAGTAACAAGTTTGAGTCTACAACATTTAGTTAAGGTGTGAGAGCCTAAATGAACTTTGTATTGCTTTAAACGCATTTTCAGCCCCTGATTGTACACTTCAGGTGAAACTGTCAAAATCTTCAAAATGAGCAAAAGCACAATGAAATTAATGCTGGAATCATCTTCAAGTTGCTAAAATACACTAATGACAGCAACAAGTTTGAGTCTACAACATTTAGTTAAGGTGTGAGAGCCTAAATGAACTTTGTATTGCTTTAAATGAATTTTCAGCCCGATTGTACACTTCAGGTGAAACTGTCAAAATCTTAAAAATGAGCAAAAGCACAATGAAATTAATGCTGGAATCATCTTCAAGTTGCTAAAATACACTAATGACAGCAAAAAGTTTGAGTCTACAACATTTAGTTAAGGTGTGAGAGCCAAAATGAACTTTGTATTGCTGTAAACGCGTTTTTAGCACCTGATTGTACAATTCAGGTGAAACTGTCAAAATATTCAAAATGAGCAAAAGCACAATGAAATTAATGCTGGAATCATCTTCAAGTTGCTAAAATACACTAATGACAGCAAAAAGTTTGAGTCTACAACATTTAGTTAAGGTGTGAGAGCCAAAATTAACTTTGTATTGCTTTAAATGCATTTTCAGCCCGATTGGACACTTCAGGTGAAACTGTCAAAATCTTCAAAATGAGCAAAAGCACAATGAAATTAATGCTGGAATCATCTTCAAGCTGCTAAAATACACTAATGACAGTAACAAGTTTGAGTCTACAACATTTAGTTAAGGTGTGAGAGCCTAAATGAACTTTGTATTGCTTTAAACGCATTTTCAGCCCCTGATTGTACACTTCAGGTGAAACTGTCAAAATCTTCAAAATGAGCAAAAAGCACAATGAAATTAATGCTGGAATCATCTTCAAGTTGCTAAAATACACTAATGACAGCAAAAAGTTTGAGTCTACAACATTTAGTTAAGGTGTGAGAGCCAAAATGAACTTTGTATTGCTTTAAATGCATTTTCAGCCCGATAGTAAACTTCAGGTGAAACTGTCAAAATCTTCAAAATGAGCAAAAGCACAATGAAATTAATGCTGGAATCATCTTCAAGTTGCTAAAATACACTAATGACAGCAACAAGTTTGAGTCTACAACATTTAGTTAAGGTGTGAGAGCCTAAATGAACTTTGTATTGCTTTAAATGCATTTTCAGCCCGATTGTACACTTCAGGTGAAACTGTCAAAATCTTCAAAATGAGCAAAAGCACAATGAAATTAATGCTGGAATCACCTTCAAGTTGCTAAAATACACTAATGACAGCAAAAAGTTTGAGTCTACAACATTTAGTTAAGGTGTGAGAGCCAAAATAAACTTTTTATTTCTGTAAACGCGTTTTCAGCACCTGATTGTACACTTCAGGTGAAACTGTCAACATCTTCAAAATGAGCAAAAGCACAATGAAATTAATGCTGGAATCATCTTCAAGTTGCTAAAATACACTAATGACAGCAAAAAGTTTGAGTCTACAACATTTAGTTAAGGTGTGAGAGCCAAAATGAACTCAGTATTGCTTTAAATGCATTTTCAGCCCGATTATACACTTCAGGTGAAACTGTCAAAATCTTCAAAATGAGCAAAAGCACAATGAAATTAATGCTGGAATCATCTTCAAGTTGCTAAAATACACTAATGACAGCAAAAAGTTTGAGTCTACAACATTTAGTTAAGATGTGAGAGCCAAAATGAACTTTGTATTGCTTTAAATGCATTTTCAGCCCGATTATACACTTCAGGTGAAACTGTCAAAATCTTCAAAATGAGCAAAAGCACAATGAAATTAATGCTGGAATCATCTTCAAGTTGCTAAAATACACTAATTACAGCAAAAAGTTTGAGTCTACAACATTTAGTTAAGGTGTGAGAGCCAAAATGAACTTTTTATTGCTGTAAACGCGTTTTCAGCACCTGATTGTACACTTCAGGTGAAACTGTCAAAATCTTCAAAATGAGCAAAAGCACAATGAAATTAATGCTGGAATCATCTTCAAGTTGCTAAAATACACTAATGACAGCAAAAAGTTTGAGTCTACAACATTTAGTTAAGGTGTGAGAGCCAAAATGAACTCAGTATTGCTTTAAATGCATTTTCAGCCCGATTATACACTTCAGGTGAAACTGTCAAAATCTTCAAAATGAGCAAAAACACAATGAAATTAATGCTGGAATCATCTTCAAGTTGCTAAAATACACTAATGACAGCAAAAAGTTTGAGTCTACAACATTTAGTTAAGATGTGAGAGCCAAAATGAACTTTGTATTGCTGTAAACGCGTTTTCAGCACCTGATTGTACACTTCAGGTGAAACTGTCAAAATCTTCAAAATGAGCAAAAGCACAATGAAGTTAATGCTGGAATCATCTTCAAGTTGCTAAAATACACTAATGACAGCAAAAACTTTGAGTCTACAACATTTAGTTAAGGTTTGAGAGCCAAAATAAACTTTTTATTGCTGTAAACGCGTTTTCAGCACCTGATTGTACACTTCAGGTGAAACTGTCAAAATCTTCAAAATGAGCAAAAGCACAATGAAATTAATGCTGGAATCATCTTCAAGTTGCTAAAATACACCAATGACAGCAAAAAGTTTGAGTCTACAACATTTAGTTAAGGTGTGAGAGCCAAAATGAACTTTGTATTGCTGTAAACGCGTTTTCAGCACCTGATTGTACACTTCAGGTGAAACTGTCAAAATCTTCAAAATGAGCAAAAGCACAATGAAGTTAATGCTGGAATCATCTTCAAGTTGCTAAAATACACTAATGACAGCAAAAAGTTTGAGTCTACAACATTTAGTTAAGGTGTGAGAGCCAAAATGAACTTTGTATTGCTTTAAATGCATTTTCAGCCCGATTATACACTTCAGGTGGAACTGTCAAAATCTTCAAAATGAGCAAAAGCACAATGAAATTAATGCTGGAATCATCTTCAAGTTGCTAAAATACACTAATGACAGCAAAAAGTTTGAGTCTACAACATTTAGTTAAGGTGTGAGAGCCTAAATGAACTTTGTATTGCTTTAAACGCGTTTTCAGCCCCTGATTGTATCCTTCAGGTGAAACTGTCAAAATCTTCAAAATGAGCAAAAGCACAATGAAATTAATGCTGGAATCATCTTCAAGTTGCTAAAATACACTAATGACAGCAAAAAGTTTGAGTCTACAACATTTAGTTAAGGTGTGAGAGCCAAAACAAACTTTGTATTGCTTTTAATGCATTTTCAGCCCGATTATACACTTCAGGTGAAACTGTCAAAATCTTCAAAATGAGCAAAAGCACAATGAAATTAATGCTGGAATCATCTTCAAGTTGCTAAAATACACTAATGACAGCAAAAAGTTTGAGTCTACAACATTTAGTTAAGGTGTGAGAGCCAAAATGAACTTTGTATTGCTGTAAACGCGTTTTCAGCACCTGATTGTACACTTCAGGTGAAACTGTCAAAATCTTCAAAATGAGCAAAAGCACAATGAAGTTAATGCTGGAATCATCTTCAAGTTGCTAAAATACACTAATGACAGCAAAAAGTTTGAGTCTACAACATTTAGTTAAGGTGTGAGAGCCAAAATGAACTTTGTATTGCTTTAAATGCATTTTCAGCCCGATTATACACTTCAGGTGGAACTGTCAAAATCTTCAAAATGAGCAAAAGCACAATGAAATTAATGCTGGAATCATCTTCAAGTTGCTAAAATACACTAATGACAGCAAAAAGTTTGAGTCTACAACATTTAGTTAAGGTGTGAGAGCCAAAACAAACTTTGTATTGCTTTTAATGCATTTTCAGCCCGATTATACACTTCAGGTGAAACTGTCAAAATCTTCAAAATGAGCAAAAGCACAATGAAATTAATGCTGGAATCATCTTCAAGTTGCTAAAATACACTAATGACAGCAAAAAGTTTGAGTCTACAACATTTAGTTAAGGTGTGAGAGCCAAAATGAACTTTTTATTGCTGTAAACGCGTTTTCAGCACCTGATTGTACACTTCAGGTGAAACTGTCAAAATCTTCAAAATGAGCAAAAGCACAATGAAATTAATGCTGGAATCATCTTCAAGTTGCTAATATACACTAATGACAGCAAAAAGTTTGAGTCTACAACATTTAGTTAAGGTGTGAGAGCCAAAATGAACTTTGTATTGCTTTAAATGCATTTTCAGCCCGATTATACACTTCAGGTGAAACTGTCAAAATCTTCAAAATGAGCAAAAGCACAATGAAATTAATGCTGGAATCATCTTCAAGTTGCTAAAATACACTAATGACAGCAAAAAGTTTGAGTCTACAACATTTAGTTAAGATGTGAGAGCCAAAATGAACTTTGTATTGCTTTAAATGCATTTTCAGCCCGATTATACACTTCAGGTGAAACTGTCAAAATCTTCAAAATGAGCAAAAGCACAATGAAATTAATGCTGGAATCATCATCAAGTTGCTAAAATACACTAATTACAGCAAAAAGTTTGAGTCTACAACATTTAGTTAAGGTGTGAGAGCCAAAATGAACTTTTTATGGCTTTAAATGCATTTTCAGCCTGATTATACACTTCAGGTGAAACTGTCAAAATCTTAAAAATGAGCAAAAGCACAATGAAATTAATGCTGGAATCATCTTCAAGTTGCTAAAATACACTAATGACAGCAAAAAGTTTGAGTCTACAACATTTAGTTAAGGTGTGAGAGCCAAAATGAACTTTGTATTGCTGTAAACGCGTTTTTAGCACCTGATTGTACAATTCAGGTGAAACTGTCAAAATATTCAAAATGAGCAAAAGCACAATGAAATTAATGCTGGAATCATCTTCAAGTTGCTAAAATACACTAATGACAGCAAAAAGTTTGAGTCTACAACATTTAGTTAAGGTGTGAGAGCCAAAATTAACTTTGTATTGCTTTAAATGCATTTTCAGCCCGATTGGACACTTCAGGTGAAACTGTCAAAATCTTCAAAATGAGCAAAAGCACAATTAAATTAATGCTGGAATCATCTTCAAGCTGCTAAAATACACTAATGACAGTAACAAGTTTGAGTCTACAACATTTAGTTAAGGTGTGAGAGCCTAAATGAACTTTGTATTGCTTTAAACGCATTTTCAGCCCCTGATTGTACACTTCAGGTGAAACTGTCAAAATCTTCAAAATGAGCAAAAAGCACAATGAAATTAATGCTGGAATCATCTTCAAGTTGCTAAAATACACTAATGACAGCAAAAAGTTTGAGTCTACAACATTTAGTTAAGGTGTGAGAGCCAAAATGAACTTTGTATTGCTTTAAATGCATTTTCAGCCCGATAGTAAACTTCAGGTGAAACTGTCAAAATCTTCAAAATGAGCAAAAGCACAATGAAATTAATGCTGGAATCATCTTCAAGTTGCTAAAATACACTAATGACAGCAACAAGTTTGAGTCTACAACATTTAGTTAAGGTGTGAGAGCCTAAATTAACTTTGTATTGCTTTAAATGCATTTTCAGCCCGATTGTACACTTCAGGTGAAACTGTCAAAATCTTCAAAATGAGCAAAAGCACAATGAAATTAATGCTGGAATCACCTTCAAGTTGCTAAAATACACTAATGACAGCAAAAAGTTTGAGTCTACAACATTTAGTTAAGGTGTGAGAGCCAAAATAAACTTTTTATTTCTGTAAACGCGTTTTCAGCACCTGATTGTACACTTCAGGTGAAACTGTCAACATCTTCAAAATGAGCAAAAGCACAATGAAATTAATGCTGGAATCATCTTCAAGTTGCTAAAATACACTAATGACAGCAAAAAGTTTGAGTCTACAACATTTAGTTAAGGTGTGAGAGCCAAAATGAACTCAGTATTGCTTTAAATGCATTTTCAGCCCGATTATACACTTCAGGTGAAACTGTCAAAATCTTCAAAATGAGCAAAAGCACAATGAAATTAATGCTGGAATCATCTTCAAGTTGCTAAAATACACTAATGACAGCAAAAAGTTTGAGTCTACAACATTTAGTTAAGATGTGAGAGCCAAAATGAACTTTGTATTGCTTTAAATGCATTTTCAGCCCGATTATACACTTCAGGTGAAACTGTCAAAATCTTCAAAATGAGCAAAAGCACAATGAAATTAATGCTGGAATCATCTTCAAGTTGCTAAAATACACTAATTACAGCAAAAAGTTTGAGTCTACAACATTTAGTTAAGGTGTGAGAGCCAAAATGAACTTTTTATTGCTGTAAACGCGTTTTCAGCACCTGATTGTACACTTCAGGTGAAACTGTCAAAATCTTCAAAATGAGCAAAAGCACAATGAAATTAATGCTGGAATCATCTTCAAGTTGCTAAAATACACTAATGACAGCAAAAAGTTTGAGTCTACAACATTTAGTTAAGGTGTGAGAGCCAAAATGAACTCAGTATTGCTTTAAATGCATTTTCAGCCCGATTATACACTTCAGGTGAAACTGTCAAAATCTTCAAAATGAGCAAAAACACAATGAAATTAATGCTGGAATCATCTTCAAGTTGCTAAAATACACTAATGACAGCAAAAAGTTTGAGTCTACAACATTTAGTTAAGATGTGAGAGCCAAAATGAACTTTGTATTGCTGTAAACGCGTTTTCAGCACCTGATTGTACACTTCAGGTGAAACTGTCAAAATCTTCAAAATGAGCAAAAGCACAATGAAGTTAATGCTGGAATCATCTTCAAGTTGCTAAAATACACTAATGACAGCAAAAACTTTGAGTCTACAACATTTAGTTAAGGTTTGAGAGCCAAAATAAACTTTTTATTGCTGTAAACGCGTTTTCAGCACCTGATTGTACACTTCAGGTGAAACTGTCAAAATCTTCAAAATGAGCAAAAGCACAATGAAATTAATGCTGGAATCATCTTCAAGTTGCTAAAATACACCAATGACAGCAAAAAGTTTGAGTCTACAACATTTAGTTAAGGTGTGAGAGCCAAAATGAACTTTGTATTGCTGTAAACGCGTTTTCAGCACCTGATTGTACACTTCAGGTGAAACTGTCAAAATCTTCAAAATGAGCAAAAGCACAATGAAGTTAATGCTGGAATCATCTTCAAGTTGCTAAAATACACTAATGACAGCAAAAAGTTTGAGTCTACAACATTTAGTTAAGGTGTGAGAGCCAAAATGAACTTTGTATTGCTTTAAATGCATTTTCAGCCCGATTATACACTTCAGGTGGAACTGTCAAAATCTTCAAAATGAGCAAAAGCACAATGAAATTAATGCTGGAATCATCTTCAAGTTGCTAAAATACACTAATGACAGCAAAAAGTTTGAGTCTACAACATTTAGTTAAGGTGTGAGAGCCTAAATGAACTTTGTATTGCTTTAAACGCGTTTTCAGCCCCTGATTGTATCCTTCAGGTGAAACTGTCAAAATCTTCAAAATGAGCAAAAGCACAATGAAATTAATGCTGGAATCATCTTCAAGTTGCTAAAATACACTAATGACAGCAAAAAGTTTGAGTCTACAACATTTAGTTAAGGTGTGAGAGCCAAAACAAACTTTGTATTGCTTTTAATGCATTTTCAGCCCGATTATACACTTCAGGTGAAACTGTCAAAATCTTCAAAATGAGCAAAAGCACAATGAAATTAATGCTGGAATCATCTTCAAGTTGCTAAAATACACTAATGACAGCAAAAAGTTTGAGTCTACAACATTTAGTTAAGGTGTGAGAGCCAAAATGAACTTTGTATTGCTGTAAACGCGTTTTCAGCACCTGATTGTACACTTCAGGTGAAACTGTCAAAATCTTCAAAATGAGCAAAAGCACAATGAAGTTAATGCTGGAATCATCTTCAAGTTGCTAAAATACACTAATGACAGCAAAAAGTTTGAGTCTACAACATTTAGTTAAGGTGTGAGAGCCAAAATGAACTTTGTATTGCTTTAAATGCATTTTCAGCCCGATTATACACTTCAGGTGGAACTGTCAAAATCTTCAAAATGAGCAAAAGCACAATGAAATTAATGCTGGAATCATCTTCAAGTTGCTAAAATACACTAATGACAGCAAAAAGTTTGAGTCTACAACATTTAGTTAAGGTGTGAGAGCCTAAATGAACTTTGTATTGCTTTAAACGCGTTTTCAGCCCCTGATTGTATCCTTCAGGTGAAACTGTCAAAATCTTCAAAATGAGCAAAAGCACAATGAAATTAATGCTGGAATCATCTTCAAGTTGCTAAAATACACTAATGACAGCAAAAAGTTTGAGTCTACAACATTTAGTTAAGGTGTGAGAGCCAAAACAAACTTTGTATTGCTTTTAATGCATTTTCAGCCCGATTATACACTTCAGGTGAAACTGTCAAAATCTTCAAAATGAGCAAAAGCACAATGAAATTAATGCTGGAATCATCTTCAAGTTGCTAAAATACACTAATGACAGCAAAAAGTTTGAGTCTACAACATTTAGTTAAGGTGTGAGAGCCAAAATGAACTTTTTATTGCTGTAAACGCGTTTTCAGCACCTGATTGTACACTTCAGGTGAAACTGTCAAAATCTTCAAAATGAGCAAAAGCACAATGAAATTAATGCTGGAATCATCTTCAAGTTGCTAATATACACTAATGACAGCAAAAAGTTTGAGTCTACAACATTTAGTTAAGGTGTGAGAGCCAAAATGAACTTTGTATTGCTTTAAATGCATTTTCAGCCCGATTATACACTTCAGGTGAAACTGTCAAAATCTTCAAAATGAGCAAAAGCACAATGAAATTAATGCTGGAATCATCTTCAAGTTGCTAAAATACACTAATGACAGCAAAAAGTTTGAGTCTACAACATTTAGTTAAGATGTGAGAGCCAAAATGAACTTTGTATTGCTTTAAATGCATTTTCAGCCCGATTATACACTTCAGGTGAAACTGTCAAAATCTTCAAAATGAGCAAAAGCACAATGAAATTAATGCTGGAATCATCATCAAGTTGCTAAAATACACTAATTACAGCAAAAAGTTTGAGTCTACAACATTTAGTTAAGGTGTGAGAGCCAAAATGAACTTTTTATTGCTGTAAACGCGTTTTCAGCACCTGATTGTACACTTCAGGTGAAACTGTCAAAATCTTCAAAATGAGCAAAAGCACAATGAAATTAATGCTGGAATCATCTTCAAGTTGCTAAAATACACCAATGACAGCAAAAAGTTTGAGTCTACAACATTTAGTTAAGGTGTGAGAGCCAAAATGAACTTTGTATTGCTTTAAATGCATTTTCAGTCCGATTGTACACTTCAGGTGAAACTGTCAAAATTTTCAAAATGAGCAAAAGCACAATGAAAATAATGCTGGAATCATCTTCAAGTTGCTAAAATACACTAATGACAGCAAAAAGTTTGAGTCTACAACATTTAGTTAAGGTGTGAGAGCCAAAATGAACTTTGTACTGCTTTAAATGCATTTTCAGCCCGATTATACACTTCAGGTGAAACTGTCAAAATCTTCAAAATGAGCAAAAGCACAATGAAATTAATGCTGGAATCATCTTCAAGTTGCTAAAATACACTAATGACAGCAAAAAGTTTGAGTCTACAACATTTAGTTAAGGTGTGAGAGCCAAAATGAACTTTTTATTGCTGTAAACGCGTTTTCAGCACCTGATTGTACACTTCAGGTGAAACTGTCAAAATCTTCAAAATGAGCAAAAGCACAATGAAATTAATGCTGGAATCATCTTCAAGTTTCTAAAATACACTAATGACATCAAAAAGTTTGAGTCTACAACATTTAGTTAAGGTGTGAGAGCCAAAATAAACTTTTTATTTCTGTAAACGCGTTTTCAGCACCTGATTGTACACTTCAGGTGAAACTGTCAACATCTTCAAAATGAGCAAAAGCACAATGAAATTAATGCTGGAATCATCTTCAAGTTGCTAAAATACACTAATGACAGCAAAAAGTTTGAGTCTACAACATTTAGTTAAGATGTGAGAGCCAAAATGAACTTTGTATTGCTTTAAATGCATTTTCAGCCCGATTATACACTTCAGGTGAAACTGTCAAAATCTTCAAAATGAGCAAAAGCACAATGAAATTAATGCTGGAATCATCTTCAAGTTGCTAAAATACACTAATTACAGCAAAAAGTTTGAGTTTACAACATTTAGTTAAGGTGTGAGAGCCAAAATGAACTTTGTATTGCTGTAAACGCGTTTTCAGCACCTGATTGTACACTTCAGGTGAAACTGTCAAAATCTTCAAAATGAGCAAAAGCACAATGAAGTTAATAATGGAATCATCTTCAAGTTGCTAAAATACACTAATGACAGCAAAAAGTTTGAGTCTACAACATTTAGTTAAGGTGTGAGAGCCAAAATGAACTTTGTATTGCTTTAAATGCATTTTCAGCCCGATTATACACTTCAGGTGAAACTGTCAAAATCTTCAAAATGAGCAAAAGCACAATGAAATTAATGCTGGAATCATCTTCAAGTTGCTAAAATACACTAATGACAGCAAAAAGTTTGAGTCTAACTTCAGGTGAAACTGTCAAAATCTTCAAAATGAGCAAAAGCACAATTAAATTAATGCTGGAATCATCTTCAAGTTTCTAAAATACACTAATGACAGCAAAAAGTTTGAGTCTACAACATTTAGTTAAGGTGTGAGAGCCAAAATGAACTTTGTATTGCTGTAAACGCGTTTTCAGCACCTGATTGTACACTTCAGGTGAAACTGTCAAAATCTTCAAAATGAGCAAAAGCACAATGAAATTAATGCTGGAATCATCATCAAGTTGCTAAAATACACTAATTACAGCAAAAAGTTTGAGTCTACAACATTTAGTTAAGGTGTGAGAGCCAAAATGAACTTTTTATTGCTGTAAACGCGTTTTCAGCACCTGATTGTACACTTCAGGTGAAACTGTCAAAATCTTCAAAATGAGCAAAAGCACAATGAAATTAATGCTGGAATCATCTTCAAGTTGCTAAAATACACCAATGACAGCAAAAAGTTTGAGTCTACAACATTTAGTTAAGGTGTGAGAGCCAAAATGAACTTTGTATTGCTTTAAATGCATTTTCAGTCCGATTGTACACTTCAGGTGAAACTGTCAAAATTTTCAAAATGAGCAAAAGCACAATGAAAATAATGCTGGAATCATCTTCAAGTTGCTAAAATACACTAATGACAGCAAAAAGTTTGAGTCTACAACATTTAGTTAAGGTGTGAGAGCCAAAATGAACTTTGTACTGCTTTAAATGCATTTTCAGCCCGATTATACACTTCAGGTGAAACTGTCAAAATCTTCAAAATGAGCAAAAGCACAATGAAATTAATGCTGGAATCATCTTCAAGTTGCTAAAATACACTAATGACAGCAAAAAGTTTGAGTCTACAACATTTAGTTAAGGTGTGAGAGCCAAAATGAACTTTTTATTGCTGTAAACGCGTTTTCAGCACCTGATTGTACACTTCAGGTGAAACTGTCAAAATCTTCAAAATGAGCAAAAGCACAATGAAATTAATGCTGGAATCATCTTCAAGTTTCTAAAATACACTAATGACATCAAAAAGTTTGAGTCTAAAACATTTAGTTAAGGTGTGAGAGCCAAAATAAACTTTTTATTTCTGTAAACGCGTTTTCAGCACCTGATTGTACACTTCAGGTGAAACTGTCAACATCTTCAAAATGAGCAAAAGCACAATGAAATTAATGCTGGAATCATCTTCAAGTTGCTAAAATACACTAATTACAGCAAAAAGTTTGAGTTTACAACATTTAGTTAAGGTGTGAGAGCCAAAATGAACTTTGTATTGCTGTAAACGCGTTTTCAGCACCTGATTGTACACTTCAGGTGAAACTGTCAAAATCTTCAAAATGAGCAAAAGCACAATGAAGTTAATGCTGGAATCATCTTCAAGTTGCTAAAATACACTAATGACAGCAAAAAGTTTGAGTCTACAACATTTAGTTAAGGTGTGAGAGCCAAAATGAACTTTGTATTGCTTTAAATGCATTTTCAGCCCGATTATACACTTCAGGTGAAACTGTCAAAATCTTCAAAATGAGCAAAAGCACAATGAAATTAATGCTGGAATCATCTTCAAGTTGCTAAAATACACTAATGACAGCAAAAAGTTTGAGTCTAACTTCAGGTGAAACTGTCAAAATCTTCAAAATGAGCAAAAGCACAATTAAATTAATGCTGGAATCATCTTCAAGTTTCTAAAATACACTAATGACAGCAAAAAGTTTGAGTCTACAACATTTAGTTAAGGTGTGAGAGCCAAAATGAACTTTGTATTGCTGTAAACGCGTTTTCAGCACCTGATTGTACACTTCAGGTGAAACTGTCAAAATCTTCAAAATGAGCAAAAGCACAATGAAATTAATGCTGGAATCATCTTCAAGTTGCTAAAATACACTAATGACAGCAAAAAGTTTGAGTCTACAACATTTAGTTAAGGTGTGAGAGCCAAAATTAACTTTGTATTGCTTTAAATGCATTTTCAGCCCGATTGGACACTTCAGGTGAAACTGTCAAAATCTTCAAAATGAGCAAAAGCACAATTAAATTAATGCTGGAATCATCTTCAAGCTGCTAAAATACACTAATGACAGTAACAAGTTTGAGTCTACAACATTTAGTTAAGGTGTGAGAGCCTAAATGAACTTTGTATTGCTTTAAACGCATTTTCAGCCCCTGATTGTACACTTCAGGTGAAACTGTCAAAATCTTCAAAATGAGCAAAAGCACAATGAAATTAATGCTGGAATCATCTTCAAGTTGCTAAAATACACTAATGACAGCAACAAGTTTGAGTCTACAACATTTAGTTAAGGTGTGAGAGCCTAAATGAACTTTGTATTGCTTTAAATGCATTTTCAGCCCGATTGTACACTTCAGGTGAAACTGTCAACATCTTCAAAATGAGCAAAAGCACAATGAAATTAATGCTGGAATCATCTTCAAGTTGCTAAAATACACTAATGACAGCAAAAAGTTTGAGTCTACAACATTTAGTTAAGATGTGAGAGCCAAAATGAACTTTGTATTGCTTTAAATGCATTTTCAGCCCGATTATACACTTCAGGTGAAACTGTCAAAATCTTCAAAATGAGCAAAAGCACAATGAAATTAATGCTGGAATCATCTTCAAGTTGCTAAAATACACTAATTACAGCAAAAAGTTTGAGTTTACAACATTTAGTTAAGGTGTGAGAGCCAAAATGAACTTTGTATTGCTGTAAACGCGTTTTCAGCACCTGATTGTACACTTCAGGTGAAACTGTCAAAATCTTCAAAATGAGCAAAAGCACAATGAAGTTAATAATGGAATCATCTTCAAGTTGCTAAAATACACTAATGACAGCAAAAAGTTTGAGTCTACAACATTTAGTTAAGGTGTGAGAGCCAAAATGAACTTTGTATTGCTTTAAATGCATTTTCAGCCCGATTATACACTTCAGGTGAAACTGTCAAAATCTTCAAAATGAGCAAAAGCACAATGAAATTAATGCTGGAATCATCTTCAAGTTGCTAAAATACACTAATGACAGCAAAAAGTTTGAGTCTAACTTCAGGTGAAACTGTCAAAATCTTCAAAATGAGCAAAAGCACAATTAAATTAATGCTGGAATCATCTTCAAGTTTCTAAAATACACTAATGACAGCAAAAAGTTTGAGTCTACAACATTTAGTTAAGGTGTGAGAGCCAAAATGAACTTTGTATTGCTGTAAACGCGTTTTCAGCACCTGATTGTACACTTCAGGTGAAACTGTCAAAATCTTCAAAATGAGCAAAAGCACAATGAAATTAATGCTGGAATCATCATCAAGTTGCTAAAATACACTAATTACAGCAAAAAGTTTGAGTCTACAACATTTAGTTAAGGTGTGAGAGCCAAAATGAACTTTTTATTGCTGTAAACGCGTTTTCAGCACCTGATTGTACACTTCAGGTGAAACTGTCAAAATCTTCAAAATGAGCAAAAGCACAATGAAATTAATGCTGGAATCATCTTCAAGTTGCTAAAATACACCAATGACAGCAAAAAGTTTGAGTCTACAACATTTAGTTAAGGTGTGAGAGCCAAAATGAACTTTGTATTGCTTTAAATGCATTTTCAGTCCGATTGTACACTTCAGGTGAAACTGTCAAAATTTTCAAAATGAGCAAAAGCACAATGAAAATAATGCTGGAATCATCTTCAAGTTGCTAAAATACACTAATGACAGCAAAAAGTTTGAGTCTACAACATTTAGTTAAGGTGTGAGAGCCAAAATGAACTTTGTACTGCTTTAAATGCATTTTCAGCCCGATTATACACTTCAGGTGAAACTGTCAAAATCTTCAAAATGAGCAAAAGCACAATGAAATTAATGCTGGAATCATCTTCAAGTTGCTAAAATACACTAATGACAGCAAAAAGTTTGAGTCTACAACATTTAGTTAAGGTGTGAGAGCCAAAATGAACTTTTTATTGCTGTAAACGCGTTTTCAGCACCTGATTGTACACTTCAGGTGAAACTGTCAAAATCTTCAAAATGAGCAAAAGCACAATGAAATTAATGCTGGAATCATCTTCAAGTTTCTAAAATACACTAATGACATCAAAAAGTTTGAGTCTAAAACATTTAGTTAAGGTGTGAGAGCCAAAATAAACTTTTTATTTCTGTAAACGCGTTTTCAGCACCTGATTGTACACTTCAGGTGAAACTGTCAACATCTTCAAAATGAGCAAAAGCACAATGAAATTAATGCTGGAATCATCTTCAAGTTGCTAAAATACACTAATGACAGCAAAAAGTTTGAGTCTACAACATTTAGTTAAGATGTGAGAGCCAAAATGAACTTTGTATTGCTTTAAATGCATTTTCAGCCCGATTATACACTTCAGGTGAAACTGTCAAAATCTTCAAAATGAGCAAAAGCACAATGAAATTAATGCTGGAATCATCTTCAAGTTGCTAAAATACACTAATTACAGCAAAAAGTTTGAGTTTACAACATTTAGTTAAGGTGTGAGAGCCAAAATGAACTTTGTATTGCTGTAAACGCGTTTTCAGCACCTGATTGTACACTTCAGGTGAAACTGTCAAAATCTTCAAAATGAGCAAAAGCACAATGAAGTTAATGCTGGAATCATCTTCAAGTTGCTAAAATACACTAATGACAGCAAAAAGTTTGAGTCTACAACATTTAGTTAAGGTGTGAGAGCCAAAATGAACTTTGTATTGCTTTAAATGCATTTTCAGCCCGATTATACACTTCAGGTGAAACTGTCAAAATCTTCAAAATGAGCAAAAGCACAATGAAATTAATGCTGGAATCATCTTCAAGTTGCTAAAATACACTAATGACAGCAAAAAGTTTGAGTCTAACTTCAGGTGAAACTGTCAAAATCTTCAAAATGAGCAAAAGCACAATTAAATTAATGCTGGAATCATCTTCAAGTTTCTAAAATACACTAATGACAGCAAAAAGTTTGAGTCTACAACATTTAGTTAAGGTGTGAGAGCCAAAATGAACTTTGTATTGCTGTAAACGCGTTTTCAGCACCTGATTGTACACTTCAGGTGAAACTGTCAAAATCTTCAAAATGAGCAAAAGCACAATGAAATTAATGCTGGAATCATCTTCAAGTTGCTAAAATACACTAATGACAGCAAAAAGTTTGAGTCTACAACATTTAGTTAAGGTGTGAGAGCCAAAATTAACTTTGTATTGCTTTAAATGCATTTTCAGCCCGATTGGACACTTCAGGTGAAACTGTCAAAATCTTCAAAATGAGCAAAAGCACAATTAAATTAATGCTGGAATCATCTTCAAGCTGCTAAAATACACTAATGACAGTAACAAGTTTGAGTCTACAACATTTAGTTAAGGTGTGAGAGCCTAAATGAACTTTGTATTGCTTTAAACGCATTTTCAGCCCCTGATTGTACACTTCAGGTGAAACTGTCAAAATCTTCAAAATGAGCAAAAGCACAATGAAATTAATGCTGGAATCATCTTCAAGTTGCTAAAATACACTAATGACAGCAACAAGTTTGAGTCTACAACATTTAGTTAAGGTGTGAGAGCCTAAATGAACTTTGTATTGCTTTAAATGCATTTTCAGCCCGATTGTACACTTCAGGTGAAACTGTCAAAATCTTAAAAATGAGCAAAAGCACAATGAAATTAATGCTGGAATCATCTTCAAGTTGCTAAAATACACTAATGACAGCAAAAAGTTTGAGTCTACAACATTTAGTTATGGTGTGAGAGCCTAAATGAACTTTGTATTGCTTTAAACGCGTTTTCAGCCCAAGATTGTACACTTCAGGTGAAACTGTCAAAATCTTCAAAATGAGCAAAAGCACAATGAAATTAATGCTGGAATCACCTTCAAGTTGCTAAAATACACTAATGACAGCAAGAAGTTTGAGTCTACAACATTTAGTTATGGTGTGAGAGCCAAAATGAACTTTTTATTGCTGTAAACGCGTTTTCAGCACCTGAATGTACACTTCAGGTGAAACTGTCAAAATCTTCAAAATGAGCAAAAGCACAATGAAATTAATGATGGAATCACCTTCAAGTTGCTAAAATACACTAATGACAGCAAGAAGTTTGAGTCTACAACATTTAGTTAAGGTGTGAGAGCCAAAATTAACTTTGTATTGCTTTAAATGCATTTTCAGCCTGAATGTACACTTCAGGTGAAACTGTCAAATTCTTCAAAATGAGCAAAAGCACAATGAAATTAATGCTGGAAACATCTTCAAGTTGCTAAAATACACTAATGACAGCAACAAGTTTGAGTCTACAACATTTAGTTAAGGTGTGAGAGCCAAAATGAACTTTGTATTGCTGTAAACGCGTTTTCAGCACCTTATTGTACACTTCAGGTGAAACTGTCAAAATATTCAAAATGAGCAAAAGCACAATGAAATTAATGCTGGAATCATCTTTAAGTTGCTAAAATACACTAATGACAGCAAAAAGTTTGAGTCTACAACATTTAGTTAAGGTGTGAGAGCCAAAATTAACTTTGTATTGCTTTAAATGCATTTTCAGCCCGATTGGACACTTCAGGTGAAACTGTCAAAATCTTCAAAATGAGCAAAAGCACAATTAAATTAATGCTGGAATCATCTTCAAGCTGCTAAAATACACTAATGACAGTAACAAGTTTGAGTCTACAACATTTAGTTAAGGTGTGAGAGCCTAAATGAACTTTGTATTGCTTTAAACGCATTTTCAGCCCCTGATTGTACACTTCAGGTGAAACTGTCAAAATCTTCAAAATGAGCAAAAGCACAATGAAATTAATGCTGGAATCATCTTCAAGTTGCTAAAATACACTAATGACAGCAACAAGTTTGAGTCTACAACATTTAGTTAAGGTGTGAGAGCCTAAATGAACTTTGTATTGCTTTAAATGCATTTTCAGCCCGATTGTACACTTCAGGTGAAACTGTCAAAATCTTAAAAATGAGCAAAAGCACAATGAAATTAATGCTGGAATCATCTTCAAGTTGCTAAAATACACTAATGACAGCAAAAAGTTTGAGTCTACAACATTTAGTTATGGTGTGAGAGCCTAAATGAACTTTGTATTGCTTTAAACGCGTTTTCAGCCCAAGATTGTACACTTCAGGTGAAACTGTCAAAATCTTCAAAATGAGCAAAAGCACAATGAAATTAATGCTGGAATCACCTTCAAGTTGCTAAAATACACTAATGACAGCAAGAAGTTTGAGTCTACAACATTTAGTTATGGTGTGAGAGCCAAAATGAACTTTTTATTGCTGTAAACGCGTTTTCAGCACCTGAATGTACACTTCAGGTGAAACTGTCAAAATCTTCAAAATGAGCAAAAGCACAATGAAATTAATGATGGAATCACCTTCAAGTTGCTAAAATACACTAATGACAGCAAGAAGTTTGAGTCTACAACATTTAGTTAAGGTGTGAGAGCCAAAATTAACTTTGTATTGCTTTAAATGCATTTTCAGCCTGAATGTACACTTCAGGTGAAACTGTCAAATTCTTCAAAATGAGCAAAAGCACAATGAAATTAATGCTGGAAACATCTTCAAGTTGCTAAAATACACTAATGACAGCAACAAGTTTGAGTCTACAACATTTAGTTAAGGTGTGAGAGCCAAAATGAACTTTGTATTGCTGTAAACGCGTTTTCAGCACCTTATTGTACACTTCAGGTGAAACTGTCAAAATATTCAAAATGAGCAAAAGCACAATGAAATTAATGCTGGAATCATCTTTAAGTTGCTAAAATACACTAATGACAGTAAAAAGTTTGAGTCTACAACATTTAGTTAAGGTGTGAGAGCCAAAATTAACTTTGTATTGCTTTAAATGCATTTTCAGCCCGAATGTACACTTCAGGTGAAACTGTCAAATTCTTCAAAATGAGCAAAAGCACAATGAAATTAATGCTGGAAACATCTTCAAGTTGCTAAAATACACTAATGACAGCAACAAGTTTGAGTCTACAACATTTAGTTAAGGTGTGAGAGCCAAAATGAACTTTGTATTGCTGTAAACGCGTTTTCAGCACCTGATTGTACACTTCAGGTGAAACTGTCAAAATCTTCAAAATGAGCAAAAGCACAATGAAATGAATGCTGGAATCATCTTCAAGTTGCTAAAATACACTAATGACAGCAAAAAGTTTGAGTCTACAACATTTAGTTAAGGTGTGAAAGCCTAAATGAACTTTGTATTGCTTTAAATGCATTTTCAGCCCAATCGTACACTTCAGGTGAAACTGTCAAAATCTTCAAAATGAGCAAAAGCACAATGAAATTAATGCTGGAATCATCTTCAAGTTGCTAAAATACACTAATGACAGCAAAAAGTTTGAGTCTACAACATTTAGTTAAGGTGTGAGAGCCAAAATGAACTTTGTATTGCTGTAAACGCGTTTTCAGCACCTGATTGTACACTTCAGGTGAAACTGTCAAAATCTTCAAAATGAGCAAAAGCACAATGAAATTAATGCTGGAATCATCTTCAAGTTGCTAAAATACACTAATGACAGCAAAAAGTTTGAGTCTACAACATTTAGTTAAGGTGTGAGAGCCAAAATGAACTTTGTATTGCTTTAAATGCATTTTCAGCCCGAATGTACACTTCAGGTGAAACTGTCAAATTCTTCAAAATGAGCAAAAGCACAATGAAATTAATGCTGGAAACATCTTCAAGTTGCTAAAATACACTAATGACAGCAACAAGTTTGAGTCTACAACATTTAGTTAAGGTGTGAGAGCCAAAATGAACTTTGTATTGCTGTAAACGCGTTTTCAGCACCTGATTGTACACTTCAGGTGAAACTGTCAAAACATTCAAAATGAGCAAAAGCACAATGAAATTAATGCTGGAATCATCTTCAAGTTGCTAAAATACACTAATGACAGCAAAAAGTTTGAGTCTACAACATTTAGTTAAGGTGTGAGAGCCAAAATGAACTTTGTATTGCTTTAAATGCATTTTCAGCCCGAATGTACACTTCAGGTGAAACTGTCAAATTCTTCAAAATGAGAAAAAGCACAATGAAATTAATGCTGGAAACATCTTCAAGTTGCTAAAATACACTAATGACAGCAACAAGTTTGAGTCTACAACATTTAGTTAAGGTGTGAGAGCCAAAATGAACTTTGTATTGCTGTAAACGCGTTTTCAGCACCTGATTGTACACTTCAGGTGAAACTGTCAAAATATTCAAAATGAGCAAAAGCACAATGAAATTAATGCTGGAATCATCTTCAAGTTGCTAAAATACACTAATGACAGCAAAAAGTTTGAGTCTACAACATTTAGTTAAGGTGTGAGAGCCAAAATGAACTTTGTATTGCTGTAAACGCGTTTTCAGCACCTGATTGTACACTTCAGGTGAAACTGTCAAAATATTCAAAATGAGCAAAAGCACAATGAAATTAATGCTGGAATCATCTTTAAGTTGCTAAAATACACCAATGACAGTAAAAAGTTTAAGTCTACAACATTTAGTTAAGGTGTGAGAGCCAAAATGAACTTTGTATTGCTTTAAATGCATTTTCAGCCCGAATGTACACTTCAGGTGAAACTGTCAAATTCTTCAAAATGAGCAAAAGCACAATGAAATTAATGCTGGAAACATCTTCAAGTTGCTAAAATACACTAATGACAGCAACAAGTTTGAGTCTACAACATTTAGTTAAGGTGTGAGAGCCAAAATGAACTTTGTATTGCTGTAATCGCGTTTTCAGCACCTGATTGTACACTTCAGGTGAAACTGTCAAAATCTTCAAAATAAGCAAAAGCACAATGAAATGAATGCTGGAATCATCTTCAAGTTGCTAAAATACACTAATGACAGCAAAAAGTTTGAGTCTACAACATTTAGTTAAGGTGTGAAAGCCTAAATGAACTTTTCATTGCTTTAAACGCGTTTTCAGCCCTTGATTGTACAATTCAGGTGAAACTGTCAAAATCTTCAAAATGAGCAAAAGCACAATGAAATTAATGCTGGAATCATCTTCAAGTTGCTAAAATACACTAATGACAGCAACAAGTTTGAGTCTACAACATTTAGTTAAGGTGTGAGAGCCAAAATGAACTTTGTATTGCTGTAAACGCGTTTTCAGCACCTGATTGTACACTTCAGGTGAAACTGTCAAAATATTCAAAATGAGCAAAAGCACAATGAAATTAATGCTGGAATCATCTTCAAGTTGCTAAAATACACTAATGACAGCAAAAAGTTTGAGTCTACAACATTTAGTTAAGGTGTGAGAGCCAAAATTAACTTTGTATTGCTTTAAATGCATTTTCAGCCCGATTGGACACTTCAGGTGAAACTGTCAAAATCTTCAAAATGAGCAAAAGCACAATTAAATTAATGCTGGAATCATCTTCAAGCTGCTAAAATACACTAATGACAGTAACAAGTTTGAGTCTACAACATTTAGTTAAGGTGTGAGAGCCTAAATGAACTTTGTATTGCTTTAAACGCATTTTCAGCCCCTGATTGTACACTTCAGGTGAAACTGTCAAAATCTTCAAAATGAGCAAAAGCACAATGAAATTAATGCTGGAATCATCTTCAAGTTGCTAAAATACACTAATGACAGCAAAAAGTTTGAGTCTACAACATTTAGTTAAGGTGTGAGAGCCAAAATGAACTTTGTATTGCTGTAAACGCGTTTTTAGCACCTGATTGTACAATTCAGGTGAAACTGTCAAAATATTCAAAATGAGCAAAAGCACAATAAAATTAATTATGCTGGAATCATCTTCAAGTTGCTAAAATACACTAATGACAGCAAAAAGTTTGAGTCTACAACATTTAGTTAAGGTGTGAGAGCCAAAATTAACTTTGTATTGCTTTAAATGCATTTTCAGCCCGATTGGACACTTCAGGTGAAACTGTCAAAATCTTCAAAATGAGCAAAAGCACAATTAAATTAATGCTGGAATCATCTTCAAGCTGCTAAAATACACTAATGACAGTAACAAGTTTGAGTCTACAACATTTAGTTAAGGTGTGAGAGCCTAAATGAACTTTGTATTGCTTTAAACGCATTTTCAGCCCCTGATTGTACACTTCAGGTGAAACTGTCAAAATCTTCAAAATGAGCAAAAAGCACAATGAAATTAATGCTGGAATCATCTTCAAGTTGCTAAAATACACTAATGACAGCAAAAAGTTTGAGTCTACAACATTTAGTTAAGGTGTGAGAGCCAAAATGAACTTTGTATTGCTTTAAATGCATTTTCAGCCCGATAGTAAACTTCAGGTGAAACTGTCAAAATCTTCAAAATGAGCAAAAGCACAATGAAATTAATGCTGGAATCACCTTCAAGTTGCTAAAATACACTAATGACAGCAAGAAGTTTGAGTCTACAACATTTAGTTATGGTGTGAGAGCCAAAATGAACTTTTTATTGCTGTAAACGCGTTTTCAGCACCTGAATGTACACTTCAGGTGAAACTGTCAAAATCTTCAAAATGAGCAAAAGCACGATGAAATTAATGCTGGAATCATCTTCAAGTTGCTAAAATACACTAATGACAGCAAAAAGTTTGAGTCTACAACATTTAGTTAAGGTGTGAGATCCAAAATTAACTTTGTATTGCTTTAAATGCATTTTCAGCCCGATTGGACACTTCAGGTGAAACTGTCAAAATCTTCAAAATGAGCAAAAGCACAATTAAATTAATGCTGGAATCATCTTCAAGCTGCTAAAATACACTAATGACAGCAAAAAGTTTGAGTCTACAACATTTAGTTAAGGTGTGAGAGCCAAAATGAACTTTGTATTGCTTTAAATGCATTTTCAGCCCCTGATTGTACACTTCAGGTGAAACTGTCAAAATCTTCAAAATGAGCAAAAGCACAATGAAATTAATGCTGGAATCATCTTCAAGTTGCTAAAATACACTAATTACAGCAAAAAGTTTGAGTCTACAACATTTAGTTAAGGTGTGAGAGCCAAAATGAACTTTTTATTGCTGTAAACGCGTTTTCAGCACCTGATTGTACACTTCAGGTGAAACTGTCAAAATCTTCAAAATGAGCAAAAGCACAATGAAATTAATGCTGGAATCATCTTCAAGTTGCTAAAATACACTAATGACAGCAAAAAGTTTGAGTCTACAACATTTAGTTAAGGTGTGAGAGCCAAAATGAACTCAGTATTGCTTTAAATGCATTTTCAGCCCGATTATACACTTCAGGTGAAACTGTCAAAATCTTCAAAATGAGCAAAAACACAATGAAATTAATGCTGGAATCATCTTCAAGTTGCTAAAATACACTAATGACAGCAACAAGTTTGAGTCTACAACATTTAGTTAAGGTGTGAGAGCCTAAATGAACTTTGTATTGCTTTAAACGCGTTTTCAGCCCAAGATTGTACACTTCAGGTGAAACTGTCAAAATCTTCAAAATGAGCAAAAGCACAATGAAATTAATGCTGGAATCACCTTCAAGTTGCTAAAATACACTAATGACAGCAAGAAGTTTGAGTCTACAACATTTAGTTATGGTGTGAGAGCCAAAATGAACTTTTTATTGCTGTAAACGCGTTTTCAGCACCTGAATGTACACTTCAGGTGAAACTGTCAAAATCTTCAAAATGAGCAAAAGCACAATGAAATTAATGCTGGAATCACCTTCAAGTTGCTAAAATACACTAATGACAGCAAAAAGTTTGAGTCTACAACATTTAGTTAAGGAGTGAGAGCCAAAATGAACTTTGTATTGCTTTAAATGCATTTTCAGCCCGATAGTACACTTCAGGTGAAACTGTCAAAATCTTCAAAATGAGCAAAAGCACAATGAAATTAATGCTGGAATCATCTTCAAGTTGCTAAAATACACTAATGACAGCAAAAAGTTTGAGTCTACAACATTTAGTTAAGGTGTGAGAGCCAAAATGAACTTTTCATTGCTTTAAACGCGTTTTCAGCCCTTGATTGTACAATTCAGGTGAAACTGTCAAAATCTTCAAAATGAGCAAAAGCACAATGAAATTAATGCTGGAATCATCTTCAAGTTGCTAAAATACACTAATGACAGCAACAAGTTTGAGTCTACAACATCTAGTTAAGGTGTGAGAGCCAAAATGAACTTTGTATTGCTGTAAACGCGTTTTCAGCACCTGATTGTACACTTCAGGTGAAACTGTCAAAATATTCAAAATGAGCAAAAGCACAATGAAATTAATGCTGGAATCATCTTCAAGTTGCTAAAATACACTAATGACAGCAAAAAGTTTGAGTCTACAACATTTAGTTAAGGTGTGAGAGCCAAAATTAACTTTGTATTGCTTTAAATGCATTTTCAGCCCGATTGGACACTTCAGGTGAAACTGTCAAAATCTTCAAAATGAGCAAAAGCACAATTAAATTAATGCTGGAATCATCTTCAAGCTGCTAAAATACACTAATGACAGTAACAAGTTTGAGTCTACAACATTTAGTTAAGGTGTGAGAGCCTAAATGAACTTTGTATTGCTTTAAACGCATTTTCAGCCCCTGATTGTACACTTCAGGTGAAACTGTCAAAATCTTCAAAATGAGCAAAAGCACAATGAAATTAATGCTGGAATCATCTTCAAGTTGCTAAAATACACTAATGACAGCAAAAAGTTTGAGTCTACAACATTTAGTTAAGGTGTGAGAGCCAAAATGAACTTTGTATTGCTGTAAACGCGTTTTTAGCACCTGATTGTACAATTCAGGTGAAACTGTCAAAATATTCAAAATGAGCAAAAGCACAATAAAATTAATTATGCTGGAATCATCTTCAAGTTGCTAAAATACACTAATGACAGCAAAAAGTTTGAGTCTACAACATTTAGTTAAGGTGTGAGAGCCAAAATTAACTTTGTATTGCTTTAAATGCATTTTCAGCCCGATTGGACACTTCAGGTGAAACTGTCAAAATCTTCAAAATGAGCAAAAGCACAATTAAATTAATGCTGGAATCATCTTCAAGCTGCTAAAATACACTAATGACAGTAACAAGTTTGAGTCTACAACATTTAGTTAAGGTGTGAGAGCCTAAATGAACTTTGTATTGCTTTAAACGCATTTTCAGCCCCTGATTGTACACTTCAGGTGAAACTGTCAAAATCTTCAAAATGAGCAAAAAGCACAATGAAATTAATGCTGGAATCATCTTCAAGTTGCTAAAATACACTAATGACAGCAAAAAGTTTGAGTCTACAACATTTAGTTAAGGTGTGAGAGCCAAAATGAACTTTGTATTGCTTTAAATGCATTTTCAGCCCGATAGTAAACTTCAGGTGAAACTGTCAAAATCTTCAAAATGAGCAAAAGCACAATGAAATTAATGCTGGAATCACCTTCAAGTTGCTAAAATACACTAATGACAGCAAGAAGTTTGAGTCTACAACATTTAGTTATGGTGTGAGAGCCAAAATGAACTTTTTATTGCTGTAAACGCGTTTTCAGCACCTGAATGTACACTTCAGGTGAAACTGTCAAAATCTTCAAAATGAGCAAAAGCACGATGAAATTAATGCTGGAATCATCTTCAAGTTGCTAAAATACACTAATGACAGCAAAAAGTTTGAGTCTACAACATTTAGTTAAGGTGTGAGATCCAAAATTAACTTTGTATTGCTTTAAATGCATTTTCAGCCCGATTGGACACTTCAGGTGAAACTGTCAAAATCTTCAAAATGAGCAAAAGCACAATTAAATTAATGCTGGAATCATCTTCAAGCTGCTAAAATACACTAATGACAGCAAAAAGTTTGAGTCTACAACATTTAGTTAAGGTGTGAGAGCCAAAATGAACTTTGTATTGCTTTAAATGCATTTTCAGCCCCTGATTGTACACTTCAGGTGAAACTGTCAAAATCTTCAAAATGAGCAAAAGCACAATGAAATTAATGCTGGAATCATCTTCAAGTTGCTAAAATACACTAATTACAGCAAAAAGTTTGAGTCTACAACATTTAGTTAAGGTGTGAGAGCCAAAATGAACTTTTTATTGCTGTAAACGCGTTTTCAGCACCTGATTGTACACTTCAGGTGAAACTGTCAAAATCTTCAAAATGAGCAAAAGCACAATGAAATTAATGCTGGAATCATCTTCAAGTTGCTAAAATACACTAATGACAGCAAAAAGTTTGAGTCTACAACATTTAGTTAAGGTGTGAGAGCCAAAATGAACTCAGTATTGCTTTAAATGCATTTTCAGCCCGATTATACACTTCAGGTGAAACTGTCAAAATCTTCAAAATGAGCAAAAACACAATGAAATTAATGCTGGAATCATCTTCAAGTTGCTAAAATACACTAATGACAGCAACAAGTTTGAGTCTACAACATTTAGTTAAGGTGTGAGAGCCTAAATGAACTTTGTATTGCTTTAAACGCGTTTTCAGCCCAAGATTGTACACTTCAGGTGAAACTGTCAAAATCTTCAAAATGAGCAAAAGCACAATGAAATTAATGCTGGAATCACCTTCAAGTTGCTAAAATACACTAATGACAGCAAGAAGTTTGAGTCTACAACATTTAGTTATGGTGTGAGAGCCAAAATGAACTTTTTATTGCTGTAAACGCGTTTTCAGCACCTGAATGTACACTTCAGGTGAAACTGTCAAAATCTTCAAAATGAGCAAAAGCACAATGAAATTAATGCTGGAATCACCTTCAAGTTGCTAAAATACACTAATGACAGCAAAAAGTTTGAGTCTACAACATTTAGTTAAGGAGTGAGAGCCAAAATGAACTTTGTATTGCTTTAAATGCATTTTCAGCCCGATAGTACACTTCAGGTGAAACTGTCAAAATCTTCAAAATGAGCAAAAGCACAATGAAATTAATGCTGGAATCATCTTCAAGTTGCTAAAATACACTAATGACAGCAAAAAGTTTGAGTCTACAACATTTAGTTAAGGTGTGAGAGCCAAAATGAACTTTTCATTGCTTTAAACGCGTTTTCAGCCCTTGATTGTACAATTCAGGTGAAACTGTCAAAATCTTCAAAATGAGCAAAAGCACAATGAAATTAATGCTGGAATCATCTTCAAGTTGCTAAAATACACTAATGACAGCAACAAGTTTGAGTCTACAACATCTAGTTAAGGTGTGAGAGCCAAAATGAACTTTGTATTGCTGTAAACGCGTTTTCAGCACCTGATTGTACACTTCAGGTGAAACTGTCAAAATATTCAAAATGAGCAAAAGCACAATGAAATTAATGCTGGAATCATCTTCAAGTTGCTAAAATACACTAATGACAGCAAAAAGTTTGAGTCTACAACATTTAGTTAAGGTGTGAGAGCCAAAATTAACTTTGTATTGCTTTAAATGCATTTTCAGCCCGATTGGACACTTCAGGTGAAACTGTCAAAATCTTCAAAATGAGCAAAAGCACAATTAAATTAATGCTGGAATCATCTTCAAGCTGCTAAAATACACTAATGACAGTAACAAGTTTGAGTCTACAACATTTAGTTAAGGTGTGAGAGCCTAAATGAACTTTGTATTGCTTTAAACGCATTTTCAGCCCCTGATTGTACACTTCAGGTGAAACTGTCAAAATCTTCAAAATGAGCAAAAGCACAATGAAATTAATGCTGGAATCATCTTCAAGTTGCTAAAATACACTAATGACAGCAACAAGTTTGAGTCTACAACATTTAGTTAAGGTGTGAGAGCCTAAATGAACTTTGTATTGCTTTAAATGCATTTTCAGCCCGATTGTACACTTCAGGTGAAACTGTCAAAATCTTAAAAATGAGCAAAAGCACAATGAAATTAATGCTGGAATCATCTTCAAGTTGCTAAAATACACTAATGACAGCAAAAAGTTTGAGTCTACAACATTTAGTTAAGGTGTGAGAGCCAAAATGAACTTTGTATTGCTGTAAACGCGTTTTTAGCACCTGATTGTACAATTCAGGTGAAACTGTCAAAATATTCAAAATGAGCAAAAGCACAATGAAATCAATGCTGGAATCATCTTCAAGTTGCTAAAATACACTAATGACAGCAAAAAGTTTGAGTCTACAACATTTAGTTAAGGTGTGAGAGCCAAAATTAACTTTGTATTGCTTTAAATGCATTTTCAGCCCGATTGGACACTTCAGGTGAAACTGTCAAAATCTTCAAAATGAGCAAAAGCACAATTAAATTAATGCTGGAATCATCTTCAAGCTGCTAAAATACACTAATGACAGTAACAAGTTTGAGTCTACAACATTTAGTTAAGGTGTGAGAGCCTAAATGAACTTTGTATTGCTTTAAACGCATTTTCAGCCCCTGATTGTACACTTCAGGTGAAACTGTCAAAATCTTCAAAATGAGCAAAAAGCACAATGAAATTAATGCTGGAATCATCTTCAAGTTGCTAAAATACACTAATGACAGCAAAAAGTTTGAGTCTACAACATTTAGTTAAGGTGTGAGAGCCAAAATGAACTTTGTATTGCTTTAAATGCATTTTCAGCCCGATAGTAAACTTCAGGTGAAACTGTCAAAATCTTCAAAATGAGCAAAAGCACAATGAAATTAATGCTGGAATCATCTTCAAGTTGCTAAAATACACTAATGACAGCAACAAGTTTGAGTCTACAACATTTAGTTAAGGTGTGAGAGCCTAAATGAACTTTGTATTGCTTTAAATGCATTTTCAGCCCGATTGTACACTTCAGGTGAAACTGTCAAAATCTTCAAAATGAGCAAAAGCACAATGAAATTAATGCTGGAATCACCTTCAAGTTGCTAAAATACACTAATGACAGCAAAAAGTTTGAGTCTACAACATTTAGTTAAGGTGTGAGAGCCAAAATGAACTTTTTATTGCTGTAAACGCGTTTTCAGCACCTGATTGTACACTTCAGGTGAAACTGTCAAAATCTTCAAAATGAGCAAAAGCACAATGAAATTAATGCTGGATTCATCTTCAAGTTTCTAAAATACACTAATGACAGCAAAAAGTTTGAGTCTACAACATTTAGTTAAGGTGTGAGAGCCAAAATGAACTTTTTATTGCTGTAAACGCGTTTTCAGCACCTGATTGTACACTTCAGGTGAAACTGTCAAAATCTTCAAAATGAGCAAAAGCACAATGAAATTAATGCTGGAATCATCTTCTAGTTGCTAAAATACACCAATGACAGCAAAAACTTTGAGTCTACAACATTTAGTTAAGGTGTGAGAGCCAAAATGAACTTTGTATTGCTTTAAATGCATTTTCAGTCCGATTGTACACTTCAGGTGAAACTGTCAAAATTTTCAAAATGAGCAAAAGCACAATGAAAATAATGCTGGAATCATCTTCAAGTTGCTAAAATACACTAATGACAGCAAAAAGTTTGAGTCTACAACATTTAGTTAAGGTGTGAGAGCCAAAATGAACTTTTTATTGCTGTAAACGCGTTTTCAGCACCTGATTGTACACTTCAGGTGAAACTGTCAAAATCTTCAAAATGAGCAAAAGCACAATGAAATTAATGCTGGAATCATCTTCAAGTTTCTAAAATACACTAATGACATCAAAAAGTTTGAGTCTACAACATTTAGTTAAGGTGTGAGAGCCAAAATAAACTTTTTATTTCTGTAAACGCGTTTTCAGCACCTGATTGTACAATTCAGGTGAAACTGTCAAAATCTTCAAAATGAGCAAAAGCACAATGAAATTAATGCTGGAATCATCTTCAAGTTGCTAAAATACACTAATGACAGCAACAAGTTTGAGTCTACAACATTTAGTTAAGGTGTGAGAGCCAAAATGAACTTTGTATTGCTGTAAACGCGTTTTCAGCACCTGATTGTACACTTCAGGTGAAACTGTCAAAATATTCAAAATGAGCAAAAGCACAATGAAATTAATGCTGGAATCATCTTCAAGTTGCTAAAATACACTAATGACAGCAAAAAGTTTGAGTCTACAACATTTAGTTAAGGTGTGAGAGCCAAAATTAACTTTGTATTGCTTTAAATGCATTTTCAGCCCGATTGGACACTTCAGGTGAAACTGTCAAAATCTTCAAAATGAGCAAAAGCACAATTAAATTAATGCTGGAATCATCTTCAAGCTGCTAAAATACACTAATGACAGTAACAAGTTTGAGTCTACAACATTTAGTTAAGGTGTGAGAGCCTAAATGAACTTTGTATTGCTTTAAACGCATTTTCAGCCCCTGATTGTACACTTCAGGTGAAACTGTCAAAATCTTCAAAATGAGCAAAAGCACAATGAAATTAATGCTGGAATCATCTTCAAGTTGCTAAAATACACTAATGACAGCAAAAAGTTTGAGTCTACAACATTTAGTTAAAGTGTGAGAGCCAAAATGAACTTTGTATTGCTGTAAACGCGTTTTTAGCACCTGATTGTACAATTCAGGTGAAACTGTCAAAATATTCAAAATGAGCAAAAGCACAATGAAATTAATGCTGGAATCATCTTCAAGTTGCTAAAATACACTAATGACAGCAAAAAGTTTGAGTCTACAACATTTAGTTAAGGTGTGAGAGCCAAATTAACTTTGTATTGCTTTAAATGCATTTTCAGCCCGATTGGACACTTCAGGTGAAACTGTCAAAATCTTCAAAATGAGCAAAAGCACAATTAAATTAATGCTGGAATCATCTTCAAGCTGCTAAAATACACTAATGACAGTAACAAGTTTGAGTCTACAACATTTAGTTAAGGTGTGAGAGCCTAAATGAACTTTGTATTGCTTTAAACGCATTTTCAGCCCCTGATTGTACACTTCAGGTGAAACTGTCAAAATCTTCAAAATGAGCAAAAGCACAATGAAATTAATGCTGGAATCATCTTCAAGTTGCTAAAATACACTAATGACACCAACAAGTTTGAGTCTACAACATTTAGTTAAGGTGTGAGAGCCTAAATGAACTTTGTATTGCTTTAAATGCATTTTCAGCCCGATTGTACACTTCAGGTGAAACTGTCAAAATCTTAAAAATGAGCAAAAGCACAATGAAATTAATGCTGGAATCATCTTCAAGTTGCTAAAATACACTAATGACAGCAAAAAGTTTGAGTCTACAACATTTAGTTAAGGTGTGAGAGCCAAAATGAACTTTGTATTGCTGTAAACGCGTTTTTAGCACCTGATTGTACAATTCAGGTGAAACTGTCAAAATATTCAAAATGAGCAAAAGCACAATGAAATTAATGCTGGAATCATCTTCAAGTTGCTAAAATACACTAATGACAGCAAAAAGTTTGAGTCTACAACATTTAGTTAAGGTGTGAGAGCCTAAATGAACTTTGTATTGCTTTAAACGCATTTTCAGCCCCTGATTGTACACTTCAGGTGAAACTGTCAAAATCTTCAAAATGAGCAAAAAGCACAATGAAATTAATGCTGGAATCATCTTCAAGTTGCTAAAATACACTAATGACAGCAAAAAGTTTGAGTCTACAACATTTAGTTAAGGTGTGAGAGCCAAAATGAACTTTGTATTGCGTTAAATGCATTTTCAGCCCGATAGTAAACTTCAGGTGAAACTGTCAAAATCTTCAAAATGAGCAAAAGCACAATGAAATTAATGCTGGAATCATCTTCAAGTTGCTAAAATACACTAATGACAGCAACAAGTTTGAGTCTACAACATTTAGTTAAGGTGTGAGAGCCTAAATGAACTTTGTATTGCTTTAAATGCATTTTCAGCCCGATTGTACACTTCAGGTGAAACTGTCAAAATCTTCAAAATGAGCAAAAGCACAATGAAATTAATGCTGGAATCACCTTCAAGTTGCTAAAATACACTAATGACAGCAAAAAGTTTGAGTCTACAACATTTAGTTAAGGTGTGAGAGCCAAAATGAACTTTTTATTGCTGTAAACGCGTTTTCAGCACCTGATTGTACACTTCAGGTGAAACTGTCAAAATCTTCAAAATTAACAAAAACACAATGAAATTAATGCTGGATTCATCTTCAAGTTTCTAAAATACACTAATGACAGCAAAAAGTTTGAGTCTACAACATTTAGTTAAGGTGTGAGAGCCAAAATGAACTTTTTATTGCTGTAAACGCGTTTTCAGCACCTGATTGTACACTTCAGGTGAAACTGTCAAAATCTTCAAAATGAGCAAAAGCACAATGAAATTAATGCTGGAATCATCTTCAAGTTGCTAAAATACACCAATGACAGCAAAAAGTTTGAGTCTACAACATTTAGTTAAGGTGTGAGAGCCAAAATGAACTTTGTATTGCTTTAAATGCATTTTCAGTCCGATTGTACACTTCAGGTGAAACTGTCAAAATTTTCAAAATGAGCAAAAGCACAATGAAAATAATGCTGGAATCATCTTCAAGTTGCTAAAATACACTAATGACAGCAAAAAGTTTGAGTCTACAACATTTAGTTAAGGTGTGAGAGCCAAAATGAACTTTGTACTGCTTTAAATGCATTTTTAGCCCGATTATACACTTCAGGTGAAACTGTCAAAATCTTCAAAATGAGCAAAAGCACAATGAAATTAATGCTGGAATCATCTTCAAGTTTCTAAAATACACTAATGACATCAAAAAGTTTGAGTCTACAACATTTAGTTAAGGTGTGAGAGCCAAAATAAACTTTTTATTTCTGTAAACGCGTTTTCAGCACCTGATTGTACACTTCAGGTGAAACTGTCAACATCTTCAAAATGAGCAAAAGCACAATGAAATTAATGCTGGAATCATCTTCAAGTTGCTAAAATACACTAATGACAGCAAAAAGTTTGAGTCTACAACATTTAGTTAAGGTGTGAGAGCCAAAATGAACTTTTTATTGCTGTAAACGCGTTTTCAGCACCTGATTGTACACTTCAGGTGAAACTGTCAAAATCTTCAAAATGAGCAAAAGCACAATGAAATTAATGCTGGAATCATCTTCAAGTTTCTAAAATACACTAATGACATCAAAAAGTTTGAGTCTACAACATTTAGTTAAGGTGTGAGAGCCAAAATAAACTTTTTATTTCTGTAAACGCGTTTTCAGCACCTGATTGTACAATTCAGGTGAAACTGTCAAAATCTTCAAAATGAGCAAAAGCACAATGAAATTAATGCTGGAATCATCTTCAAGTTGCTAAAATACACTAATGACAGCAACAAGTTTGAGTCTACAACATTTAGTTAAGGTGTGAGAGCCAAAATGAACTTTGTATTGCTGTAAACGCGTTTTCAGCACCTGATTGTACACTTCAGGTGAAACTGTCAAAATATTCAAAATGAGCAAAAGCACAATGAAATTAATGCTGGAATCATCTTCAAGCTGCTAAAATACACTAATGACAGTAACAAGTTTGAGTCTACAACATTTAGTTAAGGTGTGAGAGCCTAAATGAACTTTGTATTGCTTTAAACGCATTTTCAGCCCCTGATTGTACACTTCAGGTGAAACTGTCAAAATCTTCAAAATGAGCAAAAGCACAATGAAATTAATGCTGGAATCATCTTCAAGTTGCTAAAATACACTAATGACAGCAACAAGTTTGAGTCTACAACATTTAGTTAAGGTGTGAGAGCCTAAATGAACTTTGTATTGCTTTAAATGAATTTTCAGCCCGATTGTACACTTCAGGTGAAACTGTCAAAATCTTAAAAATGAGCAAAAGCACAATGAAATTAATGCTGGAATCATCTTCAAGTTGCTAAAATACACTAATGACAGCAAAAAGTTTGAGTCTACAACATTTAGTTAAGGTGTGAGAGCCAAAATGAACTTTGTATTGCTGTAAACGCGTTTTTAGCACCTGATTGTACAATTCAGGTGAAACTGTCAAAATATTCAAAATGAGCAAAAGCACAATGAAATTAATGCTGGAATCATCTTCAAGTTGCTAAAATACACTAATGACAGCAAAAAGTTTGAGTCTACAACATTTAGTTAAGGTGTGAGAGCCAAAATTAACTTTGTATTGCTTTAAATGCATTTTCAGCCCGATTGGACACTTCAGGTGAAACTGTCAAAATCTTCAAAATGAGCAAAAGCACAATTAAATTAATGCTGGAATCATCTTCAAGCTGCTAAAATACACTAATGACAGTAACAAGTTTGAGTCTACAACATTTAGTTAAGGTGTGAGAGCCTAAATGAACTTTGTATTGCTTTAAACGCATTTTCAGCCCCTGATTGTACACTTCAGGTGAAACTGTCAAAATCTTCAAAATGAGCAAAAAGCACAATGAAATTAATGCTGGAATCATCTTCAAGTTGCTAAAATACACTAATGACAGCAAAAAGTTTGAGTCTACAACATTTAGTTAAGGTGTGAGAGCCAAAATGAACTTTGTATTGCTTTAAATGCATTTTCAGCCCGATAGTAAACTTCAGGTGAAACTGTCAAAATCTTCAAAATGAGCAAAAGCACAATGAAATTAATGCTGGAATCATCTTCAAGTTGCTAAAATACACTAATGACAGCAACAAGTTTGAGTCTACAACATTTAGTTAAGGTGTGAGAGCCTAAATGAACTTTGTATTGCTTTAAATGCATTTTCAGCCCGATTGTACACTTCAGGTGAAACTGTCAAAATCTTCAAAATGAGCAAAAGCACAATGAAATTAATGCTGGAATCACCTTCAAGTTGCTAAAATACACTAATGACAGCAAAAAGTTTGAGTCTACAACATTTAGTTAAGGTGTGAGAGCCAAAATAAACTTTTTATTTCTGTAAACGCGTTTTCAGCACCTGATTGTACACTTCAGGTGAAACTGTCAACATCTTCAAAATGAGCAAAAGCACAATGAAATTAATGCTGGAATCATCTTCAAGTTGCTAAAATACACTAATGACAGCAAAAAGTTTGAGTCTACAACATTTAGTTAAGGTGTGAGAGACAAAATGAACTCAGTATTGCTTTAAATGCATTTTCAGCCCGATTATACACTTCAGGTGAAACTGTCAAAATCTTCAAAATGAGCAAAAGCACAATGAAATTAATGCTGGAATCATCTTCAAGTTGCTAAAATACACTAATGACAGCAAAAAGTTTGAGTCTACAACATTTAGTTAAGATGTGAGAGCCAAAATGAACTTTGTATTGCTTTAAATGCATTTTCAGCCCGATTATACACTTCAGGTGAAACTGTCAAAATCTTCAAAATGAGCAAAAGCACAATGAAATTAATGCTGGAATCATCTTCAAGTTGCTAAAATACACTAATGACAGCAAAAAGTTTGAGTCTACAACATTTAGTTAAGGTGTGAGAGCCAAAATGAACTTTTTATTGCTGTAAACGCGTTTTCAGCACCTGATTGTACACTTCAGGTGAAACTGTCAAAATCTTCAAAATGAGCAAAAGCACAATGAAATTAATGCTGGAATCATCTTCAAGTTGCTAAAATACACTAATGACAGCAAAAAGTTTGAGTCTACAACATTTAGTTAAGGTGTGAGAGCCAAAATGAACTCAGTATTGCTTTAAATGCATTTTCAGCCCGATTATACACTTCAGGTGAAACTGTCAAAATCTTCAAAATGAGCAAAAACACAATGAAATTAATGCTGGAATCATCTTCAAGTTGCTAAAATACACTAATGACAGCAAAAAGTTTGAGTCTACAACATTTAGTTAAGATGTGAGAGCCAAAATGAACTTTGTATTGCTGTAAACGCGTTTTCAGCACCTGATTGTACACTTCAGGTGAAACTGTCAAAATCTTCAAAATGAGCAAAAGCACAATGAAGTTAATGCTGGAATCATCTTCAAGTTGCTAAAATACACTAATGACAGCAAAAACTTTGAGTCTACAACATTTAGTTAAGGTTTGAGAGCCAAAATAAACTTTTTATTGCTGTAAACGCGTTTTCAGCACCTGATTGTACACTTCAGGTGAAACTGTCAAAATCTTCAAAATGAGCAAAAGCACAATGAAATTAATGCTGGAATCATCTTCAAGTTGCTAAAATACACCAATGACAGCAAAAAGTTTGAGTCTACAACATTTAGTTAAGGTGTGAGAGCCAAAATGAACTTTGTATTGCTGTAAACGCGTTTTCAGCACCTGATTGTACACTTCAGGTGAAACTGTCAAAATCTTCAAAATGAGCAAAAGCACAATGAAGTTAATGCTGGAATCATCTTCAAGTTGCTAAAATACACTAATGACAGCAAAAAGTTTGAGTCTACAACATTTAGTTAAGGTGTGAGAGCCAAAATGAACTTTGTATTGCTTTAAATGCATTTTCAGCCCGATTATACACTTCAGGTGGAACTGTCAAAATCTTCAAAATGAGCAAAAGCACAATGAAATTAATGCTGGAATCATCTTCAAGTTGCTAAAATACACTAATGACAGCAAAAAGTTTGAGTCTACAACATTTAGTTAAGGTGTGAGAGCCTAAATGAACTTTGTATTGCTTTAAACGCGTTTTCAGCCCCTGATTGTATCCTTCAGGTGAAACTGTCAAAATCTTCAAAATGAGCAAAAGCACAATGAAATTAATGCTGGAATCATCTTCAAGTTGCTAAAATACACTAATGACAGCAAAAAGTTTGAGTCTACAACATTTAGTTAAGGTGTGAGAGCCAAAACAAACTTTGTATTGCTTTTAATGCATTTTCAGCCCGATTATACACTTCAGGTGAAACTGTCAAAATCTTCAAAATGAGCAAAAGCACAATGAAATTAATGCTGGAATCATCTTCAAGTTGCTAAAATACACTAATGACAGCAAAAAGTTTGAGTCTACAACATTTAGTTAAGGTGTGAGAGCCAAAATGAACTTTGTATTGCTGTAAACGCGTTTTCAGCACCTGATTGTACACTTCAGGTGAAACTGTCAAAATCTTCAAAATGAGCAAAAGCACAATGAAGTTAATGCTGGAATCATCTTCAAGTTGCTAAAATACACTAATGACAGCAAAAAGTTTGAGTCTACAACATTTAGTTAAGGTGTGAGAGCCAAAATGAACTTTGTATTGCTTTAAATGCATTTTCAGCCCGATTATACACTTCAGGTGGAACTGTCAAAATCTTCAAAATGAGCAAAAGCACAATGAAATTAATGCTGGAATCATCTTCAAGTTGCTAAAATACACTAATGACAGCAAAAAGTTTGAGTCTACAACATTTAGTTAAGGTGTGAGAGCCTAAATGAACTTTGTATTGCTTTAAACGCGTTTTCAGCCCCTGATTGTATCCTTCAGGTGAAACTGTCAAAATCTTCAAAATGAGCAAAAGCACAATGAAATTAATGCTGGAATCATCTTCAAGTTGCTAAAATACACTAATGACAGCAAAAAGTTTGAGTCTACAACATTTAGTTAAGGTGTGAGAGCCAAAACAAACTTTGTATTGCTTTTAATGCATTTTCAGCCCGATTATACACTTCAGGTGAAACTGTCAAAATCTTCAAAATGAGCAAAAGCACAATGAAATTAATGCTGGAATCATCTTCAAGTTGCTAAAATACACTAATGACAGCAAAAAGTTTGAGTCTACAACATTTAGTTAAGGTGTGAGAGCCAAAATGAACTTTTTATTGCTGTAAACGCGTTTTCAGCACCTGATTGTACACTTCAGGTGAAACTGTCAAAATCTTCAAAATGAGCAAAAGCACAATGAAATTAATGCTGGAATCATCTTCAAGTTTCTAAAATACACTAATGACATCAAAAAGTTTGAGTCTACAACATTTAGTTAAGGTGTGAGAGCCAAAATAAACTTTTTATTTCTGTAAACGCGTTTTCAGCACCTGATTGTACAATTCAGGTGAAACTGTCAAAATCTTCAAAATGAGCAAAAGCACAATGAAATTAATGCTGGAATCATCTTCAAGTTGCTAAAATACACTAATGACAGCAACAAGTTTGAGTCTACAACATTTAGTTAAGGTGTGAGAGCCAAAATGAACTTTGTATTGCTGTAAACGCGTTTTCAGCACCTGATTGTACACTTCAGGTGAAACTGTCAAAATATTCAAAATGAGCAAAAGCACAATGAAATTAATGCTGGAATCATCTTCAAGTTGCTAAAATACACTAATGACAGCAAAAAGTTTGAGTCTACAACATTTAGTTAAGGTGTGAGAGCCAAAATTAACTTTGTATTGCTTTAAATGCATTTTCAGCCCGATTGGACACTTCAGGTGAAACTGTCAAAATCTTCAAAATGAGCAAAAGCACAATTAAATTAATGCTGGAATCATCTTCAAGCTGCTAAAATACACTAATGACAGTAATAAGTTTGAGTCTACAACATTTAGTTAAGGTGTGAGAGCCTAAATGAACTTTGTATTGCTTTAAACGCATTTTCAGCCCCTGATTGTACACTTCAGGTGAAACTGTCAAAATCTTCAAAATGAGCAAAAGCACAATGAA
Organism: Leptonotus elevatus; assembly: GCF_054856555.1. Classification (NCBI taxonomy): domain Eukaryota; kingdom Metazoa; phylum Chordata; class Actinopteri; order Syngnathiformes; family Syngnathidae; genus Leptonotus; species Leptonotus elevatus. Next base: position 199,587 of record NW_028233702.1, read on the forward strand.
ATTAATGCTGGAATCATCTTCAAGTTGCTAAAATACACTAATGACAGCAACAAGTTTGAGTCTACAACATTTAGTTAAGGTGTGAGAGCCTAAATGAACTTTGTATTGCTTTAAATGAATTTTCAGCCCGATTGTACACTTCAGGTGAAACTGTCAAAATCTTAAAAATGAGCAAAAGCACAATGAAATTAATGCTGGAATCATCTTCAAGTTGCTAAAATACACTAATGACAGCAAAAAGTTTGAGTCTACAACATTTAGTTAAGGTGTGAGAGCCAAAATGAACTTTGTATTGCTGTAAACGCGTTTTTAGCACCTGATTGTACAATTCAGGTGAAACTGTCAAAATATTCAAAATGAGCAAAAGCACAATGAAATTAATGCTGGAATCATCTTCAAGTTTCTAAAATACACTAATGACAGCAAAAAGTTTGAGTCTACAACATTTAGTTAAGGTGTGAGAGCCAAAATTAACTTTGTATTGCTTTAAATGCATTTTCAGCCCGATTGGACACTTCAGGTGAAACTGTCAAAATCTTCAAAATGAGCAAAAGCACAATTAAATTAATGCTGGAATCATCTTCAAGCTGCTAAAATACACTAATGACAGTAACAAGTTTGAGTCTACAACATTTAGTTAAGGTGTGAGAGCCTAAATGAACTTTGTATTGCTTTAAACGCATTTTCAGCCCCTGATTGTACACTTCAGGTGAAACTGTCAAAATCTTCAAAATGAGCAAAAAGCACAATGAAATTAATGCTGGAATCATCTTCAAGTTGCTAAAATACACTAATGACAGCAAAAAGTTTGAGTCTACAACATTTAGTTAAGGTGTGAGAGCCAAAATGAACTTTGTATTGCTTTAAATGCATTTTCAGCCCGATAGTAAACTTCAGGTGAAACTGTCAAAATCTTCAAAATGAGCAAAAGCACAATGAAATTAATGCTGGAATCATCTTCAAGTTGCTAAAATACACTAATGACAGCAACAAGTTTGAGTCTACAACATTTAGTTAAGGTGTGAGAGCCTAAATGAACTTTGTATTGCTTTAAATGCATTTTCAGCCCGATTGTACACTTCAGGTGAAACTGTCAAAATCTTCAAAATGAGCAAAAGCACAATGAAATTAATGCTGGAATCACCTTCAAGTTGCTAAAATACACTAATGACAGCAAAAAGTTTGAGTCTACAACATTTAGTTAAGGTGTGAGAGCCAAAATAAACTTTTTATTTCTGTAAACGCGTTTTCAGCACCTGATTGTACACTTCAGGTGAAACTGTCAACATCTTCAAAATGAGCAAAAGCACAATGAAACTAATGCTGGAATCATCTTCAAGTTGCTAAAATACACTAATGACAGCAAAAAGTTTGAGTCTACAACATTTAGTTAAGGTGTGAGAGCCAAAATGAACTCAGTATTGCTTTAAATGCATTTTCAGCCCGATTATACACTTCAGGTGAAACTGTCAAAATCTTCAAAATGAGCAAAAGCACAATGAAATTAATGCTGGAATCATCTTCAAGTTGCTAAAATACACTAATGACAGCAAAAAGTTTGAGTCTACAACATTTAGTTAAGATGTGAGAGCCAAAATGAACTTTGTATTGCTTTAAATGCATTTTCAGCCCGATTATACACTTCAGGTGAAACTGTCAAAATCTTCAAAATGAGCAAAAGCACAATGAAATTAATGCTGGAATCATCTTCAAGTTGCTAAAATACACTAATTACAGCAAAAAGTTTGAGTCTACAACATTTAGTTAAGGTGTGAGAGCCAAAATGAACTTTTTATTGCTGTAAACGCGTTTTCAGCACCTGATTGTACACTTCAGGTGAAACTGTCAAAATCTTCAAAATGAGCAAAAGCACAATGAAATTAATGCTGGAATCATCTTCAAGTTGCTAAAATACACTAATGACAGCAAAAAGTTTGAGTCTACAACATTTAGTTAAGGTGTGAGAGCCAAAATGAACTCAGTATTGCTTTAAATGCATTTTCAGCCCGATTATACACTTCAGGTGAAACTGTCAAAATCTTCAAAATGAGCAAAAACACAATGAAATTAATGCTGGAATCATCTTCAAGTTGCTAAAATACACTAATGACAGCAAAAAGTTTGAGTCTACAACATTTAGTTAAGATGTGAGAGCCAAAATGAACTTTGTATTGCTGTAAACGCGTTTTCAGCACCTGATTGTACACTTCAGGTGAAACTGTCAAAATCTTCAAAATGAGCAAAAGCACAATGAAGTTAATGCTGGAATCATCTTCAAGTTGCTAAAATACACTAATGACAGCAAAAACTTTGAGTCTACAACATTTAGTTAAGGTTTGAGAGCCAAAATAAACTTTTTATTGCTGTAAACGCGTTTTCAGCACCTGATTGTACACTTCAGGTGAAACTGTCAAAATCTTCAAAATGAGCAAAAGCACAATGAAATTAATGCTGGAATCATCTTCAAGTTGCTAAAATACACCAATGACAGCAAAAAGTTTGAGTCTACAACATTTAGTTAAGGTGTGAGAGCCAAAATGAACTTTGTATTGCTGTAAACGCGTTTTCAGCACCTGATTGTACACTTCAGGTGAAACTGTCAAAATCTTCAAAATGAGCAAAAGCACAATGAAGTTAATGCTGGAATCATCTTCAAGTTGCTAAAATACACTAATGACAGCAAAAAGTTTGAGTCTACAACATTTAGTTAAGGTGTGAGAGCCAAAATGAACTTTGTATTGCTTTAAATGCATTTTCAGCCCGATTATACACTTCAGGTGGAACTGTCAAAATCTTCAAAATGAGCAAAAGCACAATGAAATTAATGCTGGAATCATCTTCAAGTTGCTAAAATACACTAATGACAGCAAAAAGTTTGAGTCTACAACATTTAGTTAAGGTGTGAGAGCCTAAATGAACTTTGTATTGCTTTAAACGCGTTTTCAGCCCCTGATTGTATCCTTCAGGTGAAACTGTCAAAATCTTCAAAATGAGCAAAAGCACAATGAAATTAATGCTGGAATCATCTTCAAGTTGCTAAAATACACTAATGACAGCAAAAAGTTTGAGTCTACAACATTTAGTTAAGGTGTGAGAGCCAAAACAAACTTTGTATTGCTTTTAATGCATTTTCAGCCCGATTATACACTTCAGGTGAAACTGTCAAAATCTTCAAAATGAGCAAAAGCACAATGAAATTAATGCTGGAATCATCTTCAAGTTGCTAAAATACACTAATGACAGCAAAAAGTTTGAGTCTACAACATTTAGTTAAGGTGTGAGAGCCAAAATGAACTTTGTATTGCTGTAAACGCGTTTTCAGCACCTGATTGTACACTTCAGGTGAAACTGTCAAAATCTTCAAAATGAGCAAAAGCACAATGAAGTTAATGCTGGAATCATCTTCAAGTTGCTAAAATACACTAATGACAGCAAAAAGTTTGAGTCTACAACATTTAGTTAAGGTGTGAGAGCCAAAATGAACTTTGTATTGCTTTAAATGCATTTTCAGCCCGATTATACACTTCAGGTGGAACTGTCAAAATCTTCAAAATGAGCAAAAGCACAATGAAATTAATGCTGGAATCATCTTCAAGTTGCTAAAATACACTAATGACAGCAAAAAGTTTGAGTCTACAACATTTAGTTAAGGTGTGAGAGCCTAAATGAACTTTGTATTGCTTTAAACGCGTTTTCAGCCCCTGATTGTATCCTTCAGGTGAAACTGTCAAAATCTTCAAAATGAGCAAAAGCACAATGAAATTAATGCTGGAATCATCTTCAAGTTGCTAAAATACACTAATGACAGCAAAAAGTTTGAGTCTACAACATTTAGTTAAGGTGTGAGAGCCAAAACAAACTTTGTATTGCTTTTAATGCATTTTCAGCCCGATTATACACTTCAGGTGAAACTGTCAAAATCTTCAAAATGAGCAAAAGCACAATGAAATTAATGCTGGAATCATCTTCAAGTTGCTAAAATACACTAATGACAGCAAAAAGTTTGAGTCTACAACATTTAGTTAAGGTGTGAGAGCCAAAATGAACTTTTTATTGCTGTAAACGCTTTTTCAGCACCTGATTGTACACTTCAGGTGAAACTGTCAAAATCTTCAAAATGAGCAAAAGCACAATGAAATTAATGCTGGAATCATCTTCAAGTTGCTAATATACACTAATGACAGCAAAAAGTTTGAGTCTACAACATTTAGTTAAGGTGTGAGAGCCAAAATGAACTTTGTATTGCTTTAAATGCATTTTCAGCCCGATTATACACTTCAGGTGAAACTGTCAAAATCTTCAAAATGAGCAAAAGCACGATGAAATTAATGCTGGAATCATCTTCAAGTTGCTAAAATACACTAATGACAGCAAAAAGTTTGAGTCTACAACATTTAGTTAAGATGTGAGAGCCAAAATGAACTTTGTATTGCTTTAAATGCATTTTCAGCCCGATTATACACTTCAGGTGAAACTGTCAAAATCTTCAAAATGAGCAAAAGCACAATGAAATTAATGCTGGAATCATCATCAAGTTGCTAAAATACACTAATTACAGCAAAAAGTTTGAGTCTACAACATTTAGTTAAGGTGTGAGAGCCAAAATGAACTTTTTATTGCTGTAAACGCGTTTTCAGCACCTGATTGTACACTTCAGGTGAAACTGTCAAAATCTTCAAAATGAGCAAAAGCACAATGAAATTAATGCTGGAATCATCTTCAAGTTGCTAAAATACACCAATGACAGCAAAAAGTTTGAGTCTACAACATTTAGTTAAGGTGTGAGAGCCAAAATGAACTTTGTATTGCTTTAAATGCATTTTCAGTCCGATTGTACACTTCAGGTGAAACTGTCAAAATTTTCAAAATGAGCAAAAGCACAATGAAAATAATGCTGGAATCATCTTCAAGTTGCTAAAATACACTAATGACAGCAAAAAGTTTGAGTCTACAACATTTAGTTAAGGTGTGAGAGCCAAAATGAACTTTGTACTGCTTTAAATGCATTTTCAGCCCGATTATACACTTCAGGTGAAACTGTCAAAATCTTCAAAATGAGCAAAAGCACAATGAAATTAATGCTGGAATCATCTTCAAGTTGCTAAAATACACTAATGACATCAAAAAGTTTGAGTCTACAACATTTAGTTAAGGTGTGAGAGCCAAAATAAACTTTTTATTGCTGTAAACGCGTTTTCAGCACCTGATTGTACACTTCAGGTGAAACTGTCAACATCTTCAAAATGAGCAAAAGCACAATGAAATTAATGCTGGAATCATCTTCAAGTTGCTAAAATACACTAATGACAGCAAAAAGTTTGAGTCTACAACATTTAGTTAAGATGTGAGAGCCAAAATGAACTTTGTATTGCTTTAAATGCATTTTCAGCCCGATTATACACTTCAGGTGAAACTGTCAAAATCTTCAAAATGAGCAAAAGCACAATGAAATTAATGCTGGAATCATCTTCAAGTTGCTAAAATACACTAATTACAGCAAAAAGTTTGAGTTTACAACATTTAGTTAAGGTGTGAGAGCCAAAATGAACTTTGTATTGCTGTAAACGCGTTTTCAGCACCTGATTGTACACTTCAGGTGAAACTGTCAAAATCTTCAAAATGAGCAAAAGCACAATGAAGTTAATGCTGGAATCATCTTCAAGTTGCTAAAATACACTAATGACAGCAAAAAGTTTGAGTCTACAACATTTAGTTAAGGTGTGAGAGCCAAAATGAACTTTGTATTGCTTTAAATGCATTTTCAGCCCGATTATACACTTCAGGTGAAACTGTCAAAATCTTCAAAATGAGCAAAAGCACAATGAAATTAATGCTGGAATCATCTTCAAGTTGCTAAAATACACTAATGACAGCAAAAAGTTTGAGTCTAACTTCAGGTGAAACTGTCAAAATCTTCAAAATGAGCAAAAGCACAATTAAATTAATGCTGGAATCATCTTCAAGTTTCTAAAATACACTAATGACAGCAAAAAGTTTGAGTCTACAACATTTAGTTAAGGTGTGAGAGCCAAAATGAACTTTGTATTGCTGTAAACGCGTTTTCAGCACCTGATTGTACACTTCAGGTGAAACTGTCAAAATCTTCAAAATGAGCAAAAGCACAATGAAATTAATGCTGGAATCATCTTCAAGTTGCTAAAATACACTAATGACAGCAAAAAGTTTGAGTCTACAACATTTAGTTAAGGTGTGAGAGCCAAAATTAACTTTGTATTGCTTTAAATGCATTTTCAGCCCGATTGGACACTTCAGGTGAAACTGTCAAAATCTTCAAAATGAGCAAAAGCACAATTAAATTAATGCTGGAATCATCTTCAAGCTGCTAAAATACACTAATGACAGTAACAAGTTTGAGTCTACAACATTTAGTTAAGGTGTGAGAGCCTAAATGAACTTTGTATTGCTTTAAACGCATTTTCAGCCCCTGATTGTACACTTCAGGTGAAACTGTCAAAATCTTCAAAATGAGCAAAAGCACAATGAAATTAATGCTGGAATCATCTTCAAGTTGCTAAAATACACTAATGACAGCAACAAGTTTGAGTCTACAACATTTAGTTAAGGTGTGAGAGCCTAAATGAACTTTGTATTGCTTTAAATGCATTTTCAGCCCGATTGTACACTTCAGGTGAAACTGTCAAAATCTTAAAAATGAGCAAAAGCACAATGAAATTAATGCTGGAATCATCTTCAAGTTGCTAAAATACACTAATGACAGCAAAAAGTTTGAGTCTACCACATTTAGTTATGGTGTGAGAGCCTAAATGAACTTTGTATTGCTTTAAACGCGTTTTCAGCCCAAGATTGTACACTTCAGGTGAAACTGTCAAAATCTTCAAAATGAGCAAAAGCACAATGAAATTAATGCTGGAATCACCTTCAAGTTGCTAAAATACACTAATGACAGCAAGAAGTTTGAGTCTACAACATTTAGTTATGGTGTGAGAGCCAAAATGAACTTTTTATTGCTGTAAACGCGTTTTCAGCACCTGAATGTACACTTCAGGTGAAACTGTCAAAATCTTCAAAATGAGCAAAAGCACAATGAAATTAATGATGGAATCACCTTCAAGTTGCTAAAATACACTAATGACAGCAAGAAGTTTGAGTCTACAACATTTAGTTAAGGTGTGAGAGCCAAAATTAACTTTGTATTGCTTTAAATGCATTTTCAGCCTGAATGTACACTTCAGGTGAAACTGTCAAATTCTTCAAAATGAGCAAAAGCACAATGAAATTAATGCTGGAAACATCTTCAAGTTGCTAAAATACACTAATGACAGCAACAAGTTTGAGTCTACAACATTTAGTTAAGGTGTGAGAGCCAAAATGAACTTTGTATTGCTGTAAACGCGTTTTCAGCACCTTATTGTACACTTCAGGTGAAACTGTCAAAATATTCAAAATGAGCAAAAGCACAATGAAATTAATGCTGGAATCATCTTTAAGTTGCTAAAATACACTAATGACAGTAAAAAGTTTGAGTCTACAACATTTAGTTAAGGTGTGAGAGCCAAAATTAACTTTGTATTGCTTTAAATGCATTTTCAGCCCGAATGTACACTTCAGGTGAAACTGTCAAAATCTTCAAAATGAGCAAAAGCACAATGAAATTAATGCTGGAATCATCTTCAAGTTGCTAAAATACACTAATGACAGCAAAAAGTTTGAGTCTACAACATTTAGTTAAGGTGTGAGAGCCAAAATGAACTTTGTATTGCTGTAAACGCGTTTTCAGCACCTGATTGTACACTTCAGGTGAAACTGTCAAAATCTTCAAAATGAGCAAAAGCACAATGAAATTAATGCTGGAATCATCTTCAAGTTGCTAAAATACACTAATGACAGCAAAAAGTTTGAGTCTACAACATTTAGTTAAGGTGTGAGAGCCAAAATGAACTTTGTATTGCTTTAAATGCATTTTCAGCCCGAATGTACACTTCAGGTGAAACTGTCAAATTCTTCAAAATGAGCAAAAGCACAATGAAATTAATGCTGGAAACATCTTCAAGTTGCTAAAATACACTAATGACAGCAACAAGTTTGAGTCTACAACATTTAGTTAAGGTGTGAGAGCCAAAATGAACTTTGTATTGCTGTAAACGCGTTTTCAGCACCTGATTGTACACTTCAGGTGAAACTGTCAAAACATTCAAAATGAGCAAAAGCACAATGAAATTAATGCTGGAATCATCTTCAAGTTGCTAAAATACACTAATGACAGCAAAAAGTTTGAGTCTACAACATTTAGTTAAGGTGTGAGAGCCAAAATGAACTTTGTATTGCTTTAAATGCATTTTCAGCCCGAATGTACACTTCAGGTGAAACTGTCAAATTCTTTAAAATGAGAAAAAGCACAATGAAATTAATGCTGGAAACATCTTCAAGTTGCTAAAATACACTAATGACAGCAACAAGTTTGAGTCTACAACATTTAGTTAAGGTGTGAGAGCCAAAATGAACTTTGTATTGCTGTAAACGCGTTTTCAGCACCTGATTGTACACTTCAGGTGAAACTGTCAAAATATTCAAAATGAGCAAAAGCACAATGAAATTAATGCTGGAATCATCTTCAAGTTGCTAAAATACACTAATGACAGCAAAAAGTTTGAGTCTACAACATTTAGTTAAGGTGTGAGAGCCAAAATGAACTTTGTATTGCTGTAAACGCGTTTTCAGCACCTGATTGTACACTTCAGGTGAAACTGTCAAAATATTCAAAATGAGCAAAAGCACAATGAAATTAATGCTGGAATCATCTTTAAGTTGCTAAAATACACCAATGACAGTAAAAAGTTTAAGTCTACAACATTTAGTTAAGGTGTGAGAGCCAAAATGAACTTTGTATTGCTTTAAATGCATTTTCAGCCCGAATGTACACTTCAGGTGAAACTGTCAAATTCTTCAAAATGAGCAAAAGCACAATGAAATTAATGCTGGAAACATCTTCAAGTTGCTAAAATACACTAATGACAGCAACAAGTTTGAGTCTACAACATTTAGTTAAGGTGTGAGAGCCAAAATGAACTTTGTATTGCTGTAATCGCGTTTTCAGCACCTGATTGTACACTTCAGGTGAAACTGTCAAAATCTTCAAAATAAGCAAAAGCACAATGAAATGAATGCTGGAATCATCTTCAAGTTGCTAAAATACACTAATGACAGCAAAAAGTTTGAGTCTACAACATTTAGTTAAGGTGTGAAAGCCTAAATGAACTTTTCATTGCTTTAAACGCGTTTTCAGCCCTTGATTGTACAATTCAGGTGAAACTGTCAAAATCTTCAAAATGAGCAAAAGCACAATGAAATTAATGCTGGAATCATCTTCAAGTTGCTAAAATACACTAATGACAGCAACAAGTTTGAGTCTACAACATTTAGTTAAGGTGTGAGAGCCAAAATGAACTTTGTGTTGCTGTAAACGCGTTTTCAGCACCTGATTGTACACTTCAGGTGAAACTGTCAAAATATTCAAAATGAGCAAAAGCACAATGAAATTAATGCTGGAATCATCTTCAAGTTGCTAAAATACACTAATGACAGCAAAAAGTTTGAGTCTACAACATTTAGTTAAGGTGTGAGAGCCAAAATTAACTTTGTATTGCTTTAAATGCATTTTCAGCCCGATTGGACACTTCAGGTGAAACTGTCAAAATCTTCAAAATGAGCAAAAGCACAATGAAATTAATGCTGGAATCATCTTCAAGTTGCTAAAATACACTAATGACAGCAAAAAGTTTGAGTCTAACTTCAGGTGAAACTGTCAAAATCTTCAAAATGAGCAAAAGCACAATTAAATTAATGCTGGAATCATCTTCAAGTTTCTAAAATACACTAATGACAGCAAAAAGTTTGAGTCTACAACATTTAGTTAAGGTGTGAGAGCCAAAATAAACTTTTTATTTCTGTAAACGCGTTTTCAGCACCTGATTGTACAATTCAGGTGAAACTGTCAAAATCTTCAAAATGAGCAAAAGCACAATGAAATTAATGCTGGAATCATCTTCAAGTTGCTAAAATACACTAATGACAGCAACAAGTTTGAGTCTACAACATTTAGTTAAGGTGTGAGAGCCAAAATGAACTTTGTATTGCTGTAAACGCGTTTTCAGCACCTGATTGTACACTTCAGGTGAAACTGTCAAAATATTCAAAATGAGCAAAAGCACAATGAAATTAATGCTGGAATCATCTTCAAGTTGCTAAAATACACTAATGACAGCAAAAAGTTTGAGTCTACAACATTTAGTTAAGGTGTGAGAGCCAAAATTAACTTTGTATTGCTTTAAATGCATTTTCAGCCCGATTGGACACTTCAGGTGAAACTGTCAAAATCTTCAAAATGAGCAAAAGCACAATTAAATTAATGCTGGAATCATCTTCAAGCTGCTAAAATACACTAATGACAGTAACAAGTTTGAGTCTACAACATTTAGTTAAGGTGTGAGAGCCTAAATGAACTTTGTATTGCTTTAAACGCATTTTCAGCCCCTGATTGTACACTTCAGGTGAAACTGTCAAAATCTTCAAAATGAGCAAAAGCACAATGAAATTAATGCTGGAATCATCTTCAAGTTGCTAAAATACACTAATGACAGCAACAAGTTTGAGTCTACAACATTTAGTTAAGGTGTGAGAGCCTAAATGAACTTTGTATTGCTTTAAATGCATTTTCAGCCCGATTGTACACTTCAGGTGAAACTGTCAAAATCTTCAAAATGAGCAAAAGCACAATGAAATTAATGCTGGAATCATCTTCAAGTTTCTAAAATACACTAATGACATCAAAAAGTTTGAGTCTACAACATTTAGTTAAGGTGTGAGAGCCAAAATAAACTTTTTATTTCTGTAAACGCGTTTTCAGCACCTGATTGTACACTTCAGGTGAAACTGTCAACATCTTCAAAATGAGCAAAAGCACAATGAAATTAATGCTGGAATCATCTTCAAGTTGCTAAAATACACTAATGACAGCAAAAAGTTTGAGTCTACAACATTTAGTTAAGATGTGAGAGCCAAAATGAACTTTGTATTGCTTTAAATGCATTTTCAGCCCGATTATACACTTCAGGTGAAACTGTCAAAATCTTCAAAATGAGCAAAAGCACAATGAAATTAATGCTGGAATCATCTTCAAGTTGCTAAAATACACTAATTACAGCAAAAAGTTTGAGTTTACAACATTTAGTTAAGGTGTGAGAGCCAAAATGAACTTTGTATTGCTGTAAACGCGTTTTCAGCACCTGATTGTACACTTCAGGTGAAACTGTCAAAATCTTCAAAATGAGCAAAAGCACAATGAAGTTAATGCTGGAATCATCTTCAAGTTGCTAAAATACACTAATGACAGCAAAAAGTTTGAGTCTACAACATTTAGTTAAGGTGTGAGAGCCAAAATGAACTTTGTATTGCTTTAAATGCATTTTCAGCCCGATTATACACTTCAGGTGAAACTGTCAAAATCTTCAAAATGAGCAAAAGCACAATGAAATTAATGCTGGAATCATCTTCAAGTTGCTAAAATACACTAATGACAGCAAAAAGTTTGAGTCTACAACATTTAGTTAAGATGTGAGAGCCAAAATGAACTTTGTATTGCTTTAAATGCATTTTCAGCCCGATTATACACTTCAGGTGAAACTGTCAAAATCTTCAAAATGAGCAAAAGCACAATGAAATTAATGCTGGAATCATCTTCAAGTTGCTAAAATACACTAATTACAGCAAAAAGTTTGAGTTTACAACATTTAGTTAAGGTGTGAGAGCCAAAATGAACTTTGTATTGCTGTAAACGCGTTTTCAGCACCTGATTGTACACTTCAGGTGAAACTGTCAAAATCTTCAAAATGAGCAAAAGCACAATGAAATTAATGCTGGAATCATCTTCAAGTTGCTAAAATACACTAATGACAGCAACAAGTTTGAGTCTACAACATTTAGTTAAGGTGTGAGAGCCTAAATGAACTTTGTATTGCTTTAAATGCATTTTCAGCCCGATTGTACACTTCAGGTGAAACTGTCAAAATCTTAAAAATGAGCAAAAGCACAATGAAATTAATGCTGGAATCATCTTCAAGTTGCTAAAATACACTAATGACAGCAAAAAGTTTGAGTCTACAACATTTAGTTATGGTGTGAGAGCCTAAATGAACTTTGTATTGCTTTAAACGCGTTTTCAGCCCAAGATTGTACACTTCAGGTGAAACTGTCAAAATCTTCAAAATGAGCAAAAGCACAATGAAATTAATGCTGGAATCACCTTCAAGTTGCTAAAATACACTAATGACAGCAAGAAGTTTGAGTCTACAACATTTAGTTATGGTGTGAGAGCCAAAATGAACTTTTTATTGCTGTAAACGCGTTTTCAGCACCTGAATGTACACTTCAGGTGAAACTGTCAAAATCTTCAAAATGAGCAAAAGCACAATGAAATTAATGATGGAATCACCTTCAAGTTGCTAAAATACACTAATGACAGCAAGAAGTTTGAGTCTACAACATTTAGTTAAGGTGTGAGAGCCAAAATTAACTTTGTATTGCTTTAAATGCATTTTCAGCCTGAATGTACACTTCAGGTGAAACTGTCAAATTCTTCAAAATGAGCAAAAGCACAATGAAATTAATGCTGGAAACATCTTCAAGTTGCTAAAATACACTAATGACAGCAACAAGTTTGAGTCTACAACATTTAGTTAAGGTGTGAGAGCCAAAATGAACTTTGTATTGCTGTAAACGCGTTTTCAGCACCTTATTGTACACTTCAGGTGAAACTGTCAAAATATTCAAAATGAGCAAAAGCACAATGAAATTAATGCTGGAATCATCTTTAAGTTGCTAAAATACACTAATGACAGTAAAAAGTTTGAGTCTACAACATTTAGTTAAGGTGTGAGAGCCAAAATTAACTTTGTATTGCTTTAAATGCATTTTCAGCCCGAATGTACACTTCAGGTGAAACTGTCAAATTCTTCAAAATGAGCAAAAGCACAATGAAATTAATGCTGGAAACATCTTCAAGTTGCTAAAATACACTAATGACAGCAACAAGTTTGAGTCTACAACATTTAGTTAAGGTGTGAGAGCCAAAATGAACTTTGTATTGCTGTAAACGCGTTTTCAGCACCTGATTGTACACTTCAGATGAAACTGTCAAAATCTTCAAAATGAGCAAAAGCACAATGAAATGAATGCTGGAATCATCTTCAAGTTGCTAAAATACACTAATGACAGCAAAAAGTTTGAGTCTACAACATTTAGTTAAGGTGTGAAAGCCTAAATGAACTTTGTATTGCTTTAAATGCATTTTCAGCCCGATCGTACACTTCAGGTGAAACTGTCAAAATCTTCAAAATGAGCAAAAGCACAATGAAATTAATGCTGGAATCATCTTCAAGTTGCTAAAATACACTAATGACAGCAAAAAGTTTGAGTCTACAACATTTAGTTAAGGTGTGAGAGCCAAAATGAACTTTGTATTGCTGTAAACGCGTTTTCAGCACCTGATTGTACACTTCAGGTGAAACTGTCAAAATCTTCAAAATGAGCAAAAGCACAATGAAATTAATGCTGGAATCATCTTCAAGTTGCTAAAATACACTAATGACAGCAAAAAGTTTGAGTCTACAACATTTAGTTAAGGTGTGAGAGCCAAAATGAACTTTGTATTGCTTTAAATGCATTTTCAGCCCGAATGTACACTTCAGGTGAAACTGTCAAATTCTTCAAAATGAGCAAAAGCACAATGAAATTAATGCTGGAAACATCTTCAAGTTGCTAAAATACACTAATGACAGCAACAAGTTTGAGTCTACAACATTTAGTTAAGGTGTGAGAGCCAAAATGAATTTTGTATTGCTGTAAACGCGTTTTCAGCACCTGATTGTACACTTCAGGTGAAACTGTCAAAATATTCAAAATGAGCAAAAGCACAATGAAATTAATGCTGGAATCATCTTCAAGTTGCTAAAATACACTAATGACAGCAAAAAGTTTGAGTCTACAACATTTAGTTAAGGTGTGAGAGCCAAAATGAACTTTGTATTGCTGTAAACGCGTTTTCAGCACCTGATTGTACACTTCAGGTGAAACTGTCAAAATATTCAAAATGAGCAAAAGCACAATGAAATTAATGCTGGAATCATCTTTAAGTTGCTAAAATACACCAATGACAGTAAAAAGTTTAAGTCTACAACATTTAGTTAAGGTGTGAGAGCCAAAATGAACTTTGTATTGCTTTAAATGCATTTTCAGCCCGAATGTACACTTCAGGTGAAACTGTCAAATTCTTCAAAATGAGCAAAAGCACAATGAAATTAATGCTGGAAACATCTTCAAGTTGCTAAAATACACTAATGACAGCAACAAGTTTGAGTCTACAACATTTAGTTAAGGTGTGAGAGCCAAAATGAACTTTGTATTGCTGTAATCGCGTTTTCAGCACCTGATTGTACACTTCAGGTGAAACTGTCAAAATCTTCAAAATAAGCAAAAGCACAATGAAATGAATGCTGGAATCATCTTCAAGTTGCTAAAATACACTAATGACATCAAAAAGTTTGAGTCTACAACATTTAGTTAAGGTGTGAGAGCCAAAATAAACTTTTTATTGCTGTAAACGCGTTTTCAGCACCTGATTGTACACTTCAGGTGAAACTGTCAAAATCTTCAAAATGAGCAAAAGCACAATGAAGTTAATGCTGGAATCATCTTCAAGTTGCTAAAATACACTAATGACAGCAAAAAGTTTGAGTCTACAACATTTAGTTAAGGTGTGAGAGCCAAAATGAACTTTGTATTGCTTTAAATGCATTTTCAGCCCGATTATACACTTCAGGTGGAACTGTCAAAATCTTCAAAATGAGCAAAAGCACAATGAAATTAATGCTGGAATCATCTTCAAGTTGCTAAAATACACTAATGACAGCAAAAAGTTTGAGTCTACAACATTTAGTTAAGGTGTGAGAGCCTAAATGAACTTTGTATTGCTTTAAACGCGTTTTCAGCCCCTGATTGTATCCTTCAGGTGAAACTGTCAAAATCTTCAAAATGAGCAAAAGCACAATGAAATTAATGCTGGAATCATCTTCAAGTTGCTAAAATACACTAATGACAGCAAAAAGTTTGAGTCTACAACATTTAGTTAAGGTGTGAGAGCCAAAACAAACTTTGTATTGCTTTTAATGCATTTTCAGCCCGATTATACACTTCAGGTGAAACTGTCAAAATCTTCAAAATGAGCAAAAGCACAATGAAATTAATGCTGGAATCATCTTCAAGTTGCTAAAATACACTAATGACAGCAAAAAGTTTGAGTCTACAACATTTAGTTAAGGTGTGAGAGCCAAAATGAACTTTTTATTGCTGTAAACGCGTTTTCAGCACCTGATTGTACACTTCAGGTGAAACTGTCAAAATCTTCAAAATGAGCAAAAGCACAATGAAATTAATGCTGGAATCATCTTCAAGTTTCTAAAATACACTAATGACATCAAAAAGTTTGAGTCTACAACATTTAGTTAAGGTGTGAGAGCCAAAATAAACTTTTTATTTCTGTAAACGCGTTTTCAGCACCTGATTGTACAATTCAGGTGAAACTGTCAAAATCTTCAAAATGAGCAAAAGCACAATGAAATTAATGCTGGAATCATCTTCAAGTTGCTAAAATACACTAATGACAGCAACAAGTTTGAGTCTACAACATTTAGTTAAGGTGTGAGAGCCAAAATGAACTTTGTATTGCTGTAAACGCGTTTTCAGCACCTGATTGTACACTTCAGGTGAAACTGTCAAAATATTCAAAATGAGCAAAAGCACAATGAAATTAATGCTGGAATTATCTTCAAGTTGCTAAAATACACTAATGACAGCAAAAAGTTTGAGTCTACAACATTTAGTTAAGGTGTGAGAGCCAAAATTAACTTTGTATTGCTTTAAATGCATTTTCAGCCCGATTGGACACTTCAGGTGAAACTGTCAAAATCTTCAAAATGAGCAAAAGCACAATTAAATTAATGCTGGAATCATCTTCAAGCTGCTAAAATACACTAATGACAGTAATAAGTTTGAGTCTACAACATTTAGTTAAGGTGTGAGAGCCTAAATGAACTTTGTATTGCTTTAAACGCATTTTCAGCCCCTGATTGTACACTTCAGGTGAAACTGTCAAAATCTTCAAAATGAGCAAAAGCACAATGAAATTAATGCTGGAATCATCTTCAAGTTGCTAAAATACACTAATGACAGCAACAAGTTTGAGTCTACAACATTTAGTTAAGGTGTGAGAGCCTAAATGAACTTTGTATTGCTTTAAATGAATTTTCAGCCCGATTGTACACTTCAGGTGAAACTGTCAAAATCTTAAAAATGAGCAAAAGCACAATGAAATTAATGCTGGAATTCTTCTTCAAGTTGCTAAAATACACTAATGACAGCAAAAAGTTTGAGTCTACAACATTTAGTTAAGGTGTGAGAGCCAAAATGAACTTTGTATTGCTGTAAACGCGTTTTTAGCACCTGATTGTACAATTCAGGTGAAACTGTCAAAATATTCAAAATGAGCAAAAGCACAATGAAATTAATGCTGGAATCATCTTCAAGTTGCTAAAATACACTAATGACAGCAAAAAGTTTGAGTCTACAACATTTAGTTAAGGTGTGAGAGCCAAAATTAACTTTGTATTGCTTTAAATGCATTTTCAGCCCGATTGGACACTTCAGGTGAAACTGTCAAAATCTTCAAAATGAGCAAAAGCACAATTAAATTAATGCTGGAATCATCTTCAAGCTGCTAAAATACACCAATGACAGTAACAAGTTTGAGTCTACAACATTTAGTTAAGGTGTGAGAGCCTAAATGAACTTTGTATTGCTTTAAACGCATTTTCAGCCCCTGATTGTACACTTCAGGTGAAACTGTCAAAATCTTCAAAATGAGCAAAAAGCACAATGAAATTAATGCTGGAATCATCTTCAAGTTGCTAAAATACACTAATGACAGCAAAAAGTTTGAGTCTACAACATTTAGTTAAGGTGTGAGAGCCAAAATGAACTTTGTATTGCTTTAAATGCATTTTCAGCCCGATAGTAAACTTCAGGTGAAACTGTCAAAATCTTCAAAATGAGCAAAAGCACAATGAAATTAATGCTGGAATCATCTTCAAGTTGCTAAAATACACTAATGACAGCAACAAGTTTGAGTCTACAACATTTAGTTAAGGTGTGAGAGCCTAAATGAACTTTGTATTGCTTTAAATGCATTTTCAGCCCGATTGTACACTTCAGGTGAAACTGTCAAAATCTTCAAAATGAGCAAAAGCACAATGAAATTAATGCTGGAATCACCTTCAAGTTGCTAAAATACACTAATGACAGCAAAAAGTTTGAGTCTACAACATTTAGTTAAGGTGTGAGAGCCAAAATAAACTTTTTATTTCTGTAAACGCGTTTTCAGCACCTGATTGTACACTTCAGGTGAAACTGTCAACATCTTCAAAATGAGCAAAAGCACAATGAAACTAATGCTGGAATCATCTTCAAGTTGCTAAAATACACTAATGACAGCAAAAAGTTTGAGTCTACAACATTTAGTTAAGGTGTGAGAGCCAAAATGAACTCAGTATTGCTTTAAATGCATTTTCAGCCCGATTATACACTTCAGGTGAAACTGTCAAAATCTTCAAAATGAGCAAAAGCACAATGAAATTAATGCTGGAATCATCTTCAAGTTGCTAAAATACACTAATGACAGCAAAAAGTTTGAGTCTACAACATTTAGTTAAGATGTGAGAGCCAAAATGAACTTTGTATTGCTTTAAATGCATTTTCAGCCCGATTATACACTTCAGGTGAAACTGTCAAAATCTTCAAAATGAGCAAAAGCACAATGAAATTAATGCTGGAATCATCTTCAAGTTGCTAAAATACACTAATTACAGCAAAAAGTTTGAGTCTACAACATTTAGTTAAGGTGTGAGAGCCAAAATGAACTTTTTATTGCTGTAAACGCGTTTTCAGCACCTGATTGTACACTTCAGGTGAAACTGTCAAAATCTTCAAAATGAGCAAAAGCACAATGAAATTAATGCTGGAATCATCTTCAAGTTGCTAAAATACACTAATGACAGCAAAAAGTTTGAGTCTACAACATTTAGTTAAGGTGTGAGAGCCAAAATGAACTCAGTATTGCTTTAAATGCATTTTCAGCCCGATTATACACTTCAGGTGAAACTGTCAAAATCTTCAAAATGAGCAAAAACACAATGAAATTAATGCTGGAATCATCTTCAAGTTGCTAAAATACACTAATGACAGCAAAAAGTTTGAGTCTACAACATTTAGTTAAGATGTGAGAGCCAAAATGAACTTTGTATTGCTGTAAACGCGTTTTCAGCACCTGATTGTACACTTCAGGTGAAACTGTCAAAATCTTCAAAATGAGCAAAAGCACAATGAAGTTAATGCTGGAATCATCTTCAAGTTGCTAAAATACACTAATGACAGCAAAAACTTTGAGTCTACAACATTTAGTTAAGGTTTGAGAGCCAAAATAAACTTTTTATTGCTGTAAACGCGTTTTCAGCACCTGATTGTACACTTCAGGTGAAACTGTCAAAATCTTCAAAATGAGCAAAAGCACAATGAAATTAATGCTGGAATCATCTTCAAGTTGCTAAAATACACCAATGACAGCAAAAAGTTTGAGTCTACAACATTTAGTTAAGGTGTGAGAGCCAAAATGAACTTTGTATTGCTGTAAACGCGTTTTCAGCACCTGATTGTACACTTCAGGTGAAACTGTCAAAATCTTCAAAATGAGCAAAAGCACAATGAAGTTAATGCTGGAATCATCTTCAAGTTGCTAAAATACACTAATGACAGCAAAAAGTTTGAGTCTACAACATTTAGTTAAGGTGTGAGAGCCAAAATGAACTTTGTATTGCTTTAAATGCATTTTCAGCCCGATTATACACTTCAGGTGGAACTGTCAAAATCTTCAAAATGAGCAAAAGCACAATGAAATTAATGCTGGAATCATCTTCAAGTTGCTAAAATACACTAATGACAGCAAAAAGTTTGAGTCTACAACATTTAGTTAAGGTGTGAGAGCCTAAATGAACTTTGTATTGCTTTAAACGCGTTTTCAGCCCCTGATTGTATCCTTCAGGTGAAACTGTCAAAATCTTCAAAATGAGCAAAAGCACAATGAAATTAATGCTGGAATCATCTTCAAGTTGCTAAAATACACTAATGACAGCAAAAAGTTTGAGTCTACAACATTTAGTTAAGGTGTGAGAGCCAAAACAAACTTTGTATTGCTTTTAATGCATTTTCAGCCCGATTATACACTTCAGGTGAAACTGTCAAAATCTTCAAAATGAGCAAAAGCACAATGAAATTAATGCTGGAATCATCTTCAAGTTGCTAAAATACACTAATGACAGCAAAAAGTTTGAGTCTACAACATTTAGTTAAGGTGTGAGAGCCAAAATGAACTTTGTATTGCTGTAAACGCGTTTTCAGCACCTGATTGTACACTTCAGGTGAAACTGTCAAAATCTTCAAAATGAGCAAAAGCACAATGAAGTTAATGCTGGAATCATCTTCAAGTTGCTAAAATACACTAATGACAGCAAAAAGTTTGAGTCTACAACATTTAGTTAAGGTGTGAGAGCCAAAATGAACTTTGTATTGCTTTAAATGCATTTTCAGCCCGATTATACACTTCAGGTGGAACTGTCAAAATCTTCAAAATGAGCAAAAGCACAATGAAATTAATGCTGGAATCATCTTCAAGTTGCTAAAATACACTAATGACAGCAAAAAGTTTGAGTCTACAACATTTAGTTAAGGTGTGAGAGCCTAAATGAACTTTGTATTGCTTTAAACGCGTTTTCAGCCCCTGATTGTATCCTTCAGGTGAAACTGTCAAAATCTTCAAAATGAGCAAAAGCACAATGAAATTAATGCTGGAATCATCTTCAAGTTGCTAAAATACACTAATGACAGCAAAAAGTTTGAGTCTACAACATTTAGTTAAGGTGTGAGAGCCAAAACAAACTTTGTATTGCTTTTAATGCATTTTCAGCCCGATTATACACTTCAGGTGAAACTGTCAAAATCTTCAAAATGAGCAAAAGCACAATGAAATTAATGCTGGAATCATCTTCAAGTTGCTAAAATACACTAATGACAGCAAAAAGTTTGAGTCTACAACATTTAGTTAAGGTGTGAGAGCCAAAATGAACTTTTTATTGCTGTAAACGCTTTTTCAGCACCTGATTGTACACTTCAGGTGAAACTGTCAAAATCTTCAAAATGAGCAAAAGCACAATGAAATTAATGCTGGAATCATCTTCAAGTTGCTAATATACACTAATGACAGCAAAAAGTTTGAGTCTACAACATTTAGTTAAGGTGTGAGAGCCAAAATGAACTTTGTATTGCTTTAAATGCATTTTCAGCCCGATTATACACTTCAGGTGAAACTGTCAAAATCTTCAAAATGAGCAAAAGCACGATGAAATTAATGCTGGAATCATCTTCAAGTTGCTAAAATACACTAATGACAGCAAAAAGTTTGAGTCTACAACATTTAGTTAAGATGTGAGAGCCAAAATGAACTTTGTATTGCTTTAAATGCATTTTCAGCCCGATTATACACTTCAGGTAAAACTGTCAAAATCTTCAAAATGAGCAAAAGCACAATGAAATTAATGCTGGAATCATCATCAAGTTGCTAAAATACACTAATTACAGCAAAAAGTTTGAGTCTACAACATTTAGTTAAGGTGTGAGAGCCAAAATGAACTTTTTATTGCTGTAAACGCGTTTTCAGCACCTGATTGTACACTTCAGGTGAAACTGTCAAAATCTTCAAAATGAGCAAAAGCACAATGAAATTAATGCTGGAATCATCTTCAAGTTGCTAAAATACACCAATGACAGCAAAAAGTTTGAGTCTACAACATTTAGTTAAGGTGTGAGAGCCAAAATGAACTTTGTATTGCTTTAAATGCATTTTCAGTCCGATTGTACACTTCAGGTGAAACTGTCAAAATTTTCAAAATGAGCAAAAGCACAATGAAAATAATGCTGGAATCATCTTCAAGTTGCTAAAATACACTAATGACAGCAAAAAGTTTGAGTCTACAACATTTAGTTAAGGTGTGAGAGCCAAAATGAACTTTGTACTGCTTTAAATGCATTTTCAGCCCGATTATACACTTCAGGTGAAACTGTCAAAATCTTCAAAATGAGCAAAAGCACAATGAAATTAATGCTGGAATCATCTTCAAGTTGCTAAAATACACTAATGACAGCAAAAAGTTTGAGTCTACAACATTTAGTTAAGGTGTGAGAGCCAAAATGAACTTTTTATTGCTGTAAACGCGTTTTCAGCACCTGATTGTACACTTCAGGTGAAACTGTCAAAATCTTCAAAATGAGCAAAAGCACAATGAAATTAATGCTGGAATCATCTTCAAGTTTCTAAAATACACTAATGACATCAAAAAGTTTGAGTCTACAACATTTAGTTAAGGTGTGAGAGCCAAAATAAACTTTTTATTTCTGTAAACGCGTTTTCAGCACCTGATTGTACACTTCAGGTGAAACTGTCAACATCTTCAAAATGAGCAAAAGCACAATGAAATTAATGCTGGAATCATCTTCAAGTTGCTAAAATACACTAATGACAGCAAAAAGTTTGAGTCTACAACATTTAGTTAAGATGTGAGAGCCAAAATGAACTTTGTATTGCTTTAAATGCATTTTCAGCCCGATTATACACTTCAGGTGAAACTGTCAAAATCTTCAAAATGAGCAAAAGCACAATGAAATTAATGCTGGAATCATCTTCAAGTTGCTAAAATACACTAATTACAGCAAAAAGTTTGAGTTTACAACATTTAGTTAAGGTGTGAGAGCCAAAATGAACTTTGTATTGCTGTAAACGCGTTTTCAGCACCTGATTGTACACTTCAGGTGAAACTGTCAAAATCTTCAAAATGAGCAAAAGCACAATGAAGTTAATGCTGGAATCATCTTCAAGTTGCTAAAATACACTAATGACAGCAAAAAGTTTGAGTCTACAACATTTAGTTAAGGTGTGAGAGCCAAAATGAACTTTGTATTGCTTTAAATGCATTTTCAGCCCGATTATACACTTCAGGTGAAACTGTCAAAATCTTCAAAATGAGCAAAAGCACAATGAAATTAATGCTGGAATCATCTTCAAGTTGCTAAAATACACTAATGACAGCAAAAAGTTTGAGTCTAACTTCAGGTGAAACTGTCAAAATCTTCAAAATGAGCAAAAGCACAATTAAATTAATGCTGGAATCATCTTCAAGTTTCTAAAATACACTAATGACAGCAAAAAGTTTGAGTCTACAACATTTAGTTAAGGTGTGAGAGCCAAAATGAACTTTGTATTGCTGTAAACGCGTTTTCAGCACCTGATTGTACACTTCAGGTGAAACTGTCAAAATCTTCAAAATGAGCAAAAGCACAATGAAATTAATGCTGGAATCATCTTCAAGTTGCTAAAATACACTAATGACAGCAAAAAGTTTGAGTCTACAACATTTAGTTAAGGTGTGAGAGCCAAAATTAACTTTGTATTGCTTTAAATGCATTTTCAGCCCGATTGGACACTTCAGGTGAAACTGTCAAAATCTTCAAAATGAGCAAAAGCACAATTAAATTAATGCTGGAATCATCTTCAAGCTGCTAAAATACACTAATGACAGTAACAAGTTTGAGTCTACAACATTTAGTTAAGGTGTGAGAGCCTAAATGAACTTTGTATTGCTTTAAACGCATTTTCAGCCCCTGATTGTACACTTCAGGTGAAACTGTCAAAATCTTCAAAATGAGCAAAAGCACAATGAAATTAATGCTGGAATCATCTTCAAGTTGCTAAAATACACTAATGACAGCAACAAGTTTGAGTCTACAACATTTAGTTAAGGTGTGAGAGCCTAAATGAACTTTGTATTGCTTTAAATGCATTTTCAGCCCGATTGTACACTTCAGGTTAAACTGTCAAAATCTTAAAAATGAGCAAAAGCACAATGAAATTAATGCTGGAATCATCTTCAAGTTGCTAAAATACACTAATGACAGCAAAAAGTTTGAGTCTACCACATTTAGTTATGGTGTGAGAGCCTAAATGAACTTTGTATTGCTTTAAACGCGTTTTCAGCCCAAGATTGTACACTTCAGGTGAAACTGTCAAAATCTTCAAAATGAGCAAAAGCACAATGAAATTAATGCTGGAATCACCTTCAAGTTGCTAAAATACACTAATGACAGCAAGAAGTTTGAGTCTACAACATTTAGTTATGGTGTGAGAGCCAAAATGAACTTTTTATTGCTGTAAACGCGTTTTCAGCACCTGAATGTACACTTCAGGTGAAACTGTCAAAATCTTCAAAATGAGCAAAAGCACAATGAAATTAATGATGGAATCACCTTCAAGTTGCTAAAATACACTAATGACAGCAAGAAGTTTGAGTCTACAACATTTAGTTAAGGTGTGA
This sequence comes from Leptonotus elevatus, assembly GCF_054856555.1. Taxonomy (NCBI): domain Eukaryota; kingdom Metazoa; phylum Chordata; class Actinopteri; order Syngnathiformes; family Syngnathidae; genus Leptonotus; species Leptonotus elevatus. Next base: position 223,148 of record NW_028233702.1, read on the forward strand.
GAGCCAAAATTAACTTTGTATTGCTTTAAATGCATTTTCAGCCTGAATGTACACTTCAGGTGAAACTGTCAAATTCTTCAAAATGAGCAAAAGCACAATGAAATTAATGCTGGAAACATCTTCAAGTTGCTAAAATACACTAATGACAGCAACAAGTTTGAGTCTACAACATTTAGTTAAGGTGTGAGAGCCAAAATGAACTTTGTATTGCTGTAAACGCGTTTTCAGCACCTTATTGTACACTTCAGGTGAAACTGTCAAAATATTCAAAATGAGCAAAAGCACAATGAAATTAATGCTGGAATCATCTTTAAGTTGCTAAAATACACTAATGACAGTAAAAAGTTTGAGTCTACAACATTTAGTTAAGGTGTGAGAGCCAAAATTAACTTTGTATTGCTTTAAATGCATTTTCAGCCCGAATGTACACTTCAGGTGAAACTGTCAAAATCTTCAAAATGAGCAAAAGCACAATGAAATTAATGCTGGAATCATCTTCAAGTTGCTAAAATACACTAATGACAGCAAAAAGTTTGAGTCTACAACATTTAGTTAAGGTGTGAGAGCCAAAATGAACTTTGTATTGCTGTAAACGCGTTTTCAGCACCTGATTGTACACTTCAGGTGAAACTGTCAAAATCTTCAAAATGAGCAAAAGCACAATGAAATTAATGCTGGAATCATCTTCAAGTTGCTAAAATACACTAATGACAGCAAAAAGTTTGAGTCTACAACATTTAGTTAAGGTGTGAGAGCCAAAATGAACTTTGTATTGCTTTAAATGCATTTTCAGCCCGAATGTACACTTCAGGTGAAACTGTCAAATTCTTCAAAATGAGCAAAAGCACAATGAAATTAATGCTGGAAACATCTTCAAGTTGCTAAAATACACTAATGACAGCAACAAGTTTGAGTCTACAACATTTAGTTAAGGTGTGAGAGCCAAAATGAACTTTGTATTGCTGTAAACGCGTTTTCAGCACCTGATTGTACACTTCAGGTGAAACTGTCAAAACATTCAAAATGAGCAAAAGCACAATGAAATTAATGCTGGAATCATCTTCAAGTTGCTAAAATACACTAATGACAGCAAAAAGTTTGAGTCTACAACATTTAGTTAAGGTGTGAGAGCCAAAATGAACTTTGTATTGCTTTAAATGCATTTTCAGCCCGAATGTACACTTCAGGTGAAACTGTCAAATTCTTTAAAATGAGAAAAAGCACAATGAAATTAATAATGGAAACATCTTCAAGTTGCTAAAATACACTAATGACAGCAACAAGTTTGAGTCTACAACATTTAGTTAAGGTGTGAGAGCCAAAATGAACTTTGTATTGCTGTAAACGCGTTTTCAGCACCTGATTGTACACTTCAGGTGAAACTGTCAAAATATTCAAAATGAGCAAAAGCACAATGAAATTAATGCTGGAATCATCTTCAAGTTGCTAAAATACACTAATGACAGCAAAAAGTTTGAGTCTACAACATTTAGTTAAGGTGTGAGAGCCAAAATGAACTTTGCATTGCTGTAAACGCGTTTTCAGCACCTGATTGTACACTTCAGGTGAAACTGTCAAAATATTCAAAATGAGCAAAAGCACAATGAAATTAATGCTGGAATCATCTTTAAGTTGCTAAAATACACCAATGACAGTAAAAAGTTTAAGTCTACAACATTTAGTTAAGGTGTGAGAGCCAAAATGAACTTTGTATTGCTTTAAATGCATTTTCAGCCCGAATGTACACTTCAGGTGAAACTGTCAAATTCTTCAAAATGAGCAAAAGCACAATGAAATTAATGCTGGAAACATCTTCAAGTTGCTAAAATACACTAATGACAGCAACAAGTTTGAGTCTACAACATTTAGTTAAGGTGTGAGAGCCAAAATGAACTTTGTATTGCTGTAATCGCGTTTTCAGCACCTGATTGTACACTTCAGGTGAAACTGTCAAAATCTTCAAAATAAGCAAAAGCACAATGAAATGAATGCTGGAATCATCTTCAAGTTGCTAAAATACACTAATGACAGCAAAAAGTTTGAGTCTACAACATTTAGTTAAGGTGTGAAAGCCTAAATGAACTTTTCATTGCTTTAAACGCGTTTTCAGCCCTTGATTGTACAATTCAGGTGAAACTGTCAAAATCTTCAAAATGAGCAAAAGCACAATGAAATTAATGCTGGAATCATCTTCAAGTTGCTAAAATACACTAATGACAGCAACAAGTTTGAGTCTACAACATTTAGTTAAGGTGTGAGAGCCAAAATGAACTTTGTGTTGCTGTAAACGCGTTTTCAGCACCTGATTGTACACTTCAGGTGAAACTGTCAAAATATTCAAAATGAGCAAAAGCACAATGAAATTAATGCTGGAATCATCTTCAAGTTGCTAAAATACACTAATGACAGCAAAAAGTTTGAGTCTACAACATTTAGTTAAGGTGTGAGAGCCAAAATTAACTTTGTATTGCTTTAAATGCATTTTCAGCCCGATTGGACACTTCAGGTGAAACTGTCAAAATCTTCAAAATGAGCAAAAGCACAATGAAATTAATGCTGGAATCATCTTCAAGTTGCTAAAATACACTAATGACAGCAAAAAGTTTGAGTCTAACTTCAGGTGAAACTGTCAAAATCTTCAAAATGAGCAAAAGCACAATTAAATTAATGCTGGAATCATCTTCAAGTTTCTAAAATACACTAATGACAGCAAAAAGTTTGAGTCTACAACATTTAGTTAAGGTGTGAGAGCCAAAATAAACTTTTTATTTCTGTAAACGCGTTTTCAGCACCTGATTGTACAATTCAGGTGAAACTGTCAAAATCTTCAAAATGAGCAAAAGCACAATGAAATTAATGCTGGAATCATCTTCAAGTTGCTAAAATACACTAATGACAGCAACAAGTTTGAGTCTACAACATTTAGTTAAGGTGTGAGAGCCAAAATGAACTTTGTATTGCTGTAAACGCGTTTTCAGCACCTGATTGTACACTTCAGGTGAAACTGTCAAAATATTCAAAATGAGCAAAAGCACAATGAAATTAATGCTGGAATCATCTTCAAGTTGCTAAAATACACTAATGACAGCAAAAAGTTTGAGTCTACAACATTTAGTTAAGGTGTGAGAGCCAAAATTAACTTTGTATTGCTTTAAATGCATTTTCAGCCCGATTGGACACTTCAGGTGAAACTGTCAAAATCTTCAAAATGAGCAAAAGCACAATTAAATTAATGCTGGAATCATCTTCAAGCTGCTAAAATACACTAATGACAGTAACAAGTTTGAGTCTACAACATTTAGTTAAGGTGTGAGAGCCTAAATGAACTTTGTATTGCTTTAAACGCATTTTCAGCCCCTGATTGTACACTTCAGGTGAAACTGTCAAAATCTTCAAAATGAGCAAAAGCACAATGAAATTAATGCTGGAATCATCTTCAAGTTGCTAAAATACACTAATGACAGCAACAAGTTTGAGTCTACAACATTTAGTTAAGGTGTGAGAGCCTAAATGAACTTTGTATTGCTTTAAATGCATTTTCAGCCCGATTGTACACTTCAGGTGAAACTGTCAAAATCTTCAAAATGAGCAAAAGCACAATGAAATTAATGCTGGAATCATCTTCAAGTTTCTAAAATACACTAATGACATCAAAAAGTTTGAGTCTACAACATTTAGTTAAGGTGTGAGAGCCAAAATAAACTTTTTATTTCTGTAAACGCGTTTTCAGCACCTGATTGTACACTTCAGGTGAAACTGTCAACATCTTCAAAATGAGCAAAAGCACAATGAAATTAATGCTGGAATCATCTTCAAGTTGCTAAAATACACTAATGACAGCAAAAAGTTTGAGTCTACAACATTTAGTTAAGATGTGAGAGCCAAAATGAACTTTGTATTGCTTTAAATGCATTTTCAGCCCGATTATACACTTCAGGTGAAACTGTCAAAATCTTCAAAATGAGCAAAAGCACAATGAAATTAATGCTGGAATCATCTTCAAGTTGCTAAAATACACTAATTACAGCAAAAAGTTTGAGTTTACAACATTTAGTTAAGGTGTGAGAGCCAAAATGAACTTTGTATTGCTGTAAACGCGTTTTCAGCACCTGATTGTACACTTCAGGTGAAACTGTCAAAATCTTCAAAATGAGCAAAAGCACAATGAAGTTAATGCTGGAATCATCTTCAAGTTGCTAAAATACACTAATGACAGCAAAAAGTTTGAGTCTACAACATTTAGTTAAGGTGTGAGAGCCAAAATGAACTTTGTATTGCTTTAAATGCATTTTCAGCCCGATTATACACTTCAGGTGAAACTGTCAAAATCTTCAAAATGAGCAAAAGCACAATGAAATTAATGCTGGAATCATCTTCAAGTTGCTAAAATACACTAATGACAGCAAAAAGTTTGAGTCTACAACATTTAGTTAAGATGTGAGAGCCAAAATGAACTTTGTATTGCTTTAAATGCATTTTCAGCCCGATTATACACTTCAGGTGAAACTGTCAAAATCTTCAAAATGAGCAAAAGCACAATGAAATTAATGCTGGAATCATCTTCAAGTTGCTAAAATACACTAATTACAGCAAAAAGTTTGAGTTTACAACATTTAGTTAAGGTGTGAGAGCCAAAATGAACTTTGTATTGCTGTAAACGCGTTTTCAGCACCTGATTGTACACTTCAGGTGAAACTGTCAAAATCTTCAAAATGAGCAAAAGCACAATGAAGTTAATGCTGGAATCATCTTCAAGTTGCTAAAATACACTAATGACAGCAAAAAGTTTGAGTCTACAACATTTAGTTAAGGTGTGAGAGCCAAAATGAACTTTGTATTGCTTTAAATGCATTTTCAGCCCGATTATACACTTCAGGTGAAACTGTCAAAATCTTCAAAATGAGCAAAAGCACAATGAAATTAATGCTGGAATCATCTTCAAGTTGCTAAAATACACTAATGACAGCAAAAAGTTTGAGTCTAACTTCAGGTGAAACTGTCAAAATCTTCAAAATGAGCAAAAGCACAATGAAATTAATGCTGGAATCATCTTCAAGTTGCTAAAATACACTAATGACAGCAAAAAGTTTGAGTCTACAACATTTAGTTAAGGTGTGAGAGCCAAAATTAACTTTGTATTGCTTTAAATGCATTTTCAGCCCGATTGGACACTTCAGGTGAAACTGTCAAAATCTTCAAAATGAGCAAAAGCACAATTAAATTAATGCTGGAATCATCTTCAAGCTGCTAAAATACACTAATGACAGTAACAAGTTTGAGTCTACAACATTTAGTTAAGGTGTGAGAGCCTAAATGAACTTTGTATTGCTTTAAACGCATTTTCAGCCCCTGATTGTACACTTCAGGTGAAACTGTCAAAATCTTCAAAATGAGCAAAAGCACAATGAAATTAATGCTGGAATCATCTTCAAGTTGCTAAAATACACTAATGACAGCAACAAGTTTGAGTCTACAACATTTAGTTAAGGTGTGAGAGCCTAAATGAACTTTGTATTGCTTTAAATGCATTTTCAGCCCGATTGTACACTTCAGGTGAAACTGTCAAAATCTTAAAAATGAGCAAAAGCACAATGAAATTAATGCTGGAATCATCTTCAAGTTGCTAAAATACACTAATGACAGCAAAAAGTTTGAGTCTACAACATTTAGTTATGGTGTGAGAGCCTAAATGAACTTTGTATTGCTTTAAACGCGTTTTCAGCCCAAGATTGTACACTTCAGGTGAAACTGTCAAAATCTTCAAAATGAGCAAAAGCACAATGAAATTAATGCTGGAATCACCTTCAAGTTGCTAAAATACACTAATGACAGCAAGAAGTTTGAGTCTACAACATTTAGTTATGGTGTGAGAGCCAAAATGAACTTTTTATTGCTGTAAACGCGTTTTCAGCACCTGAATGTACACTTCAGGTGAAACTGTCAAAATCTTCAAAATGAGCAAAAGCACAATGAAATTAATGATGGAATCACCTTCAAGTTGCTAAAATACACTAATGACAGCAAGAAGTTTGAGTCTACAACATTTAGTTAAGGTGTGAGAGCCAAAATTAACTTTGTATTGCTTTAAATGCATTTTCAGCCTGAATGTACACTTCAGGTGAAACTGTCAAATTCTTCAAAATGAGCAAAAGCACAATGAAATTAATGCTGGAAACATCTTCAAGTTGCTAAAATACACTAATGACAGCAACACGTTTGAGTCTACAACATTTAGTTAAGGTGTGAGAGCCAAAATGAACTTTGTATTGCTGTAAACGCGTTTTCAGCACCTTATTGTACACTTCAGGTGAAACTGTCAAAATATTCAAAATGAGCAAAAGCACAATGAAATTAATGCTGGAATCATCTTTAAGTTGCTAAAATACACTAATGACAGTAAAAAGTTTGAGTCTACAACATTTAGTTAAGGTGTGAGAGCCAAAATTAACTTTGTATTGCTTTAAATGCATTTTCAGCCCGAATGTACACTTCAGGTGAAACTGTCAAATTCTTCAAAATGAGCAAAAGCACAATGAAATTAATGCTGGAAACATCTTCAAGTTGCTAAAATACACTAATGACAGCAACAAGTTTGAGTCTACAACATTTAGTTAAGGTGTGAGAGCCAAAATGAACTTTGTATTGCTGTAAACGCGTTTTCAGCACCTGATTGTACACTTCAGATGAAACTGTCAAAATCTTCAAAATGAGCAAAAGCACAATGAAATGAATGCTGGAATCATCTTCAAGTTGCTAAAATACACTAATGACAGCAAAAAGTTTGAGTCTACAACATTTAGTTAAGGTGTGAAAGCCTAAATGAACTTTGTATTGCTTTAAATGCATTTTCAGCCCGATCGTACACTTCAGGTGAAACTGTCAAAATCTTCAAAATGAGCAAAAGCACAATGAAATTAATGCTGGAATCATCTTCAAGTTGCTAAAATACACTAATGACAGCAAAAAGTTTGAGTCTACAACATTTAGTTAAGGTGTGAGAGCCAAAATGAACTTTGTATTGCTGTAAACGCGTTTTCAGCACCTGATTGTACACTTCAGGTGAAACTGTCAAAATCTTCAAAATGAGCAAAAGCACAATGAAATTAATGCTGGAATCATCTTCAAGTTGCTAAAATACACTAATGACAGCAAAAAGTTTGAGTCTACAACATTTAGTTAAGGTGTGAGAGCCAAAATGAACTTTGTATTGCTTTAAATGCATTTTCAGCCCGAATGTACACTTCAGGTGAAACTGTCAAATTCTTCAAAATGAGCAAAAGCACAATGAAATTAATGCTGGAAACATCTTCAAGTTGCTAAAATACACTAATGACAGCAACAAGTTTGAGTCTACAACATTTAGTTAAGGTGTGAGAGCCAAAATGAACTTTGTATTGCTGTAAACGCGTTTTCAGCACCTGATTGTACACTTCAGGTGAAACTGTCAAAATATTCAAAATGAGCAAAAGCACAATGAAATTAATGCTGGAATCATCTTCAAGTTGCTAAAATACACTAATGACAGCAAAAAGTTTGAGTCTACAACATTTAGTTAAGGTGTGAGAGCCAAAATGAACTTTGTATTGCTGTAAACGCGTTTTCAGCACCTGATTGTACACTTCAGGTGAAACTGTCAAAATATTCAAAATGAGCAAAAGCACAATGAAATTAATGCTGGAATCATCTTTAAGTTGCTAAAATACACCAATGACAGTAAAAAGTTTAAGTCTACAACATTTAGTTAAGGTGTGAGAGCCAAAATGAACTTTGTATTGCTTTAAATGCATTTTCAGCCCGAATGTACACTTCAGGTGAAACTGTCAAATTCTTCAAAATGAGCAAAAGCACAATGAAATTAATGCTGGAAACATCTTCAAGTTGCTAAAATACACTAATGACAGCAACAAGTTTGAGTCTACAACATTTAGTTAAGGTGTGAGAGCCAAAATGAACTTTGTATTGCTGTAATCGCGTTTTCAGCACCTGATTGTACACTTCAGGTGAAACTGTCAAAATCTTCAAAATAAGCAAAAGCACAATGAAATGAATGCTGGAATCATCTTCAAGTTGCTAAAATACACTAATGACAGCAAAAAGTTTGAGTCTACAACATTTAGTTAAGGTGTGAAAGCCTAAATGAACTTTTCATTGCTTTAAACGCGTTTTCAGCCCTTGATTGTACAATTCAGGTGAAACTGTCAAAATCTTCAAAATGAGCAAAAGCACAATGAAATTAATGCTGGAATCATCTTCAAGTTGCTAAAATACACTAATGACAGCAACAAGTTTGAGTCTACAACATTTAGTTAAGGTGTGAGAGCCAAAATGAACTTTGTATTGCTGTAAACGCGTTTTCAGCACCTGATTGTACACTTCAGGTGAAACTGTCAAAATATTCAAAATGAGCAAAAGCACAATGAAATTAATGCTGGAATCATCTTCAAGTTGCTAAAATACACTAATGACAGCAAAAAGTTTGAGTCTACAACATTTAGTTAAGGTGTGAGAGCCAAAATTAACTTTGTATTGCTTTAAATGCATTTTCAGCCCGATTGGACACTTCAGGTGAAACTGTCAAAATCTTCAAAATGAGCAAAAGCACAATGAAATTAATGCTGGAATCATCTTCAAGTTGCTAAAATACACTAATGACAGCAAAAAGTTTGAGTCTAACTTCAGGTGAAACTGTCAAAATCTTCAAAATGAGCAAAAGCACAATTAAATTAATGCTGGAATCATCTTCAAGTTTCTAAAATACACTAATGACAGCAAAAAGTTTGAGTCTACAACATTTAGTTAAGGTGTGAGAGCCAAAATAAACTTTTTATTTCTGTAAACGCGTTTTCAGCACCTGATTGTACAATTCAGGTGAAACTGTCAAAATCTTCAAAATGAGCAAAAGCACAATGAAATTAATGCTGGAATCATCTTCAAGTTGCTAAAATACACTAATGACAGCAACAAGTTTGAGTCTACAACATTTAGTTAAGGTGTGAGAGCCAAAATGAACTTTGTATTGCTGTAAACGCGTTTTCAGCACCTGATTGTACACTTCAGGTGAAACTGTCAAAATCTTCAAAATGAGCAAAAGCACAATGAAATTAATGCTGGAATCATCTTCAAGTTGCTAAAATACACTAATGACAGCAAAAAGTTTGAGTCTACAACATTTAGTTAAGGTGTGAGAGCCAAAATGAACTTTGTATTGCTGTAAACGCGTTTTCAGCACCTGATTGTACACTTCAGGTGAAACTGTCAAAATCTTCAAAATGAGCAAAAGCACAGTGAAATTAATGCTGGAATCATCTTCAAGTTGCTAAAATACACTAATGACAGCAAAAAGTTTGAGTCTACAACATTTAGTTAAGGTGTGAGAGCCAAAATGAACTTTGTATTGCTTTAAATGCATTTTCAGCCCGAATGTACACTTCAGGTGAAACTGTCAAATTCTTCAAAATGAGCAAAAGCACAATGAAATTAATGCTGGAAACATCTTCAAGTTGCTAAAATACACTAATGACAGCAACAAGTTTGAGTCTACAACATTTAGTTAAGGTGTGAGAGCCAAAATGAACTTTGTATTGCTGTAAACGCGTTTTCAGCACCTGATTGTACACTTCAGGTGAAACTGTCAAAACATTCAAAATGAGCAAAAGCACAATGAAATTAATGCTGGAATCATCTTCAAGTTGCTAAAATACACTAATGACAGCAAAAAGTTTGAGTCTACAACATTTAGTTAAGGTGTGAGAGCCAAAATGAACTTTGTATTGCTTTAAATGCATTTTCAGCCCGAATGTACACTTCAGGTGAAACTGTCAAATTCTTCAAAATGAGAAAAAGCACAATGAAATTAATGCTGGAAACATCTTCAAGTTGCTAAAATACACTAATGACAGCAACAAGTTTGAGTCTACAACATTTAGTTAAGGTGTGAGAGCCAAAATGAACTTTGTATTGCTGTAAACGCGTTTTCAGCACCTGATTGTACACTTCAGGTGAAACTGTCAAAATATTCAAAATGAGCAAAAGCACAATGAAATTAATGCTGGAATCATCTTCAAGTTGCTAAAATACACTAATGACAGCAAAAAGTTTGAGTCTACAACATTTAGTTAAGGTGTGAGAGCCAAAATGAACTTTGTATTGCTGTAAACGCGTTTTCAGCACCTGATTGTACACTTCAGGTGAAACTGTCAAAATATTCAAAATGAGCAAAAGCACAATGAAATTAATGCTGGAATCATCTTTAAGTTGCTAAAATACACCAATGACAGTAAAAAGTTTAAGTCTACAACATTTAGTTAAGGTGTGAGAGCCAAAATGAACTTTGTATTGCTTTAAATGCATTTTCAGCCCGAATGTACACTTCAGGTGAAACTGTCAAATTCTTCAAAATGAGCAAAAGCACAATGAAATTAATGCTGGAAACATCTTCAAGTTGCTAAAATACACTAATGACAGCAACAAGTTTGAGTCTACAACATTTAGTTAAGGTGTGAGAGCCAAAATGAACTTTGTATTGCTGTAATCGCGTTTTCAGCACCTGATTGTACACTTCAGGTGAAACTGTCAAAATCTTCAAAATAAGCAAAAGCACAATGAAATGAATGCTGGAATCATCTTCAAGTTGCTAAAATACACTAATGACAGCAAAAAGTTTGAGTCTACAACATTTAGTTAAGGTGTGAAAGCCTAAATGAACTTTTCATTGCTTTAAACGCGTTTTCAGCCCTTGATTGTACAATTCAGGTGAAACTGTCAAAATCTTCAAAATGAGCAAAAGCACAATGAAATTAATGCTGGAATCATCTTCAAGTTGCTAAAATACACTAATGACAGCAACAAGTTTGAGTCTACAACATTTAGTTAAGGTGTGAGAGCCAAAATGAACTTTGTATTGCTGTAAACGCGTTTTCAGCACCTGATTGTACACTTCAGGTGAAACTGTCAAAATATTCAAAATGAGCAAAAGCACAATGAAATTAATGCTGGAATCATCTTCAAGTTGCTAAAATACACTAATGACAGCAAAAAGTTTGAGTCTACAACATTTAGTTAAGGTGTGAGAGCCAAAATTAACTTTGTATTGCTTTAAATGCATTTTCAGCCCGATTGGACACTTCAGGTGAAACTGTCAAAATCTTCAAAATGAGCAAAAGCACAATGAAATTAATGCTGGAATCATCTTCAAGTTGCTAAAATACACTAATGACAGCAAAAAGTTTGAGTCTAACTTCAGGTGAAACTGTCAAAATCTTCAAAATGAGCAAAAGCACAATTAAATTAATGCTGGAATCATCTTCAAGTTTCTAAAATACACTAATGACAGCAAAAAGTTTGAGTCTACAACATTTAGTTAAGGTGTGAGAGCCAAAATAAACTTTTTATTTCTGTAAACGCGTTTTCAGCACCTGATTGTACAATTCAGGTGAAACTGTCAAAATCTTCAAAATGAGCAAAAGCACAATGAAATTAATGCTGGAATCATCTTCAAGTTGCTAAAATACACTAATGACAGCAACAAGTTTGAGTCTACAACATTTAGTTAAGGTGTGAGAGCCAAAATGAACTTTGTATTGCTGTAAACGCGTTTTCAGCACCTGATTGTACACTTCAGGTGAAACTGTCAAAATATTCAAAATGAGCAAAAGCACAATGAAATTAATGCTGGAATCATCTTCAAGTTGCTAAAATACACTAATGACAGCAAAAAGTTTGAGTCTACAACATTTAGTTAAGGTGTGAGAGCCAAAATTAACTTTGTATTGCTTTAAATGCATTTTCAGCCCGATTGGACACTTCAGGTGAAACTGTCAAAATCTTCAAAATGAGCAAAAGCACAATTAAATTAATGCTGGAATCATCTTCAAGCTGCTAAAATACACTAATGACAGTAACAAGTTTGAGTCTACAACATTTAGTTAAGGTGTGAGAGCCTAAATGAACTTTGTATTGCTTTAAACGCATTTTCAGCCCCTGATTGTACACTTCAGGTGAAACTGTCAAAATCTTCAAAATGAGCAAAAGCACAATGAAATTAATGCTGGAATCATCTTCAAGTTGCTAAAATACACTAATGACAGCAACAAGTTTGAGTCTACAACATTTAGTTAAGGTGTGAGAGCCTAAATGAACTTTGTATTGCTTTAAATGAATTTTCAGCCCGATTGTACACTTCAGGTGAAACTGTCAAAATCTTAAAAATGAGCAAAAGCACAATGAAATTAATGCTGGAATCATCTTCAAGTTGCTAAAATACACTAATGACAGCAAAAAGTTTGAGTCTACAACATTTAGTTAAGGTGTGAGAGCCAAAATGAACTTTGTATTGCTGTAAACGCGTTTTTAGCACCTGATTGTACAATTCAGGTGAAACTGTCAAAATATTCAAAATGAGCAAAAGCACAATGAAATTAATGCTGGAATCATCTTCAAGTTGCTAAAATACACTAATGACAGCAAAAAGTTTGAGTCTACAACATTTAGTTAAGGTGTGAGAGCCAAAATTAACTTTGTATTGCTTTAAATGCATTTTCAGCCCGATTGGACACTTCAGGTGAAACTGTCAAAATCTTCAAAATGAGCAAAAGCACAATTAAATTAATGCTGGAATCATCTTCAAGCTGCTAAAATACACTAATGACAGTAACAAGTTTGAGTCTACAACATTTAGTTAAGGTGTGAGAGCCTAAATGAACTTTGTATTGCTTTAAACGCATTTTCAGCCCCTGATTGTACACTTCAGGTGAAACTGTCAAAATCTTCAAAATGAGCAAAAAGCACAATGAAATTAATGCTGGAATCATCTTCAAGTTGCTAAAATACACTAATGACAGCAAAAAGTTTGAGTCTACAACATTTAGTTAAGGTGTGAGAGCCAAAATGAACTTTGTATTGCTTTAAATGCATTTTCAGCCCGATAGTAAACTTCAGGTGAAACTGTCAAAATCTTCAAAATGAGCAAAAGCACAATGAAATTAATGCTGGAATCATCTTCAAGTTGCTAAAATACACTAATGACAGCAACAAGTTTGAGTCTACAACATTTAGTTAAGGTGTGAGAGCCTAAATGAACTTTGTATTGCTTTAAATGCATTTTCAGCCCGATTGTACACTTCAGGTGAAACTGTCAAAATCTTCAAAATGAGCAAAAGCACAATGAAATTAATGCTGGAATCACCTTCAAGTTGCTAAAATACACTAATGACAGCAAAAAGTTTGAGTCTACAACATTTAGTTAAGGTGTGAGAGCCAAAATAAACTTTTTATTTCTGTAAACGCGTTTTCAGCACCTGATTGTACACTTCAGGTGAAACTGTCAACATCTTCAAAATGAGCAAAAGCACAATGAAATTAATGCTGGAATCATCTTCAAGTTGCTAAAATACACTAATGACAGCAAAAAGTTTGAGTCTACAACATTTAGTTAAGGTGTGAGAGCCAAAATGAACTCAGTATTGCTTTAAATGCATTTTCAGCCCGATTATACACTTCAGGTGAAACTGTCAAAATCTTCAAAATGAGCAAAAGCACAATGAAATTAATGCTGGAATCATCTTCAAGTTGCTAAAATGCACTAATGACAGCAAAAAGTTTGAGTCTACAACATTTAGTTAAGATGTGAGAGCCAAAATGAACTTTGTATTGCTTTAAATGCATTTTCAGCCCGATTATACACTTCAGGTGAAACTGTCAAAATCTTCAAAATGAGCAAAAGCACAATGAAATTAATGCTGGAATCATCTTCAAGTTGCTAAAATACACTAATGACAGCAAAAAGTTTGAGTCTACAACATTTAGTTAAGGTGTGAGAGCCAAAATGAACTCAGTATTGCTTTAAATGCATTTTCAGCCCGATTATACACTTCAGGTGAAACTGTCAAAATCTTCAAAATGAGCAAAAACACAATGAAATTAATGCTGGAATCATCTTCAAGTTGCTAAAATGCACTAATGACAGCAAAAAGTTTGAGTCTACAACATTTAGTTAAGGTGTGAGAGCCAAAATGAACTTTTTATTGCTGTAAACGCGTTTTCAGCACCTGATTGTACACTTCAGGTGAAACTGTCAAAATCTTCAAAATGAGCAAAAGCACAATGAAATTAATGCTGGAATCATCTTCAAGTTGCTAAAATACACTAATGACAGCAAAAAGTTTGAGTCTACAACATTTAGTTAAGGTGTGAGAGCCAAAATGAACTCAGTATTGCTTTAAATGCATTTTCAGCCCGATTATACACTTCAGGTGAAACTGTCAAAATCTTCAAAATGAGCAAAAACACAATGAAATTAATGCTGGAATCATCTTCAAGTTGCTAAAATACACTAATGACAGCAAAAAGTTTGAGTCTACAACATTTAGTTAAGATGTGAGAGCCAAAATGAACTTTGTATTGCTGTAAACGCGTTTTCAGCACCTGATTGTACACTTCAGGTGAAACTGTCAAAATCTTCAAAATGAGCAAAAGCACAATGAAGTTAATGCTGGAATCATCTTCAAGTTGCTAAAATACACTAATGACAGCAAAAACTTTGAGTCTACAACATTTAGTTAAGGTTTGAGAGCCAAAATAAACTTTTTATTGCTGTAAACGCGTTTTCAGCACCTGATTGTACACTTCAGGTGAAACTGTCAAAATCTTCAAAATGAGCAAAAGCACAATGAAATTAATGCTGGAATCATCTTCAAGTTGCTAAAATACACCAATGACAGCAAAAAGTTTGAGTCTACAACATTTAGTTAAGGTGTGAGAGCCAAAATGAACTTTGTATTGCTGTAAACGCGTTTTCAGCACCTGATTGTACACTTCAGGTGAAACTGTCAAAATCTTCAAAATGAGCAAAAGCACAATGAAGTTAATGCTGGAATCATCTTCAAGTTGCTAAAATACACTAATGACAGCAAAAAGTTTGAGTCTACAACATTTAGTTAAGGTGTGAGAGCCAAAATGAACTTTGTATTGCTTTAAATGCATTTTCAGCCCGATTATACACTTCAGGTGGAACTGTCAAAATCTTCAAAATGAGCAAAAGCACAATGAAATTAATGCTGGAATCATCTTCAAGTTGCTAAAATACACTAATGACAGCAAAAAGTTTGAGTCTACAACATTTAGTTAAGGTGTGAGAGCCTAAATGAACTTTGTATTGCTTTAAACGCGTTTTCAGCCCCTGATTGTATCCTTCAGGTGAAACTGTCAAAATCTTCAAAATGAGCAAAAGCACAATGAAATTAATGCTGGAATCATCTTCAAGTTGCTAAAATACACTAATGACAGCAAAAAGTTTGAGTCTACAACATTTAGTTAAGGTGTGAGAGCCAAAACAAACTTTGTATTGCTTTTAATGCATTTTCAGCCCGATTATACACTTCAGGTGAAACTGTCAAAATCTTCAAAATGAGCAAAAGCACAATGAAATTAATGCTGGAATCATCTTCAAGTTGCTAAAATACACTAATGACAGCAAAAAGTTTGAGTCTACAACATTTAGTTAAGGTGTGAGAGCCAAAATGAACTTTGTATTGCTGTAAACGCGTTTTCAGCACCTGATTGTACACTTCAGGTGAAACTGTCAAAATCTTCAAAATGAGCAAAAGCACAATGAAGTTAATGCTGGAATCATCTTCAAGTTGCTAAAATACACTAATGACAGCAAAAAGTTTGAGTCTACAACATTTAGTTAAGGTGTGAGAGCCAAAATGAACTTTGTATTGCTTTAAATGCATTTTCAGCCCGATTATACACTTCAGGTGGAACTGTCAAAATCTTCAAAATGAGCAAAAGCACAATGAAATTAATGCTGGAATCATCTTCAAGTTGCTAAAATACACTAATGACAGCAAAAAGTTTGAGTCTACAACATTTAGTTAAGGTGTGAGAGCCTAAATGAACTTTGTATTGCTTTAAACGCGTTTTCAGCCCCTGATTGTATCCTTCAGGTGAAACTGTCAAAATCTTCAAAATGAGCAAAAGCACAATGAAATTAATGCTGGAATCATCTTCAAGTTGCTAAAATACACTAATGACAGCAAAAAGTTTGAGTCTACAACATTTAGTTAAGGTGTGAGAGCCAAAACAAACTTTGTATTGCTTTTAATGCATTTTCAGCCCGATTATACACTTCAGGTGAAACTGTCAAAATCTTCAAAATGAGCAAAAGCACAATGAAATTAATGCTGGAATCATCTTCAAGTTGCTAAAATACACTAATGACAGCAAAAAGTTTGAGTCTACAACATTTAGTTAAGGTGTGAGAGCCAAAATGAACTTTTTATTGCTGTAAACGCGTTTTCAGCACCTGATTGTACACTTCAGGTGAAACTGTCAAAATCTTCAAAATGAGCAAAAGCACAATGAAATTAATGCTGGAATCATCTTCAAGTTGCTAATATACACTAATGACAGCAAAAAGTTTGAGTCTACAACATTTAGTTAAGGTGTGAGAGCCAAAATGAACTTTGTATTGCTTTAAATGCATTTTCAGCCCGATTATACACTTCAGGTGAAACTGTCAAAATCTTCAAAATGAGCAAAAGCACAATGAAATTAATGCTGGAATCATCTTCAAGTTGCTAAAATACACTAATGACAGCAAAAAGTTTGAGTCTACAACATTTAGTTAAGATGTGAGAGCCAAAATGAACTTTGTATTGCTTTAAATGCATTTTCAGCCCGATTATACACTTCAGGTGAAACTGTCAAAATCTTCAAAATGAGCAAAAGCACAATGAAATTAATGCTGGAATCATCATCAAGTTGCTAAAATACACTAATTACAGCAAAAAGTTTGAGTCTACAACATTTAGTTAAGGTGTGAGAGCCAAAATGAACTTTTTATGGCTTTAAATGCATTTTCAGCCCGATTATACACTTCAGGTGAAACTGTCAAAATCTTAAAAATGAGCAAAAGCACAATGAAATTAATGCTGGAATCATCTTCAAGTTGCTAAAATACACTAATGACAGCAAAAAGTTTGAGTCTACAACATTTAGTTAAGGTGTGAGAGCCAAAATGAACTTTGTATTGCTGTAAACGCGTTTTTAGCACCTGATTGTACAATTCAGGTGAAACTGTCAAAATATTCAAAATGAGCAAAAGCACAATGAAATTAATGCTGGAATCATCTTCAAGTTGCTAAAATACACTAATGACAGCAAAAAGTTTGAGTCTACAACATTTAGTTAAGGTGTGAGAGCCAAAATTAACTTTGTATTGCTTTAAATGCATTTTCAGCCCGATTGGACACTTCAGGTGAAACTGTCAAAATCTTCAAAATGAGCAAAAGCACAATTAAATTAATGCTGGAATCATCTTCAAGCTGCTAAAATACACTAATGACAGTAACAAGTTTGAGTCTACAACATTTAGTTAAGGTGTGAGAGCCTAAATGAACTTTGTATTGCTTTAAACGCATTTTCAGCCCCTGATTGTACACTTCAGGTGAAACTGTCAAAATCTTCAAAATGAGCAAAAAGCACAATGAAATTAATGCTGGAATCATCTTCAAGTTGCTAAAATACACTAATGACAGCAAAAAGTTTGAGTCTACAACATTTAGTTAAGGTGTGAGAGCCAAAATGAACTTTGTATTGCTTTAAATGCATTTTCAGCCCGATAGTAAACTTCAGGTGAAACTGTCAAAATCTTCAAAATGAGCAAAAGCACAATGAAATTAATGCTGGAATCATCTTCAAGTTGCTAAAATACACTAATGACAGCAACAAGTTTGAGTCTACAACATTTAGTTAAGGTGTGAGAGCCTAAATGAACTTTGTATTGCTTTAAATGCATTTTCAGCCCGATTGTACACTTCAGGTGAAACTGTCAAAATCTTCAAAATGAGCAAAAGCACAATGAAATTAATGCTGGAATCACCTTCAAGTTGCTAAAATACACTAATGACAGCAAAAAGTTTGAGTCTACAACATTTAGTTAAGGTGTGAGAGCCAAAATAAACTTTTTATTTCTGTAAACGCGTTTTCAGCACCTGATTGTACACTTCAGGTGAAACTGTCAACATCTTCAAAATGAGCAAAAGCACAATGAAATTAATGCTGGAATCATCTTCAAGTTGCTAAAATACACTAATGACAGCAAAAAGTTTGAGTCTACAACATTTAGTTAAGGTGTGAGAGCCAAAATGAACTCAGTATTGCTTTAAATGCATTTTCAGCCCGATTATACACTTCAGGTGAAACTGTCAAAATCTTCAAAATGAGCAAAAGCACAATGAAATTAATGCTGGAATCATCTTCAAGTTGCTAAAATACACTAATGACAGCAAAAAGTTTGAGTCTACAACATTTAGTTAAGATGTGAGAGCCAAAATGAACTTTGTATTGCTTTAAATGCATTTTCAGCCCGATTATACACTTCAGGTGAAACTGTCAAAATCTTCAAAATGAGCAAAAGCACAATGAAATTAATGCTGGAATCATCTTCAAGTTGCTAAAATACACTAATTACAGCAAAAAGTTTGAGTCTACAACATTTAGTTAAGGTGTGAGAGCCAAAATGAACTTTTTATTGCTGTAAACGCGTTTTCAGCACCTGATTGTACACTTCAGGTGAAACTGTCAAAATCTTCAAAATGAGCAAAAGCACAATGAAATTAATGCTGGAATCATCTTCAAGTTGCTAAAATACACTAATGACAGCAAAAAGTTTGAGTCTACAACATTTAGTTAAGGTGTGAGAGCCAAAATGAACTCAGTATTGCTTTAAATGCATTTTCAGCCCGATTATACACTTCAGGTGAAACTGTCAAAATCTTCAAAATGAGCAAAAACACAATGAAATTAATGCTGGAATCATCTTCAAGTTGCTAAAATACACTAATGACAGCAAAAAGTTTGAGTCTACAACATTTAGTTAAGATGTGAGAGCCAAAATGAACTTTGTATTGCTGTAAACGCGTTTTCAGCACCTGATTGTACACTTCAGGTGAAACTGTCAAAATCTTCAAAATGAGCAAAAGCACAATGAAGTTAATGCTGGAATCATCTTCAAGTTGCTAAAATACACTAATGACAGCAAAAACTTTGAGTCTACAACATTTAGTTAAGGTTTGAGAGCCAAAATAAACTTTTTATTGCTGTAAACGCGTTTTCAGCACCTGATTGTACACTTCAGGTGAAACTGTCAAAATCTTCAAAATGAGCAAAAGCACAATGAAATTAATGCTGGAATCATCTTCAAGTTGCTAAAATACACCAATGACAGCAAAAAGTTTGAGTCTACAACATTTAGTTAAGGTGTGAGAGCCAAAATGAACTTTGTATTGCTGTAAACGCGTTTTCAGCACCTGATTGTACACTTCAGGTGAAACTGTCAAAATCTTCAAAATGAGCAAAAGCACAATGAAGTTAATGCTGGAATCATCTTCAAGTTGCTAAAATACACTAATGACAGCAAAAAGTTTGAGTCTACAACATTTAGTTAAGGTGTGAGAGCCAAAATGAACTTTGTATTGCTCTAAATGCATTTTCAGCCCGATTATACACTTCAGGTGGAACTGTCAAAATCTTCAAAATGAGCAAAAAACACAATGAAATTAATGCTGGAATCATCTTCAAGTTGCTAAAATACACTAATGACAGCAAAAAGTTTGAGTCTACAACATTTAGTTAAGGTGTGAGAGCCTAAATGAACTTTGTATTGCTTTAAACGCGTTTTCAGCCCCTGATTGTATCCTTCAGGTGAAACTGTCAAAATCTTCAAAATGAGCAAAAGCACAATGAAATTAATGCTGGAATCATCTTCAAGTTGCTAAAATACACTAATGACAGCAAAAAGTTTGAGTCTACAACATTTAGTTAAGGTGTGAGAGCCAAAACAAACTTTGTATTGCTTTTAATGCATTTTCAGCCCGATTATACACTTCAGGTGAAACTGTCAAAATCTTCAAAATGAGCAAAAGCACAATGAAATTAATGCTGGAATCATCTTCAAGTTGCTAAAATACACTAATGACAGCAAAAAGTTTGAGTCTACAACATTTAGTTAAGGTGTGAGAGCCAAAATGAACTTTGTATTGCTGTAAACGCGTTTTCAGCACCTGATTGTACACTTCAGGTGAAACTGTCAAAATCTTCAAAATGAGCAAAAGCACAATGAAGTTAATGCTGGAATCATCTTCAAGTTGCTAAAATACACTAATGACAGCAAAAAGTTTGAGTCTACAACATTTAGTTAAGGTGTGAGAGCCAAAATGAACTTTGTATTGCTTTAAATGCATTTTCAGCCCGATTATACACTTCAGGTGGAACTGTCAAAATCTTCAAAATGAGCAAAAGCACAATGAAATTAATGCTGGAATCATCTTCAAGTTGCTAAAATACACTAATGACAGCAAAAAGTTTGAGTCTACAACATTTAGTTAAGGTGTGAGAGCCTAAATGAACTTTGTATTGCTTTAAATGCATTTTCAGCCCGAATGTACACTTCAGGTGAAACTGTCAAATTCTTCAAAATGAGCAAAAGCACAATGAAATTAATGCTGGAAACATCTTCAAGTTGCTAAAATACACTAATGACAGCAACAAGTTTGAGTCTACAACATTTAGTTAAGGTGTGAGAGCCAAAACAAACTTTGTATTGCTTTTAATGCATTTTCAGCCCGATTATACACTTCAGGTGAAACTGTCAAAATCTTCAAAATGAGCAAAAGCACAATGAAATTAATGCTGGAATCATCTTCAAGTTGCTAAAATACACTAATGACAGCAAAAAGTTTGAGTCTACAACATTTAGTTAAGGTGTGAGAGCCAAAATGAACTTTTTATTGCTGTAAACGCGTTTTCAGCACCTGATTGTACACTTCAGGTGAAACTGTCAAAATCTTCAAAATGAGCAAAAGCACAATGAAATTAATGCTGGAATCATCTTCAAGTTGCTAATATACACTAATGACAGCAAAAAGTTTGAGTCTACAACATTTAGTTAAGGTGTGAGAGCCAAAATGAACTTTGTATTGCTTTAAATGCATTTTCAGCCCGATTATACACTTCAGGTGAAACTGTCAAAATCTTCAAAATGAGCAAAAGCACAATGAAATTAATGCTGGAATCATCTTCAAGTTGCTAAAATACACTAATGACAGCAAAAAGTTTGAGTCTACAACATTTAGTTAAGATGTGAGAGCCAAAATGAACTTTGTATTGCTTTAAATGCATTTTCAGCCCGATTATACACTTCAGGTGAAACTGTCAAAATCTTCAAAATGAGCAAAAGCACAATGAAATTAATGCTGGAATCATCATCAAGTTGCTAAAATACACTAATTACAGCAAAAAGTTTGAGTCTACAACATTTAGTTAAGGTGTGAGAGCCAAAATGAACTTTTTATTGCTGTAAACGCGTTTTCAGCACCTGATTGTACACTTCAGGTGAAACTGTCAAAATCTTCAAAATGAGCAAAAGCACAATGAAATTAATGCTGGAATCATCTTCAAGTTGCTAAAATACACCAATGACAGCAAAAAGTTTGAGTCTACAACATTTAGTTAAGGTGTGAGAGCCAAAATGAACTTTGTATTGCTTTAAATGCATTTTCAGTCCGATTGTACACTTCAGGTGAAACTGTCAAAATTTTCAAAATGAGCAAAAGCACAATGAAAATAATGCTGGAATCATCTTCAAGTTGCTAAAATACACTAATGACAGCAAAAAGTTTGAGTCTACAACATTTAGTTAAGGTGTGAGAGCCAAAATGAACTTTGTACTGCTTTAAATGCATTTTCAGCCCGATTATACATTCAGGTGAAACTGTCAAAATCTTCAAAATGAGCAAAAGCACAATGAAATTAATGCTGGAATCATCTTCAAGTTGCTAAAATACACTAATGACAGCAAAAAGTTTGAGTCTACAACATTTAGTTAAGGTGTGAGAGCCAAAATGAACTTTTTATTGCTGTAAACGCGTTTTCAGCACCTGATTGTACACTTCAGGTGAAACTGTCAAAATCTTCAAAATGAGCAAAAGCACAATGAAATTAATGCTGGAATCATCTTCAAGTTTCTAAAATACACTAATGACATCAAAAAGTTTGAGTCTACAACATTTAGTTAAGGTGTGAGAGCCAAAATAAACTTTTTATTTCTGTAAACGCGTTTTCAGCACCTGATTGTACACTTCAGGTGAAACTGTCAACATCTTCAAAATGAGCAAAAGCACAATGAAATTAATGCTGGAATCATCTTCAAGTTGCTAAAATACACTAATGACAGCAAAAAGTTTGAGTCTACAACATTTAGTTAAGATGTGAGAGCCAAAATGAACTTTGTATTGCTTTAAATGCATTTTCAGCCCGATTATACACTTCAGGTGAAACTGTCAAAATCTTCAAAATGAGCAAAAGCACAATGAAATTAATGCTGGAATCATCTTCAAGTTGCTAAAATACACTAATTACAGCAAAAAGTTTGAGTTTACAACATTTAGTTAAGGTGTGAGAGCCAAAATGAACTTTGTATTGCTGTAAACGCGTTTTCAGCACCTGATTGTACACTTCAGGTGAAACTGTCAAAATCTTCAAAATGAGCAAAAGCACAATGAAGTTAATGCTGGAATCATCTTCAAGTTGCTAAAATACACTAATGACAGCAAAAAGTTTGAGTCTACAACATTTAGTTAAGGTGTGAGAGCCAAAATGAACTTTGTATTGCTTTAAATGCATTTTCAGCCCGATTATACACTTCAGGTGAAACTGTCAAAATCTTCAAAATGAGCAAAAGCACAATGAAATTAATGCTGGAATCATCTTCAAGTTGCTAAAATACACTAATGACAGCAAAAAGTTTGAGTCTAACTTCAGGTGAAACTGTCAAAATCTTCAAAATGAGCAAAAGCACAATTAAATTAATGCTGGAATCATCTTCAAGTTTCTAAAATACACTAATGACAGCAAAAAGTTTGAGTCTACAACATTTAGTTAAGGTGTGAGAGCCAAAATGAACTTTGTATTGCTGTAAACGCGTTTTCAGCACCTGATTGTACACTTCAGGTGAAACTGTCAAAATCTTCAAAATGAGCAAAAGCACAATGAAATTAATGCTGGAATCATCTTCAAGTTGCTAAAATACACTAATGACAGCAAAAAGTTTGAGTCTACAACATTTAGTTAAGGTGTGAGAGCCAAAATTAACTTTGTATTGCTTTAAATGCATTTTCAGCCCGATTGGACACTTCAGGTGAAACTGTCAAAATCTTCAAAATGAGCAAAAGCACAATTAAATTAATGCTGGAATCATCTTCAAGCTGCTAAAATACACTAATGACAGTAACAAGTTTGAGTCTACAACATTTAGTTAAGGTGTGAGAGCCTAAATGAACTTTGTATTGCTTTAAACGCATTTTCAGCCCCTGATTGTACACTTCAGGTGAAACTGTCAAAATCTTCAAAATGAGCAAAAGCACAATGAAATTAATGCTGGAATCATCTTCAAGTTGCTAAAATACACTAATGACAGCAACAAGTTTGAGTCTACAACATTTAGTTAAGGTGTGAGAGCCTAAATGAACTTTGTATTGCTTTAAATGCATTTTCAGCCCGATTGTACACTTCAGGTGAAACTGTCAAAATCTTAAAAATGAGCAAAAGCACAATGAAATTAATGCTGGAATCATCTTCAAGTTGCTAAAATACACTAATGACAGCAAAAAGTTTGAGTCTACAACATTTAGTTATGGTGTGAGAGCCTAAATGAACTTTGTATTGCTTTAAACGCGTTTTCAGCCCAAGATTGTACACTTCAGGTGAAACTGTCAAAATCTTCAAAATGAGCAAAAGCACAATGAAATTAATGCTGGAATCACCTTCAAGTTGCTAAAATACACTAATGACAGCAAGAAGTTTGAGTCTACAACATTTAGTTATGGTGTGAGAGCCAAAATGAACTTTTTATTGCTGTAAACGCGTTTTCAGCACCTGAATGTACACTTCAGGTGAAACTGTCAAAATCTTCAAAATGAGCAAAAGCACAATGAAATTAATGATGGAATCACCTTCAAGTTGCTAAAATACACTAATGACAGCAAGAAGTTTGAGTCTACAACATTTAGTTAAGGTGTGAGAGCCAAAATTAACTTTGTATTGCTTTAAATGCATTTTCAGCCTGAATGTACACTTCAGGTGAAACTGTCAAATTCTTCAAAATGAGCAAAAGCACAATGAAATTAATGCTGGAAACATCTTCAAGTTGCTAAAATACACTAATGACAGCAACAAGTTTGAGTCTACAACATTTAGTTAAGGTGTGAGAGCCAAAATGAACTTTGTATTGCTGTAAACGCGTTTTCAGCACCTTATTGTACACTTCAGGTGAAACTGTCAAAATATTCAAAATGAGCAAAAGCACAATGAAATTAATGCTGGAATCATCTTTAAGTTGCTAAAATACACTAATGACAGTAAAAAGTTTGAGTCTACAACATTTAGTTAAGGTGTGAGAGCCAAAATTAACTTTGTATTGCTTTAAATGCATTTTCAGCCCGAATGTACACTTCAGTTGAAACTGTCAAATTCTTCAAAATGAGCAAAAGCACAATGAAATTAATGCTGGAAACATCTTCAAGTTGCTAAAATACACTAATGACAGCAACAAGTTTGAGTCTACAACATTTAGTTAAGGTGTGAGAGCCAAAATGAACTTTGTATTGCTGTAAACGCGTTTTCAGCACCTGATTGTACACTTCAGGTGAAACTGTCAAAATCTTCAAAATGAGCAAAAGCACAATGAAATGAATGCTGGAATCATCTTCAAGTTGCTAAAATACACTAATGACAGCAAAAAGTTTGAGTCTACAACATTTAGTTAAGGTGTGAAAGCCTAAATGAACTTTGTATTGCTTTAAATGCATTTTCAGCCCGATCGTACACTTCAGGTGAAACTGTCAAAATCTTCAAAATGAGCAAAAGCACAATGAAATTAATGCTGGAATCATCTTCAAGTTGCTAAAATACACTAATGACAGCAAAAAGTTTGAGTCTACAACATTTAGTTAAGGTGTGAGAGCCAAAATGAACTTTGTATTGCTGTAAACGCGTTTTCAGCACCTGATTGTACACTTCAGGTGAAACTGTCAAAATCTTCAAAATGAGAAAAAAAACAATGAAATTAATGCTGGAATCATCTTCAAGTTGCTAAAATACACTAATGACAGCAAAAAGTTTGAGTCTACAACATTTAGTTAAGGTGTGAGAGCCAAAATGAACTTTGTATTGCTTTAAATGCATTTTCAGCCCGAATGTACACTTCAGGTGAAACTGTCAAATTCTTCAAAATGAGCAAAAGCACAATGAAATTAATGCTGGAAACATCTTCAAGTTGCTAAAATACACTAATGACAGCAACAAGTTTGAGTCTACAACATTTAGTTAAGGTGTGAGAGCCAAAATGAACTTTGTATTGCTGTAAACGCGTTTTCAGCACCTGATTGTACACTTCAGGTGAAACTGTCAAAACATTCAAAATGAGCAAAAGCACAATGAAATTAATGCTGGAATCATCTTCAAGTTGCTAAAATACACTAATGACAGCAAAAAGTTTGAGTCTACAACATTTAGTTAAGGTGTGAGAGCCAAAATGAACTTTGTATTGCTTTAAATGCATTTTCAGCCCGAATGTACACTTCAGGTGAAACTGTCAAATTCTTCAAAATGAGAAAAAGCACAATGAAATTAATGCTGGAAACATCTTCAAGTTGCTAAAATACACTAATGACAGCAACAAGTTTGAGTCTACAACATTTAGTTAAGGTGTGAGAGCCAAAATGAACTTTGTATTGCTGTAAACGCGTTTTCAGCACCTGATTGTACACTTCAGGTGAAACTGTCAAAATATTCAAAATGAGCAAAAGCACAATGAAATTAATGCTGGAATCATCTTCAAGTTGCTAAAATACACTAATGACAGCAAAAAGTTTGAGTCTACAACATTTAGTTAAGGTGTGAGAGCCAAAATGAACTTTGTATTGCTGTAAACGCGTTTTCAGCACCTGATTGTACACTTCAGGTGAAACTGTCAAAATATTCAAAATGAGCAAAAGCACAATGAAATTAATGCTGGAATCATCTTTAAGTTGCTAAAATACACCAATGACAGTAAAAAGTTTAAGTCTACAACATTTAGTTAAGGTGTGAGAGCCAAAATGAACTTTGTATTGCTTTAAATGCATTTTCAGCCCGAATGTACACTTCAGGTGAAACTGTCAAATTCTTCAAAATGAGCAAAAGCACAATGAAATTAATGCTGGAAACATCTTCAAGTTGCTAAAATACACTAATGACAGCAACAAGTTTGAGTCTACAACATTTAGTTAAGGTGTGAGAGCCAAAATGAACTTTGTATTGCTGTAATCGCGTTTTCAGCACCTGATTGTACACTTCAGGTGAAACTGTCAAAATCTTCAAAATAAGCAAAAGCACAATGAAATGAATGCTGGAATCATCTTCAAGTTGCTAAAATACACTAATGACAGCAAAAAGTTTGAGTCTACAACATTTAGTTAAGGTGTGAAAGCCTAAATGAACTTTTCATTGCTTTAAACGCGTTTTCAGCCCTTGATTGTACAATTCAGGTGAAACTGTCAAAATCTTCAAAATGAGCAAAAGCACAATGAAATTAATGCTGGAATCATCTTCAAGTTGCTAAAATACACTAATGACAGCAACAAGTTTGAGTCTACAACATTTAGTTAAGGTGTGAGAGCCAAAATGAACTTTGTATTGCTGTAAACGCGTTTTCAGCACCTGATTGTACACTTCAGGTGAAACTGTCAAAATATTCAAAATGAGCAAAAGCACAATGAAATTAATGCTGGAATCATCTTCAAGTTGCTAAAATACACTAATGACAGCAAAAAGTTTGAGTCTACAACATTTAGTTAAGGTGTGAGAGCCAAAATTAACTTTGTATTGCTTTAAATGCATTTTCAGCCCGATTGGACACTTCAGGTGAAACTGTCAAAATCTTCAAAATGAGCAAAAGCACAATTAAATTAATGCTGGAATCATCTTCAAGCTGCTAAAATACACTAATGACAGTAACAAGTTTGAGTCTACAACATTTAGTTAAGGTGTGAGAGCCTAAATGAACTTTGTATTGCTTTAAACGCATTTTCAGCCCCTGATTGTACACTTCAGGTGAAACTGTCAAAATCTTCAAAATGAGCAAAAGCACAATGAAATTAATGCTGGAATCATCTTCAAGTTGCTAAAATACACTAATGACAGCAAAAAGTTTGAGTTTACAACATTTAGTTAAGGTGTGAGAGCCAAAATTAACTTTGTATTGCTTTAAATGCATTTTCAGCCCGATTGGACACTTCAGGTGAAACTGTCAAAATCTTCAAAATGAGCAAAAGCACAATGAAATTAATGCTGGAATCATCTTCAAGTTGCTAAAATACACTAATGACAGCAAAAAAATTGAGTCTACAACATTTAGTTAAGGTGTGAGAGCCAAAATGAACTTTGTATTGCTGTAAACGCGTTTTCAGCACCTGATTGTACACTTCAGGTGAAACTGTCAAAATCTTCAAAATGAGCAAAAGCACAATGAAATTAATGCTGGAATCATCTTCAAGTTGCTAAAATACACTAATGACAGCAAAAAGTTTGAGTCTACAACATTTAGTTAAGGTGTGAGAGCCAAAATGAACTTTGTATTGCTTTAAATGCATTTTCAGCCCGAATGTACACTTCAGGTGAAACTGTCAAATTCTTCAAAATGAGCAAAAGCACAATGAAATTAATGCTGGAAACATCTTCAAGTTGCTAAAATACACTAATGACAGCAACAAGTTTGAGTCTACAACATTTAGTTAAGGTGTGAGAGCCAAAATGAACTTTGTATTGCTGTAAACGCGTTTTCAGCACCTGATTGTACACTTCAGGTGAAACTGTCAAAATATTCAAAATGAGCAAAAGCACAATGAAATTAATGCTGGAATCATCTTCAAGTTGCTAAAATACACTAATGACAGCAAAAAGTTTGAGTCTACAACATTTAGTTAAGGTGTGAGAGCCAAAATGAACTTTGTATTGCTTTAAATGCATTTTCAGCCCGAATGTACACTTCAGGTGAAACTGTCAAATTCTTCAAAATGAGCAAAAGCACAATGAAATTAATGCTGGAAACATCTTCAAGTTGCTAAAATACACTAATGACAGCAACAAGTTTGAGTCTACAACATTTAGTTAAGGTGTGAGAGCCAAAATGAACTTTGTATTGCTGTAAACGCGTTTTCAGCACCTGATTGTACACTTCAGGTGAAACTGTCAAAATATTCAAAATGAGCAAAAGCACAATGAAATTAATGCTGGAATCATCTTTAAGTTGCTAAAATACACTAATGACAGTAAAAAGTTTAAGTCTACAACATTTAGTTAAGGTGTGAGAGCCAAAATGAACTTTTCATTGCTTTAAATGCATTTTCAGCCCGAATGTACACTTCAGGTGAAACTGTCAAATTCTTCAAAATGAGCAAAAGCACAATGAAATTAATGCTGGAAACATCTTCAAGTTGCTAAAATACACTAATGACAGCAACAAGTTTGAGTCTACAACATTTAGTTAAGGTGTGAGAGCCAAAATGAACTTTGTATTGCTGTAATCGCGTTTTCAGCACCTGATTGTACACTTCAGGTGAAACTGTCAAAATATTCAAAATGAGCAAAAGCACAATGAAATGAATGCTGGAATCATCTTCAAGTTGCTAAAATACACTAATGACAGCAAAAAGTTTGAGTCTACAACATTTAGTTAAGGTGTGAAAGCCTAAATGAACTTTTCATTGCTTTAAACGCGTTTTCAGCCCTTGATTGTACAATTCAGGTGAAACTGTCAAAATCTTCAAAATGAGCAAAAGCACAATGAAATTAATGCTGGAATCATCTTCAAGTTGCTAAAATACACTAATGACAGCAACAAGTTTGAGTCTACAACATTTAGTTAAGGTGTGAGAGCCAAAATGAACTTTGTATTGCTGTAAACGCGTTTTCAGCACCTGATTGTACACTTCAGGTGAAACTGTCAAAATATTCAAAATGAGCAAAAGCACAATGAAATTAATGCTGGAATCATCTTCAAGTTGCTAAAATACACTAATGACAGCAAAAACTTTGAGTCTACAACATTTAGTTAAGGTGTGAGAGCCAAAATTAACTTTGTATTGCTTTAAATGCATTTTCAGCCCGATTGGACACTTCAGGTGAAACTGTCAAAATCTTCAAAATGAGCAAAAGCACAATTAAATTAATGCTGGAATCATCTTCAAGCTGCTAAAATACACTAATGACAGTAACAAGTTTGAGTCTACAACATTTAGTTAAGGTGTGAGAGCCTAAATGAACTTTGTATTGCTTTAAACGCATTTTCAGCCCCTGATTGTACACTTCAGGTGAAACTGTCAAAATCTTCAAAATGAGCAAAAGCTCAATGAAATTAATGCTGGAATCATCTTCAAGTTGCTAAAATACACTAATGACAGCAAAAAGTTTGAGTTTACAACATTTAGTTAAGGTGTGAGAGCCAAAATTAACTTTGTATTGCTTTAAATGCATTTTCAGCCCGATTGGACACTTCAGGTGAAACTGTCAAAATCTTCAAAATGAGCAAAAGCACAATTAAATTAATGCTGGAATCATCTTCAAGCTGCTAAAATACACTAATGACAGTAACAAGTTTGAGTCTACAACATTTAGTTAAGGTGTGAGAGCCTAAATGAACTTTGTATTGCTTTCAACGCATTTTCAGCCCCTGATTGTACACTTCAGGTGAAACTGTCAAAATCTTCAAAATGAGCAAAAGCACAATGAAATTAATGCTGGAATCATCTTCAAGTTGCTAAAATACACTAATGACAGCAACAAGTTTGAGTCTACAACATTTAGTTAAGGTGTGAGAGCCTAAATGAACTTTGTATTGCTTTAAATGCATTTTCAGCCCGATTGTACACTTCAGGTGAAACTGTCAAAATCTTAAAAATGAGCAAAAAGAACAATGAAATTAATGCTGGAATCATCTTCAAGTTGCTAAAATACACTAATGACAGCAAAAAGTTTGAGTCTACAACATTTAGTTAAGGTGTGAGAGCCTAAATGAACTTTGTATTGCTTTAAACGCGTTTTCAGCCCAAGATTGTACACTTCAGGTGAAACTGTCAAAATCTTCAAAATGAGCAAAAGCACAATGAAATTAATCCTGGAATCACCTTCAAGTTGCTAAAATACACTAATGAAAGCAAGAAGTTTCAGTCTACAACATTTAGTTATGGTGTGAGAGCCAAAATGAACTTTTTATTGCTGTAAACGCGTTTTCAGCACCTGAATGTACACTTCAGGTGAAACTGTCAAAATCTTCAAAATGAGCAAAAGCACGATGAAATTAATGCTGGAATCATCTTCAAGTTGCTAAAATACACTAATGACAGCAAAAAGTTTGAGTCTACAACATTTAGTTAAGGTGTGAGAGCCAAAATGAACTTTGTATTGCTTTAAATGCATTTTCAGCCCGATAGTACACTTCAGGTGAAACTGTCAAAATCTTCAAAATGAGCAAAAGCACAATGAAATTAATGCTGGAATCATCTTCAAGTTGTTAAAATACACTAATGACAGCAAAAAGTTTGAGTCTACAACATTTAGTTAAGGTGTGAGAGCCAAAATTAACTTTGTATTGCTTTAAATGCATTTTCAGCCCGATTGGACACTTCAGGTGAAACTGTCAAAATCTTCAAAATGAGCAAAAGCACAATTAAATTAATGCTGGAATCATCTTCAAGCTGCTAAAATACACTAATGACAGTAACAAGTTTGAGTCTACAACATTTAGTTAAGGTGTGAGAGCCTAAATGAACTTTGTATTGCTTTAAACGCATTTTCAGCCCCTGATTGTACACTTCAGGTGAAACTGTCAAAATCTTCAAAATGAGCAAAAGCACAATGAAATTAATGCTGGAATCATCTTCAAGTTGCTAAAATACACTAATGACAGCAGCAAGTTTGAGTCTACAACATTTAGTTAAGGTGTGAGAGCCTAAATGAACTTTGTATTGCTTTAAATGCATTTTCAGCCCGATTGTACAATTCAGGTGAAACTGTCAAAATCTTAAAAATGAGCAAAAGCACAATGAAATTAATGCTGGAATCATCTTCAAGTTGCTAAAATACACTAATGACAGCAAAAAGTTTGAGTCTACAACATTTAGTTAAGGTGTGAGAGCCTAAATGAACTTTGTATTGCTTTAAACGCGTTTTCAGCCCAAGATTGTACACTTCAGGTGAAACTGTCAAAATCTTCAAAATGAGCAAAAGCACAATGAAATTAATGCTGGAATCACCTTCAAGTTGCTAAAATACACTAATGACAGCAAGAAGTTTGAGTCTACAACATTTAGTTATGGTGTGAGAGCCAAAATGAACTTTTTATTGCTGTAAACGCGTTTTCAGCACCTGAATGTACACTTCAGGTGAAACTGTCAAAATCTTCAAAATGAGCAAAAGCACAATGAAATTAATGATGGAATCACCTTCAAGTTGCTAAAATACACTAATGACAGCAAGAAGTTTGAGTCTACAACATTTAGTTAAGGTGTGAGAGCCAAAATTAACTTTGTATTGCTTTAAATGCATTTTCAGCCCGAATGTACACTTCAGGTGAAACTGTCAAATTCTTCAAAATGAGCAAAAGCACAATGAAATTAATGCTGGAAACATCTTCAAGTTGCTAAAATACACTAATGACAGCAACAAGTTTGAGTCTACAACATTTAGTTAAGGTGTGAGAGCCAAAATGAACTTTGTATTGCTGTAAA
Organism: Leptonotus elevatus; assembly: GCF_054856555.1. NCBI lineage: Eukaryota > Metazoa > Chordata > Actinopteri > Syngnathiformes > Syngnathidae > Leptonotus > Leptonotus elevatus. The sequence continues at coordinate 254,971 of NW_028233702.1, forward strand.
TGCGTTTTCAGCACCTTATTGTACACTTCAGGTGAAACTGTTAAAATATTCAAAATGAGCAAAAGCACAATGAAATTAATGCTGGAATCATCTTCAAGTTGCTAAAATACACTAATGACAGCAAAAAGTTTGAGTCTACAACATTTAGTTAAGGTGTGAGAGCCAAAATGAACTTTTTATTGCTGTAAACGCGTTTTCAGCACCTGATTGTACACTTCAGGTGAAACTGTCAAAATATTCAAAATGAGCAAAAGCACAATGAAATTAATGCTGGAATCATCTTTAAGTTGCTAAAATACACTAATGACAGTAAAAAGTTTAAGTCTACAACATTTAGTTAAGGTGTGAGAGCCTAAATGAACTTTTCATTGCTTTAAACGCGTTTTCAGCCCTTGATTGTACAATTCAGGTGAAACTGTCAAAATCTTCAAAATGAGCAAAAGCACAATGAAATTAATGCTGGAATCATCTTCAAGTTGCTAAAATACACTAATGACAGCAACAAGTTTGAGTCTACAACATTTAGTTAAGGTGTGAGAGCCAAAATGAACTTTGTATTGCTGTAAACGCGTTTTCAGCCCCTGATTGTACAATTCAGGTGAAACTGTCAAAATATTCAAAATGAGCAAAAGCACAATGAAATTAATGCTGGAATCATCTTCAAGTTGCTAAAATACACTAATGACAGCAAGAAGTTTGAGTCTACAACATTTAGTTAAGGTGTGAGAGCCAAAATTAACTTTGTATTGCTTTAAATGCATTTTCAGCCCGATTGGACACTTCAGGTGAAACTGTCAAAATCTTCAAAATGAGCAAAAGCACAATTAAATTAATGCTGGAATCATCTTCAAGCTGCTAAAATACACTAATGACAGTAACAAGTTTGAGTCTACAACATTTAGTTAAGGTGTGAGAGCCTAAATGAACTTTGTATTGCTTTAAACGCATTTTCAGCCCCTGATTGTACACTTCAGGTGAAACTGTCAAAATCTTCAAAATGAGCAAAAGCACAATGAAATTAATGCTGGAATCATCTTCAAGTTGCTAAAATACACTAATGACAGCAAAAAGTTTTAGTCTACAACATTTAGTTAAGGTGAGAGAGCCTAAATGAACTTTGTATTGCTTTAAATGCATTTTCAGCCCGATTGTACACTTCAGGTGAAACTGTCAAAATCTTAAAAATGAGCAAAAGCACAATGAAATTAATGCTGGAATCATCTTCAAGTTGCTAAAATACACTAATGACAGCAAAAACTTTGAGTCTACAACATTTAGTTAAGGTGTGAGAGCCAAAATGAACTTTGTATTGCTTTAAATGCATTTTCAGCCCGATAGTACACTTCAGGTGAAACTGTCAAAATCTTCAAAATGAGCAAAAGCACAATTAAATTAATGCTGGAATCATCTTCAAGTTGCTAAAATACACTAATGACAGCAAAAAGTTTGAGTCTACAACATTTAGTTAAGGTGCTAGAGCCAAAATGAACTTTGTATTGCTGTAAACGCGTTTTCAGCACCTGATTGTACACTTCAGGTGAAACTGTCAAAATCTTCAAAATGAGCAAAAGCACAATGAAATGAATGCTGGAATCATCTTCAAGTTGCTAAAATACACTAATGACAGCAAAAAGTTTGAGTCTACAACATTTAGTTAAGGTGTGAAAGCCTAAATGAACTTTTCATTGCTTTAAACGCGTTTTCAGCCCTTGATTGTACAATTCAGGTGAAACTGTCAAAATCTTCAAAATGAGCAAAAGCACAATGAAATTAATGCTGGAATCATCTTCAAGCTGCTAAAATACACTAATGACAGCAACAAGTTTGAGTCTACAACATTTAGTTAAGGTGTGAGAGCCAAAATGAACTTTGTATTGCTGTAAACGCGTTTTCAGCACCTGATTGTACACTTCAGGTGAAACTGTCAAAATATTCAAAATGAGCAAAAGCACAATGAAATTAATGCTGGAATCATCTTTAAGTTGCTAAAATACACTAATGACAGTAAAAAGTTTAAGTCTACAACATTTAGTTAAGGTGTGAGAGCCTAAATGAACTTTTCATTGCTTTAAACGCGTTTTCAGCCCTTGATTGTACAATTCAGGTGAAACTGTCAAAATCTTCAAAATGAGCAAAAGCACAATGAAATTAATGCTGGAATCATCTTCAAGTTGCTAAAATACACTAATGACAGCAACAAGTTTGAGTCTACAACATTTAGTTAAGGTGTGAGAGCCAAAATGAACTTTGTATTGCTGTAAACGCGTTTTCAGCACCTGATTGTACAATTCAGGTGAAACTGTCAAAATATTCAAAATGAGCAAAAGCACAATGAAATTAATGCTGGAATCATCTTCAAGTTGCTAAAATACACTAATGACAGCAAAAAGTTTGAGTCTACAACATTTAGTTAAGGTGTGAGAGCCAAAATTAACTTTGTATTGCTTTAAATGCATTTTCAGCCCGATTGGACACTTCAGGTGAAACTGTCAAAATCTTCAAAATGAGCAAAAGCACAATTAAATTAATGCTGGAATCATCTTCAAGCTGCTAAAATACACTAATGACAGTAACAAGTTTGAGTCTACAACATTTAGTTAAGGTGTGAGAGCCTAAATGAACTTTGTATTGCTTTAAACGCATTTTCAGCCCCTGATTGTACACTTCAGGTGAAACTGTCAAAATCTTCAAAATGAGCAAAAGCACAATGAAATTAATGCTGGAATCATCTTCAAGTTGCTAAAATACACTAATGACAGCAAAAAGTTTTAGTCTACAACATTTAGTTAAGGTGAGAGAGCCTAAATGAACTCAGTATTGCTTTAAATGCATTTTCAGCCCGATTATACACTTCAGGTGAAACTGTCAAAATCTTCAAAATGAGCAAAAGCACAATGAAATTAATGCTGGAATCATCTTCAAGTTGCTAAAATACACTAATGACAGCAAAAAGTTTGAGTCTACAACATTTAGTTAAGGTGTGAAAGCCTAAATGAACTTTTCATTGCTTTAAACGCGTTTTCAGCCCTTGATTGTACAATTCAGGTGAAACTGTCAAAATCTTCAAAATGAGCAAAAGCACAATGAAATTAATGCTGGAATCATCTTCAAGTTGCTAAAATTCACTAATGACAGCAACAAGTTTGAGTCTACAACATTTAGTTAAGGTGTGAGAGACAAAATGAACTTTGTATTGCTGTAAACGCGTTTTCAGCACCTGATTGTACAATTCAGGTGAAACTGTCAAAATATTCAAAATGAGCAAAAGCACAATGAAATTAATGCTGGAATCATCTTCAAGTTGCTAAAATACACTAATGACAGCAAAAAGTTTGAGTCTACAACATTTATTTAAGGTGTGAGAGCCAAAATGAACTTTGTATTGCTGTAAACGCGTTTTCATCACCTGATTGTACACTTCAGGTGAAACTGTCAAAATATTCAAAATGAGCAAAAGCACAATGAAATTAATGCTGGAATCATCTTCAAGTTGCCAAAATACACTAATGACAGCAAAAAGTTTGAGTCTACAACATTTAGTTAAGGTGTGAGAGCCAAAATGAACTTTGTATTGCTGTAAACGCGTTTTTAGCACCTGATTGTACAATTCAGGTGAAACTGTCAAAATATTCAAAATGAGCAAAAGCACAATGAAATTAATGCTGGAATCATCTTCAAGTTGCTAAAATACACTAATGACAGCAAAAAGTTTGAGTCTACAACATTTAGTTAAGGTGTGAAAGCCTAAATGAACTTTTCATTGCTTTAAACGCGTTTTCAGCCCTTGATTGTACAATTCAGGTGAAACTGTCAAAATCTTCAAAATGAGCAAAAGCACAATGAAATTAATGCTGGAATCATCTTCAAGCTGCTAAAATACACTAATGACAGCAACAAGTTTGAGTCTACAACATTTAGTTAAGGTGTGAGAGCCTAAATGAACTTTTCATTGCTTTAAACGCGTTTTCAGCCCTTGATTGTACAATTCAGGTGAAACTGTCAAAATCTTCAAAATGAGCAAAAGCACAATGAAATTAATGCTGGAATCATCTTCAAGTTGCTAAAATACACTAATGACAGCAACAAGTTTGAGTCTACAACATTTAGTTAAGGTGTGAGAGCCAAAATGAACTTTGTATTGCTGTAAACGCGTTTTCAGCACCTGATTGTACAATTCAGGTGAAACTGTCAAAATATTCAAAATGAGCAAAAGCACAATGAAATTAATGCTGGAATCATCTTCAAGTTGCTAAAATACACTAATGACAGCAAAAAGTTTGAGTCTACAACATTTAGTTAAGGTGTGAGAGCCAAAATTAACTTTGTATTGCTTTAAATGCATTTTCAGCCCGATTGGACACTTCAGGTGAAACTGTCAAAATCTTCAAAATGAGCAAAAGCACAATTAAATTAATGCTGGAATCATCTTCAAGCTGCTAAAATACACTAATGACAGTAACAAGTTTGAGTCTACAACATTTAGTTAAGGTGTGAGAGCCTAAATGAACTTTGTATTGCTTTAAACGCATTTTCAGCCCCTGATTGTACACTTCAGGTGAAACTGTCAAAATCTTCAAAATGAGCAAAAGCACAATGAAATTAATGCTGGAATCATCTTCAAGTTGCTAAAATACACTAATGACAGCAAAAAGTTTTAGTCTACAACATTTAGTTAAGGTGAGAGAGCCTAAATAAACTCAGTATTGCTTTAAATGCATTTTCAGCCCGATTATACACTTCAGGTGAAACTGTCAAAATCTTCAAAATGAGCAAAAGCACAATGAAATTAATGCTGGAATCATCTTCAAGTTGCTAAAATACACTAATGACAGCAAAAAGTTTGAGTCTACAACATTTAGTTAAGGTGTGAAAGCCTAAATGAACTTTTCATTGCTTTAAACGCGTTTTCAGCCCTTGATTGTACAATTCAGGTGAAACTGTCAAAATCTTCAAAATGAGCAAAAGCACAATGAAATTAATGCTGGAATCATCTTCAAGTTGCTAAAATTCACTAATGACAGCAACAAGTTTGAGTCTACAACATTTAGTTAAGGTGTGAGAGACAAAATGAACTTTGTATTGCTGTAAACGCGTTTTCAGCACCTGATTGTACAATTCAGGTGAAACTGTCAAAATATTCAAAATGAGCAAAAGCACAATGAAATTAATGCTGGAATCATCTTCAAGTTGCTAAAATACACTAATGACAGCAAAAAGTTTGAGTCTACAACATTTAGTTAAGGTGTGAGAGCCAAAATTAACTTTGTATTGCTTTAAATGCATTTTCAGCCCGATTGGACACTTCAGGTGAAACTGTCAAAATCTTCAAAATGAGCAAAAGCACAATTAAATTAATGCTGGAATCATCTTCAAGCTGCTAAAATACACTAATGACAGTAACAAGTTTGAGTCTACAACATTTAGTTAAGGTGTGAGAGCCTAAATGAACTTTGTATTGCTTTAAACGCATTTTCAGCCCCTGATTGTACACTTCAGGTGAAACTGTCAAAATCTTCAAAATGAGCAAAAGCACAATGAAATTAATGCTGGAATCATCTTCAAGTTGCTAAAATACACTAATGACAGCAAAAAGTTTGAGTCTACAACATTTAGTTAAGGTGTGAGAGCCAAAATTAACTTTGTATTGCTTTAAATGCATTTTCAGCCCGATTGGACACTTCAGGTGAAACTGTCAAAATCTTCAAATTGAGCAAAAGCACAATTAAATTAATGCTGGAATCATCTTCAAGCTGCTAAAATACACTAATGACAGTAACAAGTTTGAGTCTACAACATTTAGTTAAGGTGTGAGAGCCTAAATGAACTTTGTATTGCTTTAAACGCATTTTCAGCCCCTGATTGTACACTTCAGGTGAAACTGTCAAAATCTTCAAAATGAGCAAAAGCACAATGAAATTAATGCTGGAATCATCTTCAAGTTGCTAAAATACACTAATGACAGCAAAAAGTTTTAGTCTACAACATTTAGTTAAGGTGAGAGAGCCTAAATGAACTTTGTATTGCTTTAAATGCATTTTCAGCCCGATTGTACACTTCAGGTGAAACTGTCAAAATCTTAAAAATGAGCAAAAGCACAATGAAATTAATGCTGGAATCATCTTCAAGTTGCTAAAATACACTAATGACAGCAAAAAGTTTGAGTCTACAACATTTAGTTAAGGTGTGAGAGCCAAAATGAACTTTGTATTGCTTTAAATGCATTTTCAGCCCGATAGTACACTTCAGGTGAAACTGTCAAAATCTTCAAAATGAGCAAAAGCACAATGAAATTAATGCTGGAATCATCTTCAAGCTGCTAAAATACACTAATGACAGCAACAAGTTTGAGTCTACAACATTTAGTTAAGGTGTGAGAGCCAAAATGAACTTTGTATTGCTGTAAACGCGTTTTCAGCACCTGATTGTACACTTCAGGTGAAACTGTCAAAATATTCAAAATGAGCAAAAGCACAATGAAATTAATGCTGGAATCATCTTTAAGTTGCTAAAATACACTAATGACAGTAAAAAGTTTAAGTCTACAACATTTAGTTAAGGTGTGAGAGCCAAAATGAACTTTGTATTGCTGTAAACGCGTTTTCAGCACCTGATTGTACACTTCAGGTGAAACTGTCAAAATATTCAAAATGAGCAAAAGCACAACGAAATTAATGCTGGAATCATCTTTAAGTTGCTAAAATACACTAATGACAGTAAAAAGTTTAAGTCTACAACATTTAGTTAAGGTGTGAGAGCCAAAATGAACTTTGTATTGCTTTAAATGCATTTTCAGCCCGAATGTACACTTCAGGTGAAACTGTCAAATTCTTCAAAATGAGCAAAAGCACAATGAAATTAATGCTGGAAACATCTTCAAGTTGCTAAAATACACTAATGACAGCAACAAGTTTGAGTCTACAACATTTAGTTAAGGTGTGAGAGCCAAAATGAACTTTGTATTGCTGTAAACGCGTTTTCAGCACCTGATTGTACACTTCAGGTGAAACTGTCAAAATCTTAAAAATGAGCAAAAGCACAATGAAATTAATGCTGGAATCATCTTCAAGTTGCTAAAATACACTAATGACAGCAAAAAGTTTGAGTCTACAACATTTAGTTAAGGTGTGAAAGCCTAAATGAACTTTTCATTGCTTTAAACGCGTTTTCAGCCCTTGATTGTACAATTCAGGTGAAACTGTCAAAATCTTCAAAATGAGCAAAAGCACAATGAAATTAATGCTGGAATCATCTTCAAGTTGCTAAAATTCACTAATGACAGCAACAAGTTTGAGTCTACAACATTTAGTTAAGGTGTGAGAGACAAAATGAACTTTGTATTGCTGTAAACGCGTTTTCAGCACCTGATTGTACAATTCAGGTGAAACTGTCAAAATATTCAAAATGAGCAAAAGCACAATGAAATTAATGCTGGAATCATCTTCAAGTTGCTAAAATACACTAATGACAGCAAAAAGTTTGAGTCTACAACATTTAGTTAAGGTGTGAGAGCCAAAATTAACTTTGTATTGCTTTAAATGCATTTTCAGCCCGATTGGACACTTCAGGTGAAACTGTCAAAATCTTCAAAATGAGCAAAAGCACAATTAAATTAATGCTGGAATCATCTTCAAGCTGCTAAAATACACTAATGACAGTAACAAGTTTGAGTCTACAACATTTAGTTAAGGTGTGAGAGCCAAAATGAACTTTGTATTGCTTTAAATGCATTTTCAGCCCGATAGTACACTTCAGGTGAAACTGTCAAAATCTTCAAAATGAGCAAAAGCACAATGAAATGAATGCTGGAATCATCTTCAAGTTGCTAAAATACACTAATGACAGCAAAAAGTTTGAGTCTACAACATTTAGTTAAGGTGTGAAAGCCTAAATGAACTTTTCATTGCTTTAAACGCGTTTTCAGCCCTTGATTGTACAATTCAGGTGAAACTGTCAAAATCTTCAAAATGAGCAAAAGCACAATTAAATTAATGCTGGAATCATCTTCAAGCTGCTAAAATACACTAATGACAGTAACAAGTTTGAGTCTACAACATTTAGTTAAGGTGTGAGAGCCAAAATTAACTTTGTATTGCTTTAAATGCATTTTCAGCCCGATTGGACACTTCAGGTGAAACTGTCAAAATCTTCAAAATGAGCAAAAGCACAATTAAATTAATGCTGGAATCATCTTCAAGCTGCTAAAATACACTAATGACAGTAACAAGTTTGAGTCTACAACATTTAGTTAAGGTGTGAGAGCCAAAATGAACTTTGTATTGCTGTAAACGCGTTTTCAGCACCTGATTGTACACTTCAGGTGAAACTGTCAAAATCTTCAAAATGAGCAAAAGCACAATGAAATGAATGCTGGAATCATCTTCAAGTTGCTAAAATACACTAATGACAGCAAAAAGTTTGAGTCTACAACATTTAGTTAAGGTGTGAAAGCCTAAATGAACTTTTCATTGCTTTAAACGCGTTTTCAGCCCTTGATTGTACAATTCAGGTGAAACTGTCAAAATCTTCAAAATGAGCAAAAGCACAATGAAATTAATGCTGGAATCATCTTCAAGCTGCTAAAATACACTAATGACAGCAACAAGTTTGAGTCTACAACATTTAGTTAAGGTGTGAGAGCCAAAATGAACTTTGTATTGCTGTAAACGCGTTTTCAGCCCCTGATTGTACACTTCAGGTGAAACTGTCAAAATATTCAAAATGAGCAAAAGCACAATAAAATTAATGCTGGAATCATCTTTAAGTTGCTAAAATACACTAATGACAGTAAAAAGTTTAAGTCTACAACATTTAGTTAAGGTGTGAGAGCCTAAATGAACTTTTCATTGCTTTAAACGCGTTTTCAGCCCTTGATTGTACAATTCAGGTGAAACTGTCAAAATCTTCAAAATGAGCAAAAGCACAATGAAATTAATGCTGGAATCATCTTCAAGTTGCTAAAATACACTAATGACAGCAACAAGTTTGAGTCTACAACATTTAGTTAAGGTGTGAGAGCCAAAATGAACTTTGTATTGCTGTAAACGCGTTTTCAGCACCTGATTGTACAATTCAGGTGAAACTGTCAAAATATTCAAAATGAGCAAAAGCACAATGAAATTAATGCTGGAATCATCTTCAAGTTGCTAAAATACACTAATGACAGCAAAAAGTTTGAGTCTACAACATTTAGTTAAGGTGTGAGAGCCAAAATTAACTTTGTATTGCTTTAAATGCATTTTCAGCCCGATTGGACACTTCAGGTGAAACTCTCAAAATCTTCAAAATGAACAAAAGCACAATTAAATTAATGCTGGAATCATCTTCAAGCTGCTAAAATACACTAATGACAGTAACAAGTTTGAGTCTACAACATTTAGTTAAGGTGTGAGAGCCTAAATGAACTTTGTATTGCTTTAAACGCATTTTCAGCCCCTGATTGTACACTTCAGGTGAAACTGTCAAAATCTTCAAAATGAGCAAAAGCACAATGAAATTAATGCTGGAATCATCTTCAAGTTGCTAAAATACACTAATGACAGCAAAAAGTTTTAGTCTACAACATTTAGTTAAGGTGAGAGAGCCTAAATTAACTTTGTATTGCTTTAAATGCATTTTCAGCCCGATTGTACACTTCAGGTGAAACTGTCAAAATCTTAAAAATGAGCAAAAGCACAATGAAATTAATGCTGGAATCATCTTCAAGTTGCTAAAATACACTAATGACAGCAAAAAGTTTGAGTCTACAACATTTAGTTAAGGTGTGAGAGCCAAAATGAACTTTGTATTGCTTTAAATGCATTTTCAGCCCGATAGTACACTTCAGGTGAAACTGTCAAAATCTTCAAAATGAGCAAAAGCACAATTAAATTAATGCTGGAATCATCTTCAAGTTGCTAAAATACACTAATGACAGCAAAAAGTTTGAGTCTACAACATTTAGTTAAGGTGCTAGAGCCAAAATGAACTTTGTATTGCTGTAAACGCGTTTTCAGCACCTGATTGTACACTTCAGGTGAAACTGTCAAAATATTCAAAATGAGCAAAAGCACAATGAAATTAATGCTGGAATCATCTTCAAGTTGCTAAAATACACTAATGACAGCAAAAAGTTTGAGTCTACAACATTTAGTTAAGGTGTGAGAGCCAAAATGAACTTTGTATTGCTGTAAACGCGTTTTCAGCACCTGATTGTACACTTCAGGTGAAACTGTCAAAATATTCAAAATGAGCAAAAGCACAACGAAATTAATGCTGGAATCATCTTTAAGTTGCTAAAATACACTAATGACAGTAAAAAGTTTAAGTCTACAACATTTAGTTAAGGTGTGAGAGCCAAAATGAACTTTGTATTGCTTTAAATGCATTTTCAGCCCGAATGTACACTTCAGGTGAAACTGTCAAATTCTTCAAAATGAGCAAAAGCACAATGAAATTAATGCTGGAAAAATCTTCAAGTTGCTAAAATACACTAATGACAGCAACAAGTTTGAGTCTACAACATTTAGTTAAGGTGTGAGAGCCAAAATGAACTTTGTATTGCTGTAAACGCGTTTTCAGCACCTGATTGTACACTTCAGGTGAAACTGTCAAAATCTTAAAAATGAGCAAAAGCACAATGAAATTAATGCTGGAATCATCTTCAAGTTGCTAAAATACACTAATGACAGCAAAAAGTTTGAGTCTACAACATTTAGTTAAGGTGTGAAAGCCTAAATGAACTTTTCATTGCTTTAAACGCGTTTTCAGCCCTTGATTGTACAATTCAGGTGAAACTGTCAAAATCTTCAAAATGAGCAAAAGCACAATGAAATTAATGCTGGAATCATCTTCAAGTTGCTAAAATTCACTAATGACAGCAACAAGTTTGAGTCTACAACATTTAGTTAAGGTGTGAGAGACAAAATGAACTTTGTATTGCTGTAAACGCGTTTTCAGCACCTGATTGTACAATTCAGGTGAAACTGTCAAAATATTCAAAATGAGCAAAAGCACAATGAAATTAATGCTGGAATCATCTTCAAGTTGCTAAAATACACTAATGACAGCAAAAAGTTTGAGTCTACAACATTTAGTTAAGGTGTGAGAGCCAAAATTAACTTTGTATTGCTTTAAATGCATTTTCAGCCCGATTGGACACTTCAGGTGAAACTGTCAAAATCTTCAAAATGAGCAAAAGCACAATTAAATTAATGCTGGAATCATCTTCAAGCTGCTAAAATACACTAATGACAGTAACAAGTTTGAGTCTACAACATTTAGTTAAGGTGTGAGAGCCTAAATGAACTTTGTATTGCTTTAAACGCATTTTCAGCCCCTGATTGTACACTTCAGGTGAAACTGTCAAAATCTTCAAAATGAGCAAAAGCACAATGAAATTAATGCTGGAATCATCTTCAAGTTGCTAAAATACACTAATGACAGCAAAAAGTTTTAGTCTACAACATTTAGTTAAGGTGAGAGAGCCTAAATGAACTTTGTATTGCTTTAAATGCATTTTCAGCCCGATTGTACACTTCAGGTGAAACTGTCAAAATCTTAAAAATGAGCAAAAGCACAATGAAATTAATGCTGGAATCATCTTCAAGTTGCTAAAATACACTAATGACAGCAAAAAGTTTGAGTCTACAACATTTAGTTAAGGTGTGAGAGCCAAAATGAACTTTGTATTGCTTTAAATGCATTTTCAGCCCGATAGTACACTTCAGGTGAAACTGTCAAAATCTTCAAAATGAGCAAAAGCACAATTAAATTAATGCTGGAATCATCTTCAAGTTGCTAAAATACACTAATGACAGCAAAAAGTTTGAGTCTACAACATTTAGTTAAGGTGCTAGAGCCAAAATGAACTTTGTATTGCTGTAAACGCGTTTTCAGCACCTGATTGTACACTTCAGGTGAAACTGTCAAAATCTTCAAAATGAGCAAAAGCACAATGAAATGAATGCTGGAATCATCTTCAAGTTGCTAAAATACACTAATGACAGCAAAAAGTTTGAGTCTACAACATTTAGTTAAGGTGTGAAAGCCTAAATGAACTTTTCATTGCTTTAAACGCGTTTTCAGCCCTTGATTGTACAATTCAGGTGAAACTGTCAAAATCTTCAAAATGAGCAAAAGCACAATGAAATTAATGCTGGAATCATCTTCAAGCTGCTAAAATACACTAATGACAGCAACAAGTTTGAGTCTACAACATTTAGTTAAGGTGTGAGAGCCAAAATGAACTTTGTATTGCTGTAAACGCGTTTTCAGCACCTGATTGTACACTTCAGGTGAAACTGTCAAAATATTCAAAATGAGCAAAAGCACAATGAAATTAATGCTGGAATCATCTTTAAGTTGCTAAAATACACTAATGACAGTAAAAAGTTTAAGTCTACAACATTTAGTTAAGGTGTGAGAGCCAAAATGAACTTTGTATTGCTGTAAACGCGTTTTCAGCACCTGATTGTACACTTCAGGTGAAACTGTCAAAATATTCAAAATGAGCAAAAGCACAACGAAATTAATGCTGGAATCATCTTTAAGTTGCTAAAATACACTAATGACAGTAAAAAGTTTAAGTCTACAACATTTAGTTAAGGTGTGAGAGCCAAAATGAACTTTGTATTGCTTTAAATGCATTTTCAGCCCGAATGTACACTTCAGGTGAAACTGTCAAATTCTTCAAAATGAGCAAAAGCACAATGAAATTAATGCTGGAAACATCTTCAAGTTGCTAAAATACACTAATGACAGCAACAAGTTTGAGTCTACAACATTTAGTTAAGGTGTGAGAGCCAAAATGAACTTTGTATTGCTGTAAACGCGTTTTCAGCACCTGATTGTACACTTCAGGTGAAACTGTCAAAATCTTAAAAATGAGCAAAAGCACAATGAAATTAATGCTGGAATCATCTTCAAGTTGCTAAAATACACTAATGACAGCAAAAAGTTTGAGTCTACAACATTTAGTTAAGGTGTGAAAGCCTAAATGAACTTTTCATTGCTTTAAACGCGTTTTCAGCCCTTGATTGTACAATTCAGGTGAAACTGTCAAAATCTTCAAAATGAGCAAAAGCACAATGAAATTAATGCTGGAATCATCTTCAAGTTGCTAAAATTCACTAATGACAGCAACAAGTTTGAGTCTACAACATTTAGTTAAGGTGTGAGAGACAAAATGAACTTTGTATTGCTGTAAACGCGTTTTCAGCACCTGATTGTACAATTCAGGTGAAACTGTCAAAATATTCAAAATGAGCAAAAGCACAATGAAATTAATGCTGGAATCATCTTCAAGTTGCTAAAATACACTAATGACAGCAAAAAGTTTGAGTCTACAACATTTAGTTAAGGTGTGAGAGCCAAAATTAACTTTGTATTGCTTTAAATGCATTTTCAGCCCGATTGGACACTTCAGGTGAAACTGTCAAAATCTTCAAAATGAGCAAAAGCACAATTAAATTAATGCTGGAATCATCTTCAAGCTGCTAAAATACACTAATGACAGTAACAAGTTTGAGTCTACAACATTTAGTTAAGGTGTGAGAGCCAAAATGAACTTTGTATTGCTTTAAATGCATTTTCAGCCCGATAGTACACTTCAGGTGAAACTGTCAAAATCTTCAAAATGAGCAAAAGCACAATTAAATTAATGCTGGAATCATCTTCAAGTTGCTAAAATACACTAATGACAGCAAAAAGTTTGAGTCTACAACATTTAGTTAAGGTGTGAAAGCCTAAATGAACTTTTCATTGCTTTAAACGCGTTTTCAGCCCTTGATTGTACAATTCAGGTGAAACTGTCAAAATCTTCAAAATGAGCAAAAGCACAATGAAATTAATGCTGGAATCATCTTCAAGCTGCTAAAATACACTAATGACAGCAACAAGTTTGAGTCTACAACATTTAGTTAAGGTGTGAGAGCCAAAATGAACTTTGTATTGCTGTAAACGCGTTTTCAGCACCTGATTGTACACTTCAGGTGAAACTGTCAAAATATTCAAAATGAGCAAAAGCACAATGAAATTAATGCTGGAATCATCTTTAAGTTGCTAAAATACACTAATGACAGTAAAAAGCTTAAGTCTACAACATTTAGTTAAGGTGTGAGAGCCTAAATGAACTTTTCATTGCTTTAAACGCGTTTTCAGCCCTTGATTGTACAATTCAGGTGAAACTGTCAAAATCTTCAAAATGAGCAAAAGCACAATGAAATTAATGCTGGAATCATCTTCAAGTTGCTAAAATACACTAATGACAGCAACAAGTTTGAGTCTACAACATTTAGTTAAGGTGTGAGAGCCAAAATGAACTTTGTATTGCTGTAAACGCGTTTTCAGCACCTGATTGTACAATTCAGGTGAAACTGTCAAAATATTCAAAATGAGCAAAAGCACAATGAAATTAATGCTGGAATCATCTTCAAGTTGCTAAAATACACTAATGACAGCAAAAAGTTTGAGTCTACAACATTTAGTTAAGGTGTGAGAGCCAAAATTAACTTTGTATTGCTTTAAATGCATTTTCAGCCCGATTGGACACTTCAGGTGAAACTGTCAAAATCTTCAAAATGAACAAAAGCTAAATTAAATTAATGCTGGAATCATCTTCAAGCTGCTAAAATACACTAATGACAGTAACAAGTTTGAGTCTACAACATTTAGTTAAGGTGTGAGAGCCTAAATGAACTTTGTATTGCTTTAAACGCATTTTCAGCCCCTGATTGTACACTTCAGGTGAAACTGTCAAAATCTTCAAAATGAGCAAAAGCACAATGAAATTAATGCTGGAATCATCTTCAAGTTGCTAAAATACACTAATGACAGCAAAAAGTTTTAGTCTACAACATTTAGTTAAGGTGAGAGAGCCTAAATGAACTTTGTATTGCTTTAAATGCATTTTCAGCCCGATTGTACACTTCAGGTGAAACTGTCAAAATCTTAAAAATGAGCAAAAGCACAATGAAATTAATGCTGGAATCATCTTCAAGTTGCTAAAATACACTAATGACAGCAAAAAGTTTGAGTCTACAACATTTAGTTAAGGTGTGAGAGCCAAAATGAACTTTGTATTGCTTTAAATGCATTTTCAGCCCGATAGTACACTTCAGGTGAAACTGTCAAAATCTTCAAAATGAGCAAAAGCACAATTAAATTAATGCTGGAATCATCTTCAAGTTGCTAAAATACACTAATGACAGCAAAAAGTTTGAGTCTACAACATTTAGTTAAGGTGCTAGAGCCAAAATGAACTTTGTATTGCTGTAAACGCGTTTTCAGCACCTGATTGTACACTTCAGGTGAAACTGTCAAAATATTCAAAATGAGCAAAAGCACAATGAAATTAATGCTGGAATCATCTTCAAGTTGCTAAAATACACTAATGACAGCAAAAAGTTTGAGTCTACAACATTTAGTTAAGGTGTGAGAGCCAAAATGAACTTTGTATTGCTGTAAACGCGTTTTCAGCACCTGATTGTACACTTCAGGTGAAACTGTCAAAATATTCAAAATGAGCAAAAGCACAACGAAATTAATGCTGGAATCATCTTTAAGTTGCTAAAATACACTAATGACAGTAAAAAGTTTAAGTCTACAACATTTAGTTAAGGTGTGAGAGCCAAAATGAACTTTGTATTGCTTTAAATGCATTTTCAGCCCGAATGTACACTTCAGGTGAAACTGTCAAATTCTTCAAAATGAGCAAAAGCACAATGAAATTAATGCTGGAAACATCTTCAAGTTGCTAAAATACACTAATGACAGCAACAAGTTTGAGTCTACAACATTTAGTTAAGGTGTGAGAGCCAAAATGAACTTTGTATTGCTGTAAACGCGTTTTCAGCACCTGATTGTACACTTCAGGTGAAACTGTCAAAATCTTAAAAATGAGCAAAAGCACAATGAAATTAATGCTGGAATCATCTTCAAGTTGCTAAAATACACTAATGACAGCAAAAAGTTTGAGTCTACAACATTTAGTTAAGGTGTGAAAGCCTAAATGAACTTTTCATTGCTTTAAACGCGTTTTCAGCCCTTGATTGTACAATTCAGGTGAAACTGTCAAAATCTTCAAAATGAGCAAAAGCACAATGAAATTAATGCTGGAATCATCTTCAAGTTGCTAAAATTCACTAATGACAGCAACAAGTTTGAGTCTACAACATTTAGTTAAGGTGTGAGAGACAAAATGAACTTTGTATTGCTGTAAACGCGTTTTCAGGACCTGATTGTACAATTCAGGTGAAACTGTCAAAATATTCAAAATGAGCAAAAGCACAATGAAATTAATGCTGGAATCATCTTCAAGTTGCTAAAATACACTAATGACAGCAAAAAGTTTGAGTCTACAACATTTAGTTAAGGTGTGAGAGCCAAAATTAACTTTGTATTGCTTTAAATGCATTTTCAGCCCGATTGGACACTTCAGGTGAAACTGTCAAAATCTTCAAAATGAGCAAAAGCACAATTAAATTAATGCTGGAATCATCTTCAAGCTGCTAAAATACACTAATGACAGTAACAAGTTTGAGTCTACAACATTTAGTTAAGGTGTGAGAGCCTAAATGAACTTTGTATTGCTTTAAACGCATTTTCAGCCCCTGATTGTACACTTCAGGTGAAACTGTCAAAATCTTCAAAATGAGCAAAAGCACAATGAAATTAATGCTGGAATCATCTTCAAGTTGCTAAAATACACTAATGACAGCAAAAAGTTTTAGTCTACAACATTTAGTTAAGGTGAGAGAGCCTAAATGAACTTTGTATTGCTTTAAATGCATTTTCAGCCCGATTGTACACTTCAGGTGAAACTGTCAAAATCTTAAAAATGAGCAAAAGCACAATGAAATTAATGCTGGAATCATCTTCAAGTTGCTAAAATACACTAATGACAGCAAAAAGTTTGAGTCTACAACATTTAGTTAAGGTGTGAGAGCCAAAATGAACTTTGTATTGCTTTAAATGCATTTTCAGCCCGATAGTACACTTCAGGTGAAACTGTCAAAATCTTCAAAATGAGCAAAAGCACAATTAAATTAATGCTGGAATCATCTTCAAGTTGCTAAAATACACTAATGACAGCAAAAAGTTTGAGTCTACAACATTTAGTTAAGGTGCTAGAGCCAAAATGAACTTTGTATTGCTGTAAACGCGTTTTCAGCACCTGATTGTACACTTCAGGTGAAACTGTCAAAATCTTCAAAATGAGCAAAAGCACAATGAAATGAATGCTGGAATCATCTTCAAGTTGCTAAAATACACTAATGACAGCAAAAAGTTTGAGTCTACAACATTTAGTTAAGGTGTGAAAGCCTAAATGAACTTTTCATTGCTTTAAACGCGTTTTCAGCCCTTGATTGTACAATTCAGGTGAAACTGTCAAAATCTTCAAAATGAGCAAAAGCACAATGAAAGTAATGCTGGAATCATCTTCAAGTTGCTAAAATACACTAATGACAGCAACAAGTTTGAGTCTACAACATTTAGTTAAGGTGTGAGAGACAAAATGAACTTTGTATTGCTGTAAACGCGTTTTCAGCACCTGATTGTACAATTCAGGTGAAACTGTCAAAATATTCAAAATGAGCAAAAGCACAATGAAATTAATGCTGGAATCATCTTCAAGTTGCTAAAATACACTAATGACAGCAAAAAGTTTGAGTCTACAACATTTAGTTAAGGTGTGAGAGCCAAAATTAACTTTGTATTGCTTTAAATGCATTTTCAGCCCGATTGGACACTTCAGGTGAAACTGTCAAAATCTTCAAAATGAGCAAAAGCACAATTAAATTAATGCTGGAATCATCTTCAAGCTGCTAAAATACACTAATGACAGTAACAAGTTTGAGTCTACAACATTTAGTTAAGGTGTGAGAGCCTAAATGAACTTTGTATTGCTTTAAACGCATTTTCAGCCCCTGATTGTACACTTCAGGTGAAACTGTCAAAATCTTCAAAATGAGCAAAAGCACAATGAAATTAATGCTGGAATCATCTTCAAGTTGCTAAAATACACTAATGACAGCAAAAAGTTTTAGTCTACAACATTTAGTTAAGGTGAGAGAGCCTAAATGAACTTTGTATTGCTTTAAATGCATTTTCAGCCCGATTGTACACTTCAGGTGAAACTGTCAAAATCTTAAAAATGAGCAAAAGCACAATGAAATTAATGCTGGAATCATCTTCAAGTTGCTAAAATACACTAATGACAGCAAAAAGTTTGAGTCTACAACATTTAGTTAAGGTGTGAGAGCCAAAATGAACTTTGTATATTGCTTTAAATGCATTTTCAGCCCGATAGTACACTTCAGGTGAAACTGTCAAAATCTTCAAAATGAGCAAAAGCACAATTAAATTAATGCTGGAATCATCTTCAAGTTGCTAAAATACACTAATGACAGCAAAAAGTTTGAGTCTACAACATTTAGTTAAGGTGCTAGAGCCAAAATGAACTTTGTATTGCTGTAAACGCGTTTTCAGCACCTGATTGTACACTTCAGGTGAAACTGTCAAAATATTCAAAATGAGCAAAAGCACAATGAAATTAATGCTGGAATCATCTTCAAGTTGCTAAAATACACTAATGACAGCAAAAAGTTTGAGTCTACAACATTTAGTTAAGGTGTGAGAGCCAAAATGAACTTTGTATTGCTGTAAACGCGTTTTCAGCACCTGATTGTACACTTCAGGTGAAACTGTCAAAATATTCAAAATGAGCAAAAGCACAACGAAATTAATGCTGGAATCATCTTTAAGTTGCTAAAATACACTAATGACAGTAAAAAGTTTAAGTCTACAACATTTAGTTAAGGTGTGAGAGCCAAAATGAACTTTGTATTGCTTTAAATGCATTTTCAGCCCGAATGTACACTTCAGGTGAAACTGTCAAATTCTTCAAAATGAGCAAAAGCACAATGAAATTAATGCTGGAAACATCTTCAAGTTGCTAAAATACACTAATGACAGCAACAAGTTTGAGTCTACAACATTTAGTTAAGGTGTGAGAGCCAAAATGAACTTTGTATTGCTGTAAACGCGTTTTCAGCACCTGATTGTACACTTCAGGTGAAACTGTCAAAATCTTCAAAATGAGCAAAAGCACAATGAAATGAATGCTGGAATCATCATCAAGTTGCTAAAATACACTAATGACAGCAAAAAGTTTGAGTCTACAACATTTAGTTAAGGTGTGAAAGCCTAAATGAACTTTTCATTGCTTTAAACGCGTTTTCAGCCCTTGATTGTACAATTCAGGTGAAACTGTCAAAATCTTCAAAATGAGCAAAAGCACAATGAAATTAATGCTGGAATCATCTTCAAGTTGCTAAAATACACTAATGACAGCAACAAGTTTGAGTCTACAACATTTAGTTAAGGTGTGAGAGACAAAATGAACTTTGTATTGCTGTAAACGCGTTTTCAGCACCTGATTGTACAATTCAGGTGAAACTGTCAAAATATTCAAAATGAGCAAAAGCACAATGAAATTAATGCTGGAATCATCTTCAAGTTGCTAAAATACACTAATGACAGCAAAAAGTTTGAGTCTACAACATTTAGTTAAGGTGTGAGAGCCAAAATTAACTTTGTATTGCTTTAAATGCATTTTCAGCCCGATTGGACACTTCAGGTGAAACTGTCAAAATCTTCAAATTGAGCAAAAGCACAATTAAATTAATGCTGGAATCATCTTCAAGCTGCTAAAATACACTAATGACAGTAACAAGTTTGAGTCTACAACATTTAGTTAAGGTGTGAGAGCCTAAATGAACTTTGTATTGCTTTAAACGCATTTTCAGCCCCTGATTGTACACTTCAGGTGAAACTGTCAAAATCTTCAAAATGAGCAAAAGCACAATGAAATTAATGCTGGAATCATCTTCAAGTTGCTAAAATACACTAATGACAGCAAAAAGTTTTAGTCTACAACATTTAGTTAAGGTGAGAGAGCCTAAATGAACTTTGTATTGCTTTAAATGCATTTTCAGCCCGATTGTACACTTCAGGTGAAACTGTCAAAATCTTAAAAATGAGCAAAAGCACAATGAAATTAATGCTGGAATCATCTTCAAGTTGCTAAAATACACTAATGACAGCAAAAAGTTTGAGTCTACAACATTTAGTTAAGGTGTGAGAGCCAAAATGAACTTTGTATTGCTTTAAATGCATTTTCAGCCCGATAGTACACTTCAGGTGAAACTGTCAAAATCTTCAAAATGAGCAAAAGCACAATGAAATTAATGCTGGAATCATCTTCAAGTTGCTAAAATACACTAATGACAGCAAAAAGTTTGAGTCTACAACATTTAGTTAAGGTGCTAGAGCCAAAATGAACTTTGTATTGCTGTAAACGCGTTTTCAGCACCTGATTGTACACTTCAGGTGAAACTGTCAAAATCTTCAAAATGAGCAAAAGCACAATGAAATTAATGCTGGAATCATCTTCAAGTTGCTAAAATACACTAATAACAGCAAAAAGTTTGAGTCTACAATATTTAGTTTAGGTGTGAGAGCCAAAATGAACTTTGTATTGCTTTAAAATTCATTTTCAGCCCGATTGTACACTTCAGGTGAAACTGTCAAAATCTTCAAAATGAGCAAAAGCACAATGAAATTAATGTTGGAATCATCTTCAAGTTGCTAAAATACACTAATGACAGCAAAAAGTTTGAGTCTACAACATTTAGTTGAGGTGTGAGAGCCTAATGAACTTTTTATTGCTTTAAACGCGTTTTCAGCCCTTGATTGTACAATTCAGGTGAAACTGTCAAAATTTTCAAAATGAGCAAAAGCACAATGAAATTAATGCTGGAAACATCTTCAAGTTGCTAAAATACACTAATGACAGCAACAAGTTTGAGTCTACAACATTTAGTTAAGGTGTGAGAGCCAAAATGAACTTTGTATTGCTGTAAACGCGTTTTCAGCACCTGATTGTACACTTCAGGTGAAACTGTCAAAATCTTCAAAATGAGCAAAAGCACAATGAAATTAATGCTGGAATCATCTTCAAGTTGCTAAAATACACTAATGACAGCAAAAAGTTTGAGTCTACAACATTTAGTTAAGGTGTGAAAGCCTAAATGAACTTTTCATTGCTTTAAACGCGTTTTCAGCCCTTGATTGTACAATTCAGGTGAAACTGTCAAAATCTTCAAAATGAGCAAAAGCACAATGAAATTAATGCTGGAATCATCTTCAAGTTGCTAAAATACACTAATGACAGCAACAAGTTTGAGTCTACAACATTTAGTTAAGGTGTGAGAGCCAAAATGAACTTTGTATTGCTGTAAACGCGTTTTCAGCACCTGATTGTACAATTCAGGTGAAACTGTCAAAATATTCAAAATGAGCAAAAGCACAATGAAATTAATGCTGGAATCATCTTCAAGTTGCTAAAATACACTAATGACAGCAAAAAGTTTGAGTCTACAACATTTAGTTAAGGTGTGAGAGCCAAAATTAACTTTGTATTGCTTTAAATGCATTTTCAGCCCGATTGGACACTTCAGGTGAAACTGTCAAAATCTTCAAAATGAGCAAAAGCACAATTAAATTAATGCTGGAATCATCTTCAAGCTGCTAAAATACACTAATGACAATAACAAGTTTGAGTCTACAACATTTAGTTAAGGTGTGAGAGCCTAAATGAACTTTGTATTGCTTTAAACGCATTTTCAGCCCCTGATTGTACACTTCAGGTGAAACTGTCAAAATCTTCAAAATGAGCAAAAGCACAATGAAATTAATGCTGGAATCATCTTCAAGTTGCTAAAATACACTAATGACAGCAAAAAGTTTGAGTCTACAACATTTAGTTAAGGTGAGAGAGCCTAAATGAACTTTGTATTGCTTTAAATGCATTTTCAGCCCGATTGTACACTTCAGGTGAAACTGTCAAAATCTTAAAAATGAGCAAAAGCACAATGAAATTAATGCTGGAATCATCTTCAAGTTGCTAAAATACACTAATGACAGCAAAAAGTTTGAGTCTACAACATTTAGTTAAGGTGTGAGAGCCAAAATGAACTTTGTATTGCTTTAAATGCATTTTCAGCCCGATAGTACACTTCAGGTGAAACTGTCAAAATCTTCAAAATGAGCAAAAGCACAATTAAATTAATGCTGGAATCATCTTCAAGTTGCTAAAATACACTAATGACAGCAAAAAGTTTGAGTCTACAACATTTAGTTAAGGTGCTAGAGCCAAAATGAACTTTGTATTGCTGTAAACGCGTTTTTAGCACCTGATTGTACACTTCAGGTGAAACTGTCAAAATCTTCAAAATGAGCAAAATCACAATGAAATTAATGCTGGAATCATCTTCAAGTTGCTAAAATACACTAATGACAGCAAAAAGTTTGAGTCTACAATATTTAGTTTAGGTGTGAGAGCCAAAATGAACTTTGTATTGCTTTAAAATTCATTTTCAGCCCGATTGTACACTTCAGGTGAAACTGTCAAAATCTTCAAAATGAGCAAAAGCACAATGAAATTAATGTTGGAATCATTTTCAAGTTGCTAAAATACACTAATGACAGCAAAAAGTTTGAGTCTACAACATTTAGTTGAGGTGTGAGAGCTTAATGAACTTTTTATTGCTTTAAACTCGTTTTCAGCCCTTGATTGTACAATTCAGGTGAAACTGTCAAAATTTTCAAAATGAGCAAAAGCACAATGAAATTAATGCTGGAATCATCTTCAAGTTGCTAAAATACACTAATGACAGCAACAAGTTTGAGTCTACAACATTTAGTTAAGGTGTGAGAGCCTAAATGAACTTTGTATTCCTGTAAACGCGTTTTCAGCACCTGATTGTACACTTCAGGTGAAACTGTCAAAATCTTCAAAATGAGCAAAAGCACAATGAAATTAATGCTGGAATCATCTTCAAGTTGCTAAAATACACTAATGACAGCAAAAAGTTTGAGTCTACAACATTTAGTTAAGGTGTGAGAGCCTAAATTAACTTTGTATTGCTTTAAATGCATTTTCAGCCCGATTGGACACTTCAGGTGAAACTGTCAAAATCTTCAAAATGAGAAAAAGCACAATTAAATTAATGCTGGAATCATCTTCAAGCTGCTAAAATACACTAATGACAGTAACAAGTTTGAGTCTACAACATTTAGTTAAGGTGTGAGAGCCTAAATGAACTTTGTATTGCTTTAAACGCATTTTCAGCCCCTGATTGTACACTTCAGGTGAAACTGTCAAATTCTTCAAAATGAGCAAAAGCACAATGAAATTAATGCTGGAAACATCTTCAAGTTGCTAAAATACACTAATGACAGCAACAAGTTTGAGTCTACAACATTTAGTTAAGGTGTGAGAGCCAAAATGAACTTTGTATTGCTGTAAACGCGTTTTCAGCACCTGATTGTACACTTCAGGTGAAACTGTCAAAATATTCAAAATGAGCAAAAGCACAATGAAATTAATGCTGGAATCATCTTCAAGTTGCTAAAATACACTAATGACAGCAAAAAGTTTGAGTCTACAACATTTAGTTAAGGTGTGAGAGCCAAAATGAACTTTGTATTGCTTTAAATGCATTTTCAGCCCGAATGTACACTTCAGGTGAAACTGTCAAATTCTTCAAAATGAGCAAAAGCACAATGAAATTAATGCTGGAAACATCTTCAAGTTGCTAAAATACACTAATGACAGCAACAAGTTTGAGTCTACAACATTTAGTTAAGGTGTGAGAGCCAAAATGAACTTTGTATTGCTGTAAACGCGTTTTCAGCACCTGATTGTACACTTCAGGTGAAACTGTCAAAATCTTAAAAATGAGCAAAAGCACAATGAAATTAATGCTGGAATCATCTTCAAGTTGCTAAAATACACTAATGACAGCAAAAAGTTTGAGTCTACAACATTTAGTTAAGGTGTGAAAGCCTAAATGAACTTTTCATTGCTTTAAACGCGTTTTCAGCCCTTGATTGTACAATTCAGGTGAAACTGTCAAAATCTTCAAAATGAGCAAAAGCACAATGAAATTAATGCTGGAATCATCTTCAAGTTGCTAAAATTCACTAATGACAGCAACAAGTTTGAGTCTACAACATTTAGTTAAGGTGTGAGAGACAAAATGAACTTTGTATTGCTGTAAACGCGTTTTCAGCACCTGATTGTACAATTCAGGTGAAACTGTCAAAATATTCAAAATGAGCAAAAGCACAATGAAATTAATGCTGGAATCATCTTCAAGTTGCTAAAATACACTAATGACAGCAAAAAGTTTGAGTCTACAACATTTAGTTAAGGTGTGAGAGCCAAAATTAACTTTGTATTGCTTTAAATGCATTTTCAGCCCGATTGGACACTTCAGGTGAAACTGTCAAAATCTTCAAAATGAGCAAAAGCACAATTAAATGAATGCTGGAATCATCTTCAAGTTGCTAAAATACACTAATGACAGCAAAAAGTTTGAGTCTACAACATTTAGTTAAGGTGTGAAAGCCTAAATGAACTTTTCATTGCTTTAAACGCGTTTTCAGCCCTTGATTGTACAATTCAGGTGAAACTGTCAAAATCTTCAAAATGAGCAAAAGCACAATGAAATTAATGCTGGAATCATCTTCAAGTTGCTAAAATACACTAATGACAGCAACAAGTTTGAGTCTACAACATTTAGTTAAGGTGTGAGAGCCAAAATGAACTTTGTATTGCTGTAAACGCGTTTTCAGCACCTGATTGTACAATTCAGGTGAAACTGTCAAAATATTCAAAATGAGCAAAAGCACAATGAAATTAATGCTGGAATCATCTTCAAGTTGCTAAAATACACTAATGACAGCAAAAAGTTTGAGTCTACAACATTTAGTTAAGGTGTGAGAGCCAAAATTAACTTTGTATTGCTTTAAATGCATTTTCAGCCCGATTGGACACTTCAGGTGAAACTGTCAAAATCTTCAAAATGAGCAAAAGCACAATTAAATTAATGCTGGAATCATCTTCAAGCTGCTAAAATACACTAATGACAATAACAAGTTTGAGTCTACAACATTTAGTTAAGGTGTGAGAGCCTAAATGAACTTTGTATTGCTTTAAACGCATTTTCAGCCCCTGATTGTACACTTCAGGTGAAACTGTCAAAATCTTCAAAATGAGCAAAAGCACAATGAAATTAATGCTGGAATCATCTTCAAGTTGCTAAAATACACTAATGACAGCAAAAAGTTTGAGTCTACAACATTTAGTTAAGGTGAGAGAGCCTAAATGAACTTTGTATTGCTTTAAATGCATTTTCAGCCCGATTGTACACTTCAGGTGAAACTGTCAAAATCTTAAAAATGAGCAAAAGCACAATGAAATTAATGCTGGAATCATCTTCAAGTTGCTAAAATACACTAATGACAGCAAAAAGTTTGAGTCTACAACATTTAGTTAAGGTGTGAGAGCCAAAATGAACTTTGTATTGCTTTAAATGCATTTTCAGCCCGATAGTACACTTCAGGTGAAACTGTCAAAATCTTCAAAATGAGCAAAAGCACAATTAAATTAATGCTGGAATCATCTTCAAGTTGCTAAAATACACTAATGACAGCAAAAAGTTTGAGTCTACAACATTTAGTTAAGGTGCTAGAGCCAAAATGAACTTTGTATTGCTGTAAACGCGTTTTTAGCACCTGATTGTACACTTCAGGTGAAACTGTCAAAATCTTCAAAATGAGCAAAATCACAATGAAATTAATGCTGGAATCATCTTCAAGTTGCTAAAATACACTAATGACAGCAAAAAGTTTGAGTCTACAATATTTAGTTTAGGTGTGAGAGCCAAAATGAACTTTGTATTGCTTTAAAATTCATTTTCAGCCCGATTGTACACTTCAGGTGAAACTGTCAAAATCTTCAAAATGAGCAAAAGCACAATGAAATTAATGTTGGAATCATCTTCAAGTTGCTAAAATACACTAATGACAGCAAAAAGTTTGAGTCTACAACATTTAGTTGAGGTGTGAGAGCTTAATGAACTTTTTATTGCTTTAAACTCGTTTTCAGCCCTTGATTGTACAATTCAGGTGAAACTGTCAAAATTTTCAAAATGAGCAAAAGCACAATGAAATTAATGCTGGAATCATCTTCAAGTTGCTAAAATACACTAATGACAGCAACAAGTTTGAGTCTACAACATTTAGTTAAGGTGTGAGAGCCTAAATGAACTTTGTATTCCTGTAAACGCGTTTTCAGCACCTGATTGTACACTTCAGGTGAAACTGTCAAAATCTTCAAAATGAGCAAAAGCACAATGAAATTAATGCTGGAATCATCTTCAAGTTGCTAAAATACACTAATGACAGCAAAAAGTTTGAGTCTACAACATTTAGTTAAGGTGTGAGAGCCTAAATTAACTTTGTATTGCTTTAAATGCATTTTCAGCCCGATTGGACACTTCAGGTGAAACTGTCAAAATCTTCAAAATGAGAAAAAGCACAATTAAATTAATGCTGGAATCATCTTCAAGCTGCTAAAATACACTAATGACAGTAACAAGTTTGAGTCTACAACATTTAGTTAAGGTGTGAGAGCCTAAATGAACTTTGTATTGCTTTAAACGCATTTTCAGCCCCTGATTGTACACTTCAGGTGAAACTGTCAAATTCTTCAAAATGAGCAAAAGCACAATGAAATTAATGCTGGAAACATCTTCAAGTTGCTAAAATACACTAATGACAGCAACAAGTTTGAGTCTACAACATTTAGTTAAGGTGTGAGAGCCAAAATGAACTTTGTATTGCTGTAAACGCGTTTTCAGCACCTGATTGTACACTTCAGGTGAAACTGTCAAAATATTCAAAATGAGCAAAAGCACAATGAAATTAATGCTGGAATCATCTTCAAGTTGCTAAAATACACTAATGACAGCAAAAAGTTTGAGTCTACAACATTTAGTTAAGGTGTGAGAGCCAAAATGAACTTTGTATTGCTTTAAATGCATTTTCAGCCCGAATGTACACTTCAGGTGAAACTGTCAAATTCTTCAAAATGAGCAAAAGCACAATGAAATTAATGCTGGAAACATCTTCAAGTTGCTAAAATACACTAATGACAGCAACAAGTTTGAGTCTACAACATTTAGTTAAGGTGTGAGAGCCAAAATGAACTTTGTATTGCTGTAAACGCGTTTTCAGCACCTGATTGTACACTTCAGGTGAAACTGTCAAAATATTCAAAATGAGCAAAAGCACAATGAAATTAATGCTGGAATCATCTTCAAGTTGCTAAAATACACTAATGACAGCAAAAAGTTTGAGTCTACAACATTTAGTTAAGGTGTGAGAGCCAAAATGAACTTTGTATTGCTGTAAACGCGTTTTCAGCACCTGATTGTACACTTCAGGTGAAACTGTCAAAATATTCAAAATGAGCAAAAGCACAATGAAATTAATGCTGGAATCATCTTTAAGTTGCTAAAATACACTAATGACAGTAAAAAGTTTAAGTCTACAACATTTAGTTAAGGTGTGAGAGCCAAAATGAACTTTGTATTGCTTTAAATGCATTTTCAGCCCGAATGTACACTTCAGGTGAAACTGTCAAATTCTTCAAAATGAGCAAAAGCACAATGAAATTAATGCTGGAAACATCTTCAAGTTGCTAAAATACACTAATGACAGCAACAAGTTTGAGTCTACAACATTTAGTTAAGGTGTGAGAGCCAAAATGAACTTTGTATTGCTGTAATCGCGTTTTCAGCACCTGATTGTACACTTCAGGTGAAACTGTCAAAATCTTCAAAATGAGCAAAAGCACAATGAAATGAATGCTGGAATCATCTTCAAGTTGCTAAAATACACTAATGACAGCAAAAAGTTTGAGTCTACAACATTTAGTTAAGGTGTGAAAGCCTAAATGAACTTTTCATTGCTTTAAACGCGTTTTCAGCCCTTGATTGTACAATTCAGGTGAAACTGTCAAAATCTTCAAAATGAGCAAAAGCACAATGAAATTAATGCTGGAATCATCTTCAAGTTGCTAAAATACACTAATGACAGCAACAAGTTTGAGTCTACAACATTTAGTTAAGGTGTGAGAGCCAAAATGAACTTTGTATTGCTGTAAACGCGTTTTCAGCACCTGATTGTACACTTCAGGTGAAACTGTCAAAATATTCAAAATGAGCAAAAGCACAAATAAATTAATGCTGGAATCATCTTCAAGCTGCTAAAATACACTAATGACAGTAACAAGTTTGAGTCTACAACATTTAGTTAAGGTGTGAGAGCCTAAATGAACTTTGTATTGCTTTAAACGCATTTTCAGCCCCTGATTGTACACTTCAGGTGAAACTGTCAAAATCTTCAAAATGAGCAAAAGCACAATGAAATTAATGCTGGAATCATCTTCAAGTTGCTAAAATACACTAATGACAGCAAAAAGTTTGAGTTTACAACATTTAGTTAAGGTGTGAGAGCCAAAATTAACTTTGTATTGCTTTAAATGCATTTTCAGCCCGATTGGACACTTCAGGTGAAACTGTCAAAATCTTCAAAATGAGCAAAAGCACAATTAAATTAATGCTGGAATCATCTTCAAGCTGCTAAAATACACTAATGACAGTAACAAGTTTGAGTCTACAACATTTAGTTAAGGTGTGAGAGCCTAAATGAACTTTGTATTGCTTTCAACGCATTTTCAGCCCCTGATTGTACACTTCAGGTGAAACTGTCAAAATCTTCAAAATGAGCAAAAGCACAATGAAATTAATGCTGGAATCATCTTCAAGTTGCTAAAATACACTAATGACAGCAAAAAGTTTGAGTCTACAACATTTAGTTAAGGTGTGAGAGCCTAAATGAACTTTGTATTGCTTTAAACGCGTTTTCAGCCCAAGATTGTACACTTCAGGTGAAACTGTCAAAATCTTCAAAATGAGCAAAAGCACAATGAAATTAATGCTGGAATCACCTTCAAGTTGCTAAAATACACTAATGACAGCAAGAAGTTTGAGTCTACAACATTTAGTTATGGTGTGAGAGCCAAAATGAACTTTTTATTGCTGTAAACGCGTTTTCAGCACCTGAATGTACACTTCAGGTGAAACTGTCAAAATCTTCAAAATGAGCAAAAGCACGATGAAATTAATGCTGGAATCATCTTCAAGTTGCTAAAATACACTAATGACAGCAAAAAGTTTGAGTCTACAACATTTAGTTAAGGTGTGAGAGCCAAAATGAACTTTGTATTGCTGTAAACGCGTTTTCAGCACCTTATTGTACACTTCAGGTGAAACTGTCAAAATCTTCAAAATGAGCAAAAGCACAATGAAATTAATGCTGGAATCATCTTCAAGTTGCTAAAATACACTAATGACAGCAACAAGTTTGAGTCTACAACATTTAGTTAAGGTGTGAGAGCCAAAATGAACTTTGTATTGCTGTAAACGCGTTTTCAGCACCTGATTGTACACTTCAGGTGAAACTGTCAAAATCTTCAAAATGAGCAAAAGCACAATGAAATTAATGCTGGAATCATCTTCAAGTTGCTAAAATACACTAATGACAGCAAAAAGTTTGAGTCTACAACATTTAGTTAAGGTGTGAGAGCCAAAATGAACTTTGTATTGCTTTAAATGCATTTTCAGCCCGATAGTACACTTCAGGTGAAACTGTCAAAATCTTCAAAATGAGCAAAAGCACAATGAAATTAATGCTGGAATCATCTTCAAGTTTCTAAAATACACTAATGACAGCAAAAAGTTTGAGTCTACAACATTTAGTTAAGGTGCTAGAGCCAAAATGAACTTTGTATTGCTGTAAACGCGTTTTCAGCACCTGATTGTACACTTCAGGTGAAACTGTCAAAATCTTCAAAATGAGCAAAAGCACAATGAAATTAATGCTGGAATCATCTTCAAGTTGCTAAAATACACTAATGACAGCAAAAAGTTTGAGTCTACAATATTTAGTTTAGGTGTGAGAGCCAAAATGAACTTTGTATTGCTTTAAAATTCATTTTCAGCCCGATTGTACACTTCAGGTGAAACTGTCAAAATCTTCAAAATGAGCAAAAGCACAATGAAATTAATGTTGGAATCATCTTCAAGTTGCTAAAATACACTAATGACAGCAAAAAGTTTGAGTCTACAACATTTAGTTGAGGTGTGAGAGCCTAATGAACTTTTTATTGCTTTAAACGCGTTTTCAGCCCTTGATTGTACAATTCAGGTGAAACTGTCAAAATTTTCAAAATGAGCAAAAGCACAATGAAATTAATGCTGGAAACATCTTCAAGTTGCTAAAATACACTAATGACAGCAACAAGTTTGAGTCTACAACATTTAGTTAAGGTGTGAGAGCCAAAATGAACTTTGTATTGCTGTAAACGCGTTTTCAGCACCTGATTGTACACTTCAGGTGAAACTGTCAAAATCTTCAAAATGAGCAAAAGCACAATGAAATGAATGCTGGAATCATCTTCAAGTTGCTAAAATACACTAATGACAGCAAAAAGTTTGAGTCTACAACATTTAGTTAAGGTGTGAAAGCCTAAATGAACTTTTCATTGCTTTAAACGCGTTTTCAGCCCTTGATTGTACAATTCAGGTGAAACTGTCAAAATCTTCAAAATGAGCAAAAGCACAATGAAATTAATGCTGGAATCATCTTCAAGTTGCTAAAATACACTAATGACAGCAAGAAGTTTGAGTCTACAACATTTAGTTAAGGTGTGAGAGCCAAAATTAACTTTGTATTGCTTTAAATGCATTTTCAGCTCGAATGTACACTTCAGGTGAAACTGTCAAATTCTTCAAAATGAGCAAAAGCACAATGAAATTAATGCTGGAATCATCTTCAAGTTGCTAAAATACACTAATGACAGCAAAAAGTTTGAGTCTACAACATTTAGTTAAGGTGCTAGAGCCAAAATGAACTTTGTATTGCTGTAAACGCGTTTTCAGCACCTGATTGTACACTTCAGGTGAAACTGTCAAAATCTTCAAAATGAGCAAAAGCACAATGAAATTAATGCTGGAATCATCTTCAAGTTGCTAAAATACACTAATGACAGCAAAAAGTTTGAGTCTACAATATTTAGTTTAGGTGTGAGAGCCAAAATGAACTTTGTATTGCTTTAAAATTCATTTTCAGCCCGATTGTACACTTCAGGTGAAACTGTCAAAATCTTCAAAATGAGCAAAAGCACAATGAAATTAATGTTGGAATCATCTTCAAGTTGCTAAAATACACTAATGACAGCAAAAAGTTTGAGTCTACAACATTTAGTTGAGGTGTGAGAGCCTAATGAACTTTTTATTGCTTTAAACGCGTTTTCAGCCCTTGATTGTACAATTCAGGTGAAACTGTCAAAATTTTCAAAATGAGCAAAAGCACAATGAAATTAATGCTGGAAACATCTTCAAGTTGCTAAAATACACTAATGACAGCAACAAGTTTGAGTCTACAACATTTAGTTAAGGTGTGAGAGCCAAAATGAACTTTGTATTGCTGTAAACGCGTTTTCAGCACCTGATTGTACACTTCAGGTGAAACTGTCAAAATCTTCAAAATGAGCAAAAGCACAATGAAATGAATGCTGGAATCATCTTCAAGTTGCTAAAATACACTAATGACAGCAAAAAGTTTGAGTCTACAACATTTAGTTAAGGTGTGAAAGCCTAAATGAACTTTTCATTGCTTTAAACGCGTTTTCAGCCCTTGATTGTACAATTCAGGTGAAACTGTCAAAATCTTCAAAATGAGCAAAAGCACAATGAAATTAATGCTGGAATCATCTTCAAGTTGCTAAAATACACTAATGACAGCAACAAGTTTGAGTCTACAACATTTAGTTGAGGTGTGAGAGCCTAATGAACTTTTTATTGCTTTAAACGCGTTTTCAGCCCTTGATTGTACAATTCAGGTGAAACTGTCAAAATTTTCAAAATGAGCAAAAGCACAATGAAATTAATGCTGGAAACATCTTCAAGTTGCTAAAATACACTAATGACAGCAACAAGTTTGAGTCTACAACATTTAGTTAAGGTGTGAGAGCCAAAATGAACTTTGTATTGCTGTAAACGCGTTTTCAGCACCTGATTGTACACTTCAGGTGAAACTGTCAAAATCTTCAAAATGAGCAAAAGCACAATGAAATGAATGCTGGAATCATCTTCAAGTTGCTAAAATACACTAATGACAGCAAAAAGTTTGAGTCTACAACATTTAGTTAAGGTGTGAAAGCCTAAATGAACTTTTCATTGCTTTAAACGCGTTTTCAGCCCTTGATTGTACAATTCAGGTGAAACTGTCAAAATCTTCAAAATGAGCAAAAGCACAATGAAATTAATGCTGGAATCATCTTCAAGTTGCTAAAATACACTAATGACAGCAAGAAGTTTGAGTCTACAACATTTAGTTAAGGTGTGAGAGCCAAAATTAACTTTGTATTGCTTTAAATGCATTTTCAGCCCGAATGTACACTTCAGGTGAAACTGTCAAATTCTTCAAAATGAGCAAAAGCACAATGAAATTAATGCTGGAATCATCTTCAAGTTGCTAAAATACACTAATGACAGCAAAAAGTTTGAGTCTACAACATTTAGTTAAGGTGCTAGAGCCAAAATGAACTTTGTATTGCTGTAAACGCGTTTTCAGCACCTGATTGTACACTTCAGGTGAAACTGTCAAAATCTTCAAAATGAGCAAAAGCACAATGAAATTAATGCTGGAATCATCTTCAAGTTGCTAAAATACACTAATGACAGCAAAAAGTTTGAGTCTACAATATTTAGTTTAGGTGTGAGAGCCAAAATGAACTTTGTATTGCTTTAAAATTAATTTTCAGCCCGATTGTACACTTCAGGTGAAACTGTCAAAATCTTCAAAATGAGCAAAAGCAAAATGAAATTAATGTTGGAATCATCTTCAAGTTGCTAAAATACACTAATGACAGCAAAAAGTTTGAGTCTACAACATTTAGTTGAGGTGTGAGAGCCTAATGAACTTTTTATTGCTTTAAACGCGTTTTCAGCCCTTGATTGTACAATTCAGGTGAAACTGTCAAAATTTTCAAAATGAGCAAAAGCACAATGAAATTAATGCTGGAAACATCTTCAAGTTGCTAAAATACACTAATGACAGCAACAAGTTTGAGTCTACAACATTTAGTTAAGGTGTGAGAGCCAAAATGAACTTTGTATTGCTGTAAACGCGTTTTCAGCACCTGATTGTACACTTCAGGTGAAACTGTCAAAATCTTCAAAATGAGCAAAAGCACAATGAAATGAATGCTGGAATCATCTTCAAGTTGCTAAAATACACTAATGACAGCAAAAAGTTTGAGTCTACAACATTTAGTTAAGGTGTGAAAGCCTAAATGAACTTTTCATTGCTTTAAACGCGTTTTCAGCCCTTGATTGTACAATTCAGGTGAAACTGTCAAAATCTTCAAAATGAGCAAAAGCACAATGAAATTAATGCTGGAATCATCTTCAAGTTGCTAAAATACACTAATGACAGCAACAAGTTTGAGTCTACAACATTTAGTTAAGGTGTGAGAGCCAAAATGAACTTTGTATTGCTGTAAACGCGTTTTCAGCACCTGATTGTACAATTCAGGTGAAACTGTCAAAATATTCAAAATGAGCAAAAGCACAATGAAATTAATGCTGGAATCATCTTCAAGTTGCTAAAATACACTAATGACAGCAAAAAGTTTGAGTCTACAACATTTAGTTAAGGTGTGAGAGCCAAAATTAACTTTGTATTGCTTTAAATGCATTTTCAGCCCGATTGGACACTTCAGGTGAAACTGTCAAAATCTTCAAAATGAGCAAAAGCACAATTAAATTAATGCTGGAATCATCTTCAAGCTGCTAAAATACACTAATGACAATAACAAGTTTGAGTCTACAACATTTAGTTAAGGTGTGAGAGCCTAAATGAACTTTGTATTGCTTTAAACGCATTTTCAGCCCCTGATTGTACACTTCAGGTGAAACTGTCAAAATCTTCAAAATGAGCAAAAGCACAATGAAATTAATGCTGGAATCATCTTCAAGTTGCTAAAATACACTAATGACAGCAAAAAGTTTGAGTCTACAACATTTAGTTAAGGTGAGAGAGCCTAAATGAACTTTGTATTGCTTTAAATGCATTTTCAGCCCGATTGTACACTTCAGGTGAAACTGTCAAAATCTTAAAAATGAGCAAAAGCACAATGAAATTAATGCTGGAATCATCTTCAAGTTGCTAAAATACACTAATGACAGCAAAAAGTTTGAGTCTACAACATTTAGTTAAGGTGTGAGAGCCAAAATGAACTTTGTATTGCTTTAAATGCATTTTCAGCCCGATAGTACACTTCAGGTGAAACTGTCAAAATCTTCAAAATGAGCAAAAGCACAATTAAATTAATGCTGGAATCATCTTCAAGTTGCTAAAATACACTAATGACAGCAAAAAGTTTGAGTCTACAACATTTAGTTAAGGTGCTAGAGCCAAAATGAACTTTGTATTGCTGTAAACGCGTTTTTAGCACCTGATTGTACACTTCAGGTGAAACTGTCAAAATCTTCAAAATGAGCAAAATCACAATGAAATTAATGCTGGAATCATCTTCAAGTTGCTAAAATACACTAATGACAGCAAAAAGTTTGAGTCTACAATATTTAGTTTAGGTGTGAGAGCCAAAATGAACTTTGTATTGCTTTAAAATTCATTTTCAGCCCGATTGTACACTTCAGGTGAAACTGTCAAAATCTTCAAAATGAGCAAAAGCACAATGAAATTAATGTTGGAATCATCTTCAAGTTGCTAAAATACACTAATGACAGCAAAAAGTTTAAATCTACAACATTTAGTTGAGGTGTGAGAGCTTAATGAACTTTTTATTGCTTTAAA
Organism: Leptonotus elevatus; assembly: GCF_054856555.1. Classification (NCBI taxonomy): domain Eukaryota; kingdom Metazoa; phylum Chordata; class Actinopteri; order Syngnathiformes; family Syngnathidae; genus Leptonotus; species Leptonotus elevatus. The sequence goes on from NW_028233702.1 coordinate 289,807, forward strand.
CTCGTTTTCAGCCCTTGATTGTACAATTCAGGTGAAACTGTCAAAATTTTCAAAATGAGCAAAAGCACAATGAAATTAATGCTGGAATCATCTTCAAGTTGCTAAAATACACTAATGACAGCAACAAGTTTGAGTCTACAACATTTAGTTAAGGTGTGAGAGCCTAAATGAACTTTGTATTCCTGTAAACGCGTTTTCAGCACCTGATTGTACACTTCAGGTGAAACTGTCAAAATCTTCAAAATGAGCAAAAGCACAATGAAATTAATGCTGGAATCATCTTCAAGTTGCTAAAATACACTAATGACAGCAAAAAGTTTGAGTCTACAACATTTAGTTAAGGTGTGAGAGCCTAAATTAACTTTGTATTGCTTTAAATGCATTTTCAGCCCGATTGGACACTTCAGGTGAAACTGTCAAAATCTTCAAAATGAGAAAAAGCACAATTAAATTAATGCTGGAATCATCTTCAAGCTGCTAAAATACACTAATGACAGTAACAAGTTTGAGTCTACAACATTTAGTTAAGGTGTGAGAGCCTAAATGAACTTTGTATTGCTTTAAACGCATTTTCAGCCCCTGATTGTACACTTCAGGTGAAACTGTCAAATTCTTCAAAATGAGCAAAAGCACAATGAAATTAATGCTGGAAACATCTTCAAGTTGCTAAAATACACTAATGACAGCAACAAGTTTGAGTCTACAACATTTAGTTAAGGTGTGAGAGCCAAAATGAACTTTGTATTGCTGTAAACGCGTTTTCAGCACCTGATTGTACACTTCAGGTGAAACTGTCAAAATATTCAAAATGAGCAAAAGCACAATGAAATTAATGCTGGAATCATCTTCAAGTTGCTAAAATACACTAATGACAGCAAAAAGTTTGAGTCTACAACATTTAGTTAAGGTGTGAGAGCCAAAATGAACTTTGTATTGCTTTAAATGCATTTTCAGCCCGAATGTACACTTCAGGTGAAACTGTCAAATTCTTCAAAATGAGCAAAAGCACAATGAAATTAATGCTGGAAACATCTTCAAGTTGCTAAAATACACTAATGACAGCAACAAGTTTGAGTCTACAACATTTAGTTAAGGTGTGAGAGCCAAAATGAACTTTGTATTGCTGTAAACGCGTTTTCAGCACCTGATTGTACACTTCAGGTGAAACTGTCAAAATATTCAAAATGAGCAAAAGCACAATGAAATTAATGCTGGAATCATCTTCAAGTTGCTAAAATACACTAATGACAGCAAAAAGTTTGAGTCTACAACATTTAGTTAAGGTGTGAGAGCCAAAATGAACTTTGTATTGCTGTAAACGCGTTTTCAGCACCTGATTGTACACTTCAGGTGAAACTGTCAAAATATTCAAAATGAGCAAAAGCACAATGAAATTAATGCTGGAATCATCTTTAAGTTGCTAAAATACACTAATGACAGTAAAAAGTTTAAGTCTACAACATTTAGTTAAGGTGTGAGAGCCAAAATGAACTTTGTATTGCTTTAAATGCATTTTCAGCCCGAATGTACACTTCAGGTGAAACTGTCAAATTCTTCAAAATGAGCAAAAGCACAATGAAATTAATGCTGGAAACATCTTCAAGTTGCTAAAATACACTAATGACAGCAACAAGTTTGAGTCTACAACATTTAGTTAAGGTGTGAGAGCTAAAATGAACTTTGTATTGCTGTAATCGCGTTTTCAGCACCTGATTGTACACTTCAGGTGAAACTGTCAAAATCTTCAAAATGAGCAAAAGCACAATGAAATGAATGCTGGAATCATCTTCAAGTTGCTAAAATACACTAATGACAGCAAAAAGTTTGAGTCTACAACATTTAGTTAAGGTGTGAGAGCCAAAATTAACTTTGTATTGCTTTAAATGCATTTTCAGCCCGATTGGACACTTCAGGTGAAACTGTCAAAATCTTCAAAATGAGCAAAAGCACAATTAAATTAATGCTGGAATCATCTTCAAGCTGCTAAAATACACTAATGACAGTAACAAGTTTGAGTCTACAACATTTAGTTAAGGTGTGAGAGCCTAAATGAACTTTGTATTGCTTTCAACGCATTTTCAGCCCCTGATTGTACACTTCAGGTGAAACTGTCAAAATCTTCAAAATGAGCAAAAGCACAATGAAATTAATGCTGGAATCATCTTCAAGTTGCTAAAATACACTAATGACAGCAAAAAGTTTGAGTCTACAACATTTAGTTAAGGTGTGAGAGCCTAAATGAACTTTGTATTGCTTTAAACGCGTTTTCAGCCCAAGATTGTACACTTCAGGTGAAACTGTCAAAATCTTCAAAATGAGCAAAAGCACAATGAAATTAATGCTGGAATCACCTTCAAGTTGCTAAAATACACTAATGACAGCAAGAAGTTTGAGTCTACAACATTTAGTTATGGTGTGAGAGCCAAAATGAACTTTTTATTGCTGTAAACGCATTTTCAGCCCCTGATTGTACACTTCAGGTGAAACTGTCAAAATCTTCAAAATGAGCAAAAGCACAATGAAATTAATGCTGGAATCATCTTCAAGTTGCTAAAATACACTAATGACAGCAAAAAGTTTGAGTCTACAACATTTAGTTAAGGTGTGAGAGCCAAAATGAACTTTGTACTGCTTTAAATGCATTTTCAGCCCGATTATACACTTCAGGTGAAACTGTCAAAATCTTCAAAATGAGCAAAAGCACGATGAAATTAATGCTGGAATCATCTTCAAGTTGCTAAAATACACTAATGACAGCAAAAAGTTTGAGTCTACAACATTTAGTTAAGGTGTGAGAGCCAAAATGAACTTTGTATTGCTGTAAACGCGTTTTCAGCACCTTATTGTACACTTCAGGTGAAACTGTCAAAATCTTCAAAATGAGCAAAAGCACAATGAAATTAATGCTGGAATCATCTTCAAGTTGCTAAAATACACTAATGACAGCAACAAGTTTGAGTCTACAACATTTAGTTAAGGTGTGAGAGCCAAAATGAACTTTGTATTGCTGTAAACGCGTTTTCAGCACCTGATTGTACACTTCAGGTGAAACTGTCAAAATCTTCAAAATGAGCAAAAGCACAATGAAATTAATGCTGGAATCATCTTCAAGTTGCTAAAATACACTAATGACAGCAAAAAGTTTGAGTCTACAACATTTAGTTAAGGTGTGAGAGCCAAAATGAACTTTGTATTGCTTTAAATGCATTTTCAGCCCGAATGTACACTTCAGGTGAAACTGTCAAAATATTCAAAATGAGCAAAAGCACAATGAAATTAATGCTGGAATCATCTTCAAGTTGCTAAAATACACTAATGACAGCAAAAAGTTTGAGTCTACAACATTTAGTTAAGGTGTGAGAGCCAAAATGAACTTTGTATTGCTGTAAACGCGTTTTCAGCACCTGATTGTACACTTCAGGTGAAACTGTCAAAATATTCAAAATGAGCAAAAGCACAATGAAATTAATGCTGGAAACATCTTCAAGTTGCTAAAATACACTAATGACAGCAACAAGTTTGAGTCTACAACATTTAGTTAAGGTGTGAGAGCCTAAATGAACTTTGTATTGCTTTAAATGCATTTTCAGCCCGATTGTACACTTCAGGTGAAACTGTCAAAATCTTAAAAATGAGCAAAAGCACAATGAAATTAATGCTGGAATCATCTTCAAGTTGCTAAAATACACTAATGACAGCAAAAAGTTTGAGTCTACAACATTTAGTTAAGGTGTGAGAGCCTAAATGAACTTTGTATTGCTTTAAACGCGTTTTCAGCCCAAGATTGTACACTTCAGGTGAAACTGTCAAAATCTTCAAAATGAGCAAAAGCACAATGAAATTAATGCTGGAATCACCTTCAAGTTGCTAAAATACACTAATGACAGCAAGAAGTTTGAGTCTACAACATTTAGTTATGGTGTGAGAGCCAAAATGAACTTTTTATTGCTGTAAACGCGTTTTCAGCACCTGAATGTACACTTCAGGTGAAACTGTCAAAATCTTCAAAATGAGCAAAAGCACAATGAAATTAATGATGGAATCACCTTCAAGTTGCTAAAATACACTAATGACAGCAAGAAGTTTGAGTCTACAACATTTAGTTAAGGTGTGAGAGCCAAAATTAACTTTGTATTGCTTTAAATGCATTTTCAGCCCGAATGTACACTTCAGGTGAAACTGTCAAATTCTTCAAAATGAGCAAAAGCACAATGAAATTAATGCTGGAAACATCTTCAAGTTGCTAAAATACACTAATGACAGCAACAAGTTTGAGTCTACAACATTTAGTTAAGGTGTGAGAGCCAAAATGAACTTTGTATTGCTGTAAACGCGTTTTCAGCACCTTATTGTACACTTCAGGTGAAACTGTCAAAATCTTCAAAATGAGCAAAAGCACAATGAAATTAATGCTGGAATCATCTTCAAGTTGCTAAAATACACTAATGACAGTAAAAAGTTTAAGTCTACAACATTTAGTTAAGGTGTGAGAGCCAAAATGAACTTTGTATTGCTTTAAATGCATTTTCAGCCCGAATGTACACTTCAGGTGAAACTGTCAAATTCTTCAAAATGAGCAAAAGCACAATGAAATTAATGCTGGAAACATCTTCAAGTTGCTAAAATACACTAATGACAGCAACAAGTTTGAGTCTACAACATTTAGTTAAGGTGTGAGAGCCAAAATGAACTTTGTATTGCTTTAAATGCATTTTCAGCCCGAATGTACACTTCAGGTGAAACTGTCAAATTCTTCAAAATGAGCAAAAGCACAATGAAATTAATGCTGGAAACATCTTCAAGTTGCTAAAATACACTAATGACAGCAACAAGTTTGAGTCTACAACATTTAGTTAAGGTGTGAGAGCCAAAATGAACTTTGTATTGCTGTAATCGCGTTTTCAGCACCTGATTGTACACTTCAGGTGAAACTGTCAAAATCTTCAAAATGAGCAAAAGCACAATGAAATGAATGCTGGAATCATCTTCAAGTTGCTAAAATACACTAATGACAGCAAAAAGTTTGAGTCTACAACATTTAGTTAAGGTGTGAAAGCCTAAATGAACTTTTCATTGCTTTAAACGCGTTTTCAGCCCTTGATTGTACAATTCAGGTGAAACTGTCAAAATCTTCAAAATGAGCAAAAGCACAATGAAATTAATGCTGGAATCATCTTCAAGTTGCTAAAATACACTAATGACAGCAAAAAGTTTGAGTCTACAACATTTAGATAAGGTGTGAGAGCCAAAATGAACTTTGTATTGCTTTAAATGCATTTTCAGCCCGAATGTACACTTCAGGTGAAACTGTCAAAATCTTCAAAATGAGCAAAAGCACGATGAAATTAATGCTGGAATCATCTTCAAGTTGCTAAAATACACTAATGACAGCAAAAAGTTTGAGTCTACAACATTTAGTTAAGGTGTGAGAGCCTAAATGAACTTTGTATTGCTTTAAACGCGTTTTCAGCCCAAGATTGTACACTTCAGGTGAAACTGTCAAAATCTTCAAAATGAGCAAAAGCACAATGAAATTAATGCTGGAATCACCTTCAAGTTGCTAAAATACACTAATGACAGCAAGAAGTTTGAGTCTACAACATTTAGTTATGGTGTGAGAGCCAAAATGAACTTTTTATTGCTGTAAACGCGTTTTCAGCACCTGAATGTACACTTCAGGTGAAACTGTCAAAATCTTCAAAATGAGCAAAAGCACAATGAAATTAATGCTGGAATCATCTTCAAGTTGCTAAAATACACTAATGACAGCAAAAAGTTTGAGTCTACAACATTTAGTTAAGGTGTGAGAGCCAAAATGAACTTTGTATTGCTTTAAATGCATTTTCAGCCCGATAGTACACTTCAGGTGAAACTGTCAAAATCTTCAAAATGAGCAAAAGCACAATGAAATTAATGCTGGAATCATCTTCAAGTTGCTAAAATACACTAATGACAGCAAAAAGTTTGAGTCTACAACATTTAGTTAAGGTGTGAGAGCCAAAATGAACTTTGTATTGCTTTAAATGCATTTTCAGCCCGAATGTACACTTCAGGTGAAACTGTCAAATTCTTCAAAATGAGCAAAAGCACAATGAAATTAATGCTGGAAACATCTTCAAGTTGCTAAAATACACTAATGACAGCAACAAGTTTGAGTCTACAACATTTAGTTAAGGTGTGAGAGCCAAAATGAACTTTGTATTGCTGTAAACGCGTTTTCAGCACCTGATTGTACACTTCAGGTGAAACTGTCAAAATATTCAAAATGAGCAAAAGCACAATGAAATTAATGCTGGAATCATCTTCAAGTTGCTAAAATACACTAATGACAGCAAAAAGTTTGAGTCTACAACATTTAGTTAAGGTGTGAGAGCCAAAATGAACTTTGTATTGCTGTAAACGCGTTTTCAGCACCTGATTATACACTTCAGGTGAAACTGTCAAAATATTCAAAATGAGCAAAAGCACAATGAAATTAATGCTGGAATCATCTTTAAGTTGCTAAAATACACTAATAACAGTAAAAAGTTTAAGTCTACAACATTTAGTTAAGGTGTGAGAGCCAAAATGAACTTTGTATTGCTTTAAATGCATTTTCAGCCCGAATGTACACTTCAGGTGAAACTGTCAAATTCTTCAAAATGAGCAAAAGCACAATGAAATTAATGCTGGAAACATCTTCAAGTTGCTAAAATACACTAATGACAGCAACAAGTTTGAGTCTACAACATTTAGTTAAGGTGTGAGAGCCAAAATGAACTTTGTATTGCTGTAATCGCGTTTTCAGCACCTGATTGTACACTTCAGGTGAAACTGTCAAAATCTTCAAAATGAGCAAAAGCACAATGAAATGAATGCTGGAATCATCTTCAAGTTGCTAAAATACACTAATGACAGCAAAAAGTTTGAGTCTACAACATTTAGTTAAGGTGTGAAAGCCTAAATGAACTTTTCATTGCTTTAAACGCGTTTTCAGCCCTTGATTGTACAATTCAGGTGAAACTGTCAAAATCTTCAAAATGAGCAAAAGCACAATGAAATTAATGCTGGAATCATCTTCAAGTTGCTAAAATACACTAATGACAGCAAAAAGTTTGAGTCTACAACATTTAGTTAAGGTGTGAGAGCCAAAATGAACTTTGTATTGCTTTAAATGCATTTTCAGCCCGATAGTACACTTCAGGTGAAACTGTCAAAATCTTCAAAATGAGCAAAAGCACAATGAAATTAATGCTGGAATCATCTTCAAGTTGCTAAAATACACTAATGACAGCAAAAAGTTTGAGTCTACAACATTTAGTTAAGGTGTGAGAGCCAAAATGAACTTTGTATTGCTTTAAATGCATTTTCAGCCCGAATGTACACTTCAGGTGAAACTGTCAAATTCTTCAAAATGAGCAAAAGCACAATGAAATTAATGCTGGAAACATCTTCAAGTTGCTAAAATACACTAATGACAGCAACAAGTTTGAGTCTACAACATTTAGTTAAGGTGTGAGAGCCAAAATGAACTTTGTATTGCTGTAAACGCGTTTTCAGCACCTGATTGTACACTTCAGGTGAAACTGTCAAAATATTCAAAATGAGCAAAAGCACAATGAAATTAATGCTGGAATCATCTTCAAGTTGCTAAAATACACTAATGACAGCAAAAAGTTTGAGTCTACAACATTTAGTTAAGGTGTGAGAGCCAAAATGAACTTTGTATTGCTGTAAACGCGTTTTCAGCACCTGATTATACACTTCAGGTGAAACTGTCAAAATATTCAAAATGAGCAAAAGCACAATGAAATTAATGCTGGAATCATCTTTAAGTTGCTAAAATACACTAATAACAGTAAAAAGTTTAAGTCTACAACATTTAGTTAAGGTGTGAGAGCCAAAATGAACTTTGTATTGCTTTAAATGCATTTTCAGCCCGAATGTACACTTCAGGTGAAACTGTCAAAATCTTCAAAATGAGCAAAAGCACAATGAAATTAATGCTGGAATCATCTTCAAGTTGCTAAAATACACTAATGACAGCAAAAAGTTTGAGTCTACAACATTTAGTTATGGTGTGAGAGCCAAAATGAACTTTTTATTGCTGTAAACGCGTTTTCAGCACCTGAATGTACACTTCAGGTGAAACTGTCAAAATCTTCAAAATGAGCAAAAGCACAATGAAATTAATGCTGGAATCATCTTCAAGTTGCTAAAATACACTAATGACAGCAAAAAGTTTGAGTCTACAACATTTAGTTAAGGTGTGAGAGCCAAAATGAACTTTGTATTGCTTTAAATGCATTTTCAGCCCGATAGTACACTTCAGGTGAAACTGTCAAAATCTTCAAAATGAGCAAAAGCACAATGAAATTAATGCTGGAATCATCTTCAAGTTGCTAAAATACACTAATGACAGCAAAAAGTTTGAGTCTACAACATTTAGTTAAGGTGTGAGAGCCAAAATGAACTTTGTATTGCTTTAAATGCATTTTCAGCCCGAATGTACACTTCAGGTGAAACTGTCAAATTCTTCAAAATGAGCAAAAGCACAATGAAATTAATGCTGGAAACATCTTCAAGTTGCTAAAATACACTAATGACAGCAACAAGTTTGAGTCTACAACATTTAGTTAAGGTGTGAGAGCCAAAATGAACTTTGTATTGCTGTAAACGCGTTTTCAGCACCTGATTGTACACTTCAGGTGAAACTGTCAAAATATTCAAAATGAGCAAAAGCACAATGAAATTAATGCTGGAATCATCTTCAAGTTGCTAAAATACACTAATGACAGCAAAAAGTTTGAGTCTACAACATTTAGTTAAGGTGTGAGAGCCAAAATGAACTTTGTATTGCTGTAAACGCGTTTTCAGCACCTGATTATACACTTCAGGTGAAACTGTCAAAATATTCAAAATGAGCAAAAGCACAATGAAATTAATGCTGGAATCATCTTTAAGTTGCTAAAATACACTAATAACAGTAAAAAGTTTAAGTCTACAACATTTAGTTAAGGTGTGAGAGCCAAAATGAACTTTGTATTGCTTTAAATGCATTTTCAGCCCGAATGTACACTTCAGGTGAAACTGTCAAATTCTTCAAAATGAGCAAAAGCACAATGAAATTAATGCTGGAAACATCTTCAAGTTGCTAAAATACACTAATGACAGCAACAAGTTTGAGTCTACAACATTTAGTTAAGGTGTGAGAGCCAAAATGAACTTTGTATTGCTGTAATCGCGTTTTCAGCACCTGATTGTACACTTCAGGTGAAACTGTCAAAATCTTCAAAATGAGCAAAAGCACAATGAAATTAATGCTGGAATCATCTTCAAGTTGCTAAAATACACTAATGACAGCAAAAAGTTTGAGTCTACAACATTTAGTTAAGGTGTGAGAGCCTAAATGAACTTTGTATTGCTTTAAACGCGTTTTCAGCCCAAGATTGTACACTTCAGGTGAAACTGTCAAAATCTTCAAAATGAGCAAAAGCACAATGAAATTAATGCTGGAATCACCTTCAAGTTGCTAAAATACACTAATGACAGCAAGAAGTTTGAGTCTACAACATTTAGTTATGGTGTGAGAGCCAAAATGAACTTTTTATTGCTGTAAACGCGTTTTCAGCACCTGAATGTACACTTCAGGTGAAACTGTCAAAATCTTCAAAATGAGCAAAAGCACAATGAAATTAATGCTGGAATCATCTTCAAGTTGCTAAAATACACTAATGACAGCAAAAAGTTTGAGTCTACAACATTTAGTTAAGGTGTGAGAGCCAAAATGAACTTTGTATTGCTTTAAATGCATTTTCAGCCCGATAGTACACTTCAGGTGAAACTGTCAAAATCTTCAAAATGAGCAAAAGCACAATGAAATTAATGCTGGAATCATCTTCAAGTTGCTAAAATACACTAATGACAGCAAAAAGTTTGAGTCTACAACATTTAGTTAAGGTGTGAGAGCCAAAATGAACTTTGTATTGCTTTAAATGCATTTTCAGCCCGAATGTACACTTCAGGTGAAACTGTCAAATTCTTCAAAATGAGCAAAAGCACAATGAAATTAATGCTGGAAACATCTTCAAGTTGCTAAAATACACTAATGACAGCAACAAGTTTGAGTCTACAACATTTAGTTAAGGTGTGAGAGCCAAAATGAACTTTGTATTGCTGTAAACGCGTTTTCAGCACCTGATTGTACACTTCAGGTGAAACTGTCAAAATATTCAAAATGAGCAAAAGCACAATGAAATTAATGCTGGAATCATCTTCAAGTTGCTAAAATACACTAATGACAGCAAAAAGTTTGAGTCTACAACATTTAGTTAAGGTGTGAGAGCCAAAATGAACTTTGTATTGCTGTAAACGCGTTTTCAGCACCTGATTATACACTTCAGGTGAAACTGTCAAAATATTCAAAATGAGCAAAAGCACAATGAAATTAATGCTGGAATCATCTTTAAGTTGCTAAAATACACTAATAACAGTAAAAAGTTTAAGTCTACAACATTTATTTAAGGTGTGAGAGCCAAAATGAACTTTGTATTGCTTTAAATGCATTTTCAGCCCGAATGTACACTTCAGGTGAAACTGTCAAATTCTTCAAAATGAGCAAAAGCACAATGAAATTAATGCTGGAAACATCTTCAAGTTGCTAAAATACACTAATGACAGCAACAAGTTTGAGTCTACAACATTTAGTTAAGGTGTGAGAGCCAAAATGAACTTTGTATTGCTGTAATCGCGTTTTCAGCACCTGATTGTACACTTCAGGTGAAACTGTCAAAATCTTCAAAATGAGCAAAAGCACAATGAAATGAATGCTGGAATCATCTTCAAGTTGCTAAAATACACTAATGACAGCAAAAAGTTTGAGTCTACAACATTTAGTTAAGGTGTGAAAGCCTAAATGAACTTTTCATTGCTTTAAACGCGTTTTCAGCCCTTGATTGTACAATTCAGGTGAAACTGTCAAAATCTTCAAAATGAGCAAAAGCACAATGAAATTAATGCTGGAATCATCTTCAAGTTGCTAAAATACACTAATGACAGCAAAAAGTTTGAGTCTACAACATTTAGATAAGGTGTGAGAGCCAAAATGAACTTTGTATTGCTTTAAATGCATTTTCAGCCCGAATGTACACTTCAGGTGAAACTGTCAAAATCTTCAAAATGAGCAAAAGCACGATGAAATTAATGCTGGAATCATCTTCAAGTTGCTAAAATACACTAATGACAGCAAAAAGTTTGAGTCTACAAGATTTAGTTAAGGTGTGAGAGCCTAAATGAACTTTGTATTGCTTTAAACGCGTTTTCAGCCCAAGATTGTACACTTCAGGTGAAACTGTCAAAATCTTCAAAATGAGCAAAAGCACAATGAAATTAATGCTGGAATCACCTTCAAGTTGCTAAAATACACTAATGACAGCAAGAAGTTTGAGTCTACAACATTTAGTTATGGTGTGAGAGCCAAAATGAACTTTTTATTGCTGTAAACGCGTTTTCAGCACCTGAATGTACACTTCAGGTGAAACTGTCAAAATCTTCAAAATGAGCAAAAGCACAATGAAATTAATGCTGGAATCATCTTCAAGTTGCTAAAATACACTAATGACAGCAAAAAGTTTGAGTCTACAACATTTAGTTAAGGTGTGAGAGCCAAAATGAACTTTGTATTGCTTTAAATGCATTTTCAGCCCGATAGTACACTTCAGGTGAAACTGTCAAAATCTTCAAAATGAGCAAAAGCACAATGAAATTAATGCTGGAATCATCTTCAAGTTGCTAAAATACACTAATGACAGCAAAAAGTTTGAGTCTACAACATTTAGTTAAGGTGTGAGAGCCAAAATGAACTTTGTATTGCTTTAAATGCATTTTCAGCCCGAATGTACACTTCAGGTGAAACTGTCAAATTCTTCAAAATGAGCAAAAGCACAATGAAATTAATGCTGGAAACATCTTCAAGTTGCTAAAATACACTAATGACAGCAACAAGTTTGAGTCTACAACATTTAGTTAAGGTGTGAGAGCCAAAATGAACTTTGTATTGCTGTAAACGCGTTTTCAGCACCTGATTGTACACTTCAGGTGAAACTGTCAAAATATTCAAAATGAGCAAAAGCACAATGAAATTAATGCTGGAATCATCTTCAAGTTGCTAAAATACACTAATGACAGCAAAAAGTTTGAGTCTACAACATTTAGTTAAGGTGTGAGAGCCAAAATGAACTTTGTATTGCTGTAAACGCGTTTTCAGCACCTGATTATACACTTCAGGTGAAACTGTCAAAATATTCAAAATGAGCAAAAGCACAATGAAATTAATGCTGGAATCATCTTTAAGTTGCTAAAATACACTAATAACAGTAAAAAGTTTAAGTCTACAACATTTAGTTAAGGTGTGAGAGCCAAAATGAACTTTGTATTGCTTTAAATGCATTTTCAGCCCGAATGTACACTTCAGGTGAAACTGTCAAATTCTTCAAAATGAGCAAAAGCACAATGAAATTAATGCTGGAAACATCTTCAAGTTGCTAAAATACACTAATGACAGCAACAAGTTTGAGTCTACAACATTTAGTTAAGGTGTGAGAGCCAAAATGAACTTTGTATTGCTGTAATCGCGTTTTCAGCACCTGATTGTACACTTCAGGTGAAACTGTCAAAATCTTCAAAATGAGCAAAAGCACAATGAAATGAATGCTGGAATCATCTTCAAGTTGCTAAAATACACTAATGACAGCAAAAAGTTTGAGTCTACAACATTTAGTTAAGGTGTGAAAGCCTAAATGAACTTTTCATTGCTTTAAACGCGTTTTCAGCCCTTGATTGTACAATTCAGGTGAAACTGTCAAAATCTTCAAAATGAGCAAAAGCACAATGAAATTAATGCTGGAATCATCTTCAAGTTGCTAAAATACACTAATGACAGCAACAAGTTTGAGTCTACAACATTTAGTTAAGGTGTGAGAGCCAAAATGAACTTTGCATTGCTGTAAACGCGTTTTCAGCACCTGAATGTACACTTCAGGTGAAACTGTCAAAATCTTCAAAATGAGCAAAAGCACGATGAAATTAATGCTGGAATCATCTTCAAGTTGCTAAAATACACTAATGACAGCAAAAAGTTTGAGTCTACAACATTTAGTTAAGGTGTGAGAGCCAAAATTAACTTTGTATTGCTTTAAATGCATTTTCAGCCCGATTGGACACTTCAGGTGAAACTGTCAAAATCTTCAAAATGAGCAAAAGCACAATTAAATTAATGCTGGAATCATCTTCAAGCTGCTAAAATACACTAATGACAGTAACAAGTTTGAGTCTATAACATTTAGTTAAGGTGTGAGAGCCTAAATGAACTTTGTATTGCTTTAAACGCATTTTCAGCCCCTGGTTGTACACTTCAGGTGAAACTGTCAAAATCTTCAAAATGAGCAAAAGCACAATGAAATTAATGCTGGAATCATCTTCAAGTTGCTAAAATACACTAATGACAGCAAAAAGTTTGAGTCTACAACATTTAGTTAAGGTGTGAGAGCCAAAATTAACTTTGTATTGCTTTAAATGCATTTTCAGCCCGATTGGACACTTCAGGTGAAACTGTCAAAATCTTCAAAATGAGCAAAAGCACAATTAAATTAATTCTGGAATCATCTTCAAGCTGCTAAAATACACTAATGACAGTAACAAGTTTGAGTCTACAACATTTAGTTAAGGTGTGAGAGCCTAAATGAACTTTGTATTGCTTTAAACGCATTTTTAGCCCCTGATTGTACACTTCAGGTGAAACTGTCAAAATCTTCAAAATGAGCAAAAGCACAATGAAATTAATGCTGGAATCATCTTCAAGTTGCTAAAATACACTAATGACAGCAAAAAGTTTGAGTCTACAACATTTAGTTAAGGTGTGAGAGCCAAAATGAACTTTGTATTGCTGTAAACGCGTTTTCAGCACCTGATTGTACACTTCAGGTGAAACTGTCAAAATATTAAAAATGAGCAAAAGCACAATGAAATTAATGCTGGAATCATCTTTAAGTTGCTAAAATACACTAATAACAGTAAAAAGTTTAAGTCTACAACATTTAGTTAAGGTGTGAGAGCCAAAATGAACTTTGTATTGCTTTAAATGCATTTTCAGCCCGAATGTACACTTCAGGTGAAACTGTCAAATTCTTCAAAATGAGCAAAAGCACAATGAAATTAATGCTGGAAACATCTTCAAGTTGCTAAAATACACTAATGACAGCAACAAGTTTGAGTCTACAACATTTAGTTAAGGTGTGAGAGCCAAAATGAACTTTGTATTGCTGTAATCGCGTTTTCAGCACCTGATTGTACACTTCAGGTGAAACTGTCAAAATCTTCAAAATGAGCAAAAGCACAATGAAATGAATGCTGGAATCATCTTCAAGTTGCTAAAATACACTAATGACAGCAAAAAGTTTGAGTCTACAACATTTAGTTAAGGTGTGAAAGCCTAAATGAACTTTTCATTGCTTTAAACGCGTTTTCAGCCCTTGATTGTACAATTCAGGTGAAACTGTCAAAATCTTCAAAATGAGCAAAAGCACAATGAAATTAATGCTGGAATCATCTTCAAGTTGCTAAAATACACTAATGACAGCAACAAGTTTGAGTCTACAACATTTAGTTAAGGTGTGAGAGCCAAAATGAACTTTGTATTGCTGTAAACGCGTTTTCAGCACCTGATTGTACACTTCAGGTGAAACTGTCAAAATATTCAAAATGAGCAAAAGCACAATGAAATTAATGCTGGAATCATCTTCAAGTTGCTAAAATACACTAATGACAGCAAAAAGTTTGAGTCTACAACATTTAGTTAAGGTGTGAGAGCCAAAATGAACTTTGTATTGCTGTAAACGCGTTTTCAGCACCTGATTGTACACTTCAGGTGAAACTGTCAAAATCTTCAAAATGAGCAAAAGCACAATGAAATGAATGCTGGAATCATCTTCAAGTTGCTAAAATACACTAATGACAGCAAAAAGTTTGAGTCTACAACATTTAGTTAAGGTGTGAAAGCCTAAATGAACTTTTCATTGCTTTAAACGCGTTTTCAGCCCTTGATTGTACAATTCAGGTGAAACTGTCAAAATCTTCAAAATGAGCAAAAGCACAATGAAATTAATGCTGGAATCATCTTCAAGTTGCTAAAATACACTAATGACAGCAAAAAGTTTGAGTCTACAACATTTAGTTAAGGTGTGAGAGCCAAAATTAACTTTGTATTGCTTTAAATGCATTTTCAGCCCGATTGGACACTTCAGGTGAAACTGTCAAAATCTTCAAAATGAGCAAAAGCACAATTAAATTAATGCTGGAATCATCTTCAAGCTGCTAAAATACACTAATGACAGTAACAAGTTTGAGTCTACAACATTTAGTTAAGGTGTGAGAGCCTAAATTAACTTTGTATTGCTTTAAACGCATTTTCAGCCCCTGATTGTACACTTCAGGTGAAACTGTCAAAATCTTCAAAATGAGCAAAAGCACAATGAAATTAATGCTGGAATCATCTTCAAGTTGCTAAAATACACTAATGACAGCAAAAAAGTTTGAGTCTACAACATTTAGTTAAGGTGTGAGAGCCAAAATTAACTTTGTATTGCTTTAAATGCATTTTCAGCCCGATTGGACACTTCAGGGGAAACTGTCAAAATCTTCAAAATGAGCAAAAGCACAATTAAATTAATGCTGGAATCATCTTCAAGCTGCTAAAATACACTAATGACAGTAACAAGTTTGAGTCTACAACATTTAGTTAAGGTGTGAGAGCCTAAATGAACTTTGTATTGCTTTAAACGCATTTTCAGCCCCTGATTGTACACTTCAGGTGAAACTGTCAAAATCTTCAAAATGAGCAAAAGCACAATGAAATTAATGCTGGAATCATCTTCAAGTTGCTAAAATACACTAATGACAGCAACAAGTTTGAGTCTACAACATTTAGTTAAGGTGTGAGAGCCTAAATGAACTTTGTATTGCTTTAAATGCATTTTCAGCCCGATTGTACACTTCAGGTGAAACTGTCAAAATCTTCAAAATGAGCAAAAGCACAATGAAATTAATGCTGGAATCATCTTCAAGTTGCTAAAATACACTAATGACAGCAAAAAGTTTGAGTCTACAACATTTAGTTAAGGTGTGAGAGCCAAAATTAACTTTGTATTGCTTTAAATGCATTTTCAGCCCGATTGGACACTTCAGGTGAAACTGTCAAAATCTTCAAAATGAGCAAAAGCACAATTAAATTAATGCTGGAATCATCTTCAAGCTGCTAAAATACACTAATGACAGTAACAAGTTTGAGTCTACAACATTTAGTTAAGGTGTGAGAGCCTAAATGAACTTTGTATTGCTTTAAACGCATTTTCAGCCCCTGATTGTACACTTCAGGTGAAACTGTCAAAATCTTCAAAATGAGCAAAAGCACAATGAAATTAATGCTGGAATCATCTTCAAGTTGCTAAAATACACTAATGACAGCAACAAGTTTGAGTCTACAACATTTAGTTAAGGTGTGAGAGCCTAAATGAACTTTGTATTGCTTTAAATGCATTTTCAGCCCGATTGTACACTTCAGGTGAAACTGTCAAAATCTTAAAAATGAGCAAAAGCACAATGAAATTAATGCTGGAATCATCTTCAAGTTGCTAAAATACACTAATCACAGCAAAAAGTTTGAGTCTACAACATTTAGTTAAGGTGTGAGAGCCTAAATGAACTTTGTATTGCTTTAAACGCGTTTTCAGCCCAAGATTGTACACTTCAGGTGAAACTGTCAAAATCTTCAAAAAGAGCAAAAGCACAATGAAATTAATGCTGGAATCACCTTCAAGTTGCTAAAATACACTAATGACAGCAAGAAGTTTGAGTCTACAACATTTAGTTATGGTGTGAGAGCCAAAATGAACTTTTTATTGCTGTAAACGCGTTTTCAGCACCTGAATGTACACTTCAGGTGAAACTGTCAAAATCTTCAAAATGAGCAAAAGCACGATGAAATTAATGCTGGAATCATCTTCAAGTTGCTAAAATACACTAATGACAGCAAAAAGTTTGAGTCTACAACATTTAGTTAAGGTGTGAGAGCCAAAATGAACTTTGTATTGCTTTAAATGCATTTTCAGCCTGATAGTACACTTCAGGTGAAACTGTCAAAATCTTCAAAATGAGCAAAAGCACAATGAAATTAATGCTGGAATCATCTTCAAGTTGCTAAAATACACTAATGACAGCAAAAAGTTTGAGTCTACAACATTTAGTTAAGGTGTGAGAGCCAAAATGAACTTTGTATTGCTTTAAATGCATTTTCAGCCCGAATGTACACTTCAGGTGAAACTGTCAAATTCTTCAAAATGAGCAAAAGCACAATGAAATTAATGCTGGAATCATCTTCAAGTTGCTAAAATACACTAATGACAGCAAAAAGTTTGAGTCTACAACATTTAGTTAAGGTGTGAGAGCCAAAATTAACTTTGTATTGCTTTAAATGCATTTTCAGCCCGATTGGACACTTCAGGTGAAACTGTCAAAATCTTCAAAATGAGCAAAAGCACAATTAAATTAATGCTGGAATCATCTTCAAGCTGCTAAAATACACTAATGACAGTAACAAGTTTGAGTCTACAACATTTAGTTAAGGTGTGAGAGCCTAAATTAACTTTGTATTGCTTTAAACGCATTTTCAGCCCCTGATTGTACACTTCAGGTGAAACTGTCAAAATCTTCAAAATGAGGAAAAGCACAATGAAATTAATGCTGGAATCATCTTCAAGTTGCTAAAATACACTAATGACAGCAACAAGTTTGAGTCTACAACATTTAGTTAAGGTGTGAGAGCCAAAATGAACTTTGTATTGCTGTAAACGCGTTTTCAGCACCTGATTGTACACTTCAGGTGAAACTGTCAAAATCTTCAAAATGAGCAAAAGCACAATGAAATGAATGCTGGAATCATCTTCAAGTTGCTAAAATACACTAATGACAGCAAAAAGTTTGAGTCTACAACATTTAGTTAAGGTGTGAAAGCCTAAATGAACTTTTCATTGCTTTAAACGCGTTTTCAGCCCTTGATTGTACAATTCAGGTGAAACTGTCAAAATCTTCAAAATGAGCAAAAGCACAATGAAATTAATGCTGGAATCATCTTCAAGTTGCTAAAATACACTAATGACAGCAAAAAGTTTGAGTCTACAACATTTAGTTAAGGTGTGAGAGCCAAAATTAACTTTGTATTGCTTTAAATGCATTTTCAGCCCGATTGGACACTTCAGGTGAAACTGTCAAAATCTTCAAAATGAGCAAAAGCACAATTAAATTAATGCTGGAATCATCTTCAAGCTGCTAAAATACACTAATGACAGTAACAAGTTTGAGTCTACAACATTTAGTTAAGGTGTGAGAGCCTAAATTAACTTTGTATTGCTTTAAACGCATTTTCAGCCCCTGATTGTACACTTCAGGTGAAACTGTCAAAATCTTCAAAATGAGCAAAAGCACAATGAAATTAATGCTGGAATCATCTTCAAGTTGCTAAAATACACTAATGACAGCAAAAAAGTTTGAGTCTACAACATTTAGTTAAGGTGTGAGAGCCAAAATTAACTTTGTATTGCTTTAAATGCATTTTCAGCCCGATTGGACACTTCAGGGGAAACTGTCAAAATCTTCAAAATGAGCAAAAGCACAATTAAATTAATGCTGGAATCATCTTCAAGCTGCTAAAATACACTAATGACAGTAACAAGTTTGAGTCTACAACATTTAGTTAAGGTGTGAGAGCCTAAATGAACTTTGTATTGCTTTAAACGCATTTTCAGCCCCTGATTGTACACTTCAAGTGAAACTGTCAAAATCTTCAAAATGAGCAAAAGCACAATGAAATTAATGCTGGAATCATCTTCAAGTTGCTAAAATACACTAATGACAGCAACAAGTTTGAGTCTACAACATTTAGTTAAGGTGTGAGAGCCTAAATGAACTTTGTATTGCTTTAAATGCATTTTCAGCCCGATTGTACACTTCAGGTGAAACTGTCAAAATCTTCAAAATGAGCAAAAGCACAATGAAATTAATGCTGGAATCATCTTCAAGTTGCTAAAATACACTAATGACAGCAAAAAGTTTGAGTCTACAACATTTAGTTAAGGTGTGAGAGCCAAAATTAACTTTGTATTGCTTTAAATGCATTTTCAGCCCGATTGGACACTTCAGGTGAAACTGTCAAAATCTTCAAAATGAGCAAAAGCACAATTAAATTAATGCTGGAATCATCTTCAAGCTGCTAAAATACACTAATGACAGTAACAAGTTTGAGTCTACAACATTTAGTTAAGGTGTGAGAGCCTAAATGAACTTTGTATTGCTTTAAACGCATTTTCAGCCCCTGATTGTACACTTCAGGTGAAACTGTCAAAATCTTCAAAATGAGCAAAAGCACAATGAAATTAATGCTGGAATCATCTTCAAGTTGCTAAAATACACTAATGACAGCAACAAGTTTGAGTCTACAACATTTAGTTAAGGTGTGAGAGCCTAAATGAACTTTGTATTGCTTTAAATGCATTTTCAGCCCGATTGTACACTTCAGGTGAAACTGTCAAAATCTTAAAAATGAGCAAAAGCACAATGAAATTAATGCTGGAATCATCTTCAAGTTGCTAAAATACACTAATCACAGCAAAAAGTTTGAGTCTACAACATTTAGTTAAGGTGTGAGAGCCTAAATGAACTTTGTATTGCTTTAAACGCGTTTTCAGCCCAAGATTGTACACTTCAGGTGAAACTGTCAAAATCTTCAAAAAGAGCAAAAGCACAATGAAATTAATGCTGGAATCACCTTCAAGTTGCTAAAATACACTAATGACAGCAAGAAGTTTGAGTCTACAACATTTAGTTATGGTGTGAGAGCCAAAATGAACTTTTTATTGCTGTAAACGCGTTTTCAGCACCTGAATGTACACTTCAGGTGAAACTGTCAAAATCTTCAAAATGAGCAAAAGCACGATGAAATTAATGCTGGAATCATCTTCAAGTTGCTAAAATACACTAATGACAGCAAAAAGTTTGAGTCTACAACATTTAGTTAAGGTGTGAGAGCCAAAATGAACTTTGTATTGCTTTAAATGCATTTTCAGCCTGATAGTACACTTCAGGTGAAACTGTCAAAATCTTCAAAATGAGCAAAAGCACAATGAAATTAATGCTGGAATCATCTTCAAGTTGCTAAAATACACTAATGACAGCAAAAAGTTTGAGTCTACAACATTTAGTTAAGGTGTGAGAGCCAAAATGAACTTTGTATTGCTTTAAATGCATTTTCAGCCCGATAGTACACTTCAGGTGAAACTGTCAAAATCTTCAAAATGAGCAAAAGCACAATTAAATTAATGCTGGAATCATCTTCAAGCTGCTAAAATACACTAATGACAGTAACAAGTTTGAGTCTACAACATTTAGTTAAGGTGTGAGAGCCTAAATGAACTTTGTATTGCTTTAAACGCATTTTCAGCCCCTGATTGTACACTTCAGGTGAAACTGTCAAAATCTTCAAAATGAGCAAAAGCACAATGAAATTAATGCTGGAATCATCTTCAAGTTGCTAAAATACACTAATGACAGCAACAAGTTTGAGTCTACAACATTTAGTTAAGGTGTGAGAGCCTAAATGAACTTTGTATTGCTTTAAATGCATTTTCAGCCCGATTGTACACTTCAGGTGAAACTGTCAAAATCTTAAAAATGAGCAAAAGCACAATGAAATTAATGCTGGAATCATCTTCAAGTTGCTAAAATACACTAATCACAGCAAAAAGTTTGAGTCTACAACATTTAGTTAAGGTGTGAGAGCCTAAATGAACTTTGTATTGCTTTAAACGCGTTTTCAGCCCAAGATTGTACACTTCAGGTGAAACTGTCAAAATCTTCAAAAAGAGCAAAAGCACAATGAAATTAATGCTGGAATCACCTTCAAGTTGCTAAAATACACTAATGACAGCAAGAAGTTTGAGTCTACAACATTTAGTTATGGTGTGAGAGCCAAAATGAACTTTTTATTGCTGTAAACGCGTTTTCAGCACCTGAATGTACACTTCAGGTGAAACTGTCAAAATCTTCAAAATGAGCAAAAGCACGATGAAATTAATGCTGGAATCATCTTCAAGTTGCTAAAATACACTAATGACAGCAAAAAGTTTGAGTCTACAACATTTAGTTAAGGTGTGAGAGCCAAAATGAACTTTGTATTGCTTTAAATGCATTTTCAGCCTGATAGTACACTTCAGGTGAAACTGTCAAAATCTTCAAAATGAGCAAAAGCACAATGAAATTAATGCTGGAATCATCTTCAAGTTGCTAAAATACACTAATGACAGCAAAAAGTTTGAGTCTACAACATTTAGTTAAGGTGTGAGAGCCAAAATGAACTTTGTATTGCTTTAAATGCATTTTCAGCCCGATAGTACACTTCAGGTGAAACTGTCAAAATCTTCAAAATGAGCAAAAGCACAATGAAATTAATGCTGGAATCATCTTCAAGTTGCTAAAATACACTAATGACAGCAAAAAGTTTGAGTCTACAACATTTAGTTAAGGTGTGAGAGCCAAAATGAACTTTGTATTGCTGTAAACGCGTTTTCAGCACCTGATTGTACACTTCAGGTGAAACTGTCAAAATCTTCAAAATGAGCAAAAGCACAATGAAATTAATGCTGGAATCATCTTCAAGTTGCTAAAATACACTAATGACAGCAAAAAGTTTGAGTCTACAACATTTAGTTAAGGTGTGAGAGCCAAAATGAACTTTGTATTGCTTTAAATGCATTTTCAGCCCGAATGTACACTTCAGGTGAAACTGTCAAATTCTTCAAAATGAGCAAAAGCACAATGAAATTAATGCTGGAATCATCTTCAAGTTGCTAAAATACACTAATGACAGCAAAAAGTTTGAGTCTACAACATTTAGTTAAGGTGTGAGAGCCAAAATTAACTTTGTATTGCTTTAAATGCATTTTCAGCCCGATTGGACACTTCAGGTGAAACTGTCAAAATCTTCAAAATGAGCAAAAGCACAATTAAATTAATGCTGGAATCATCTTCAAGCTGCTAAAATACACTAATGACAGTAACAAGTTTGAGTCTACAACATTTAGTTAAGGTGTGAGAGCCTAAATTAACTTTGTATTGCTTTAAACGCATTTTCAGCCCCTGATTGTACACTTCAGGTGAAACTGTCAAAATCTTCAAAATGAGGAAAAGCACAATGAAATTAATGCTGGAATCATCTTCAAGTTGCTAAAATACACTAATGACAGCAACAAGTTTGAGTATACAACATTTAGTTAAGGTGTGAGAGCCTAAATGAACTTTGTATTGCTTTAAATGCATTTTCAGCCCGATTGTACACTTCAGGTGAAACTGTCAAAATCTTAAAAATGAGCAAAAGCACAATGAAATTAATGCTGGAATCATCTTCAAGTTGCTAAAATACACTAATGACAGCAAAACGTTTGAGTCTACAACATTTAGTTAAGGTGTGAGAGCCTAAATGAACTTTGTATTGCTTTAAACGCATTTTCAGCCCCTGATTGTACACTTCAGGTGAAACTGTCAAAATCTTCAAAATGAGCAAAAGCACAATGAAATTAATGCTGGAATCATCTTCAAGTTGCTAAAATACACTAATGACAGCAACAAGTTTGAGTCTACAACATTTAGTTAAGGTGTGAGAGCCTAAATGAACTTTGTATTGCTTTAAATGCATTTTCAGCCCGATTGTACACTTCAGGTGAAACTGTCAAAATCTTCAAAATGAGCAAAAGCACAATGAAATTAATGCTGGAATCACCTTCAAGTTGCTAAAATACACTAATGACAGCAAGAAGTTTGAGTCTACAACATTTAGTTATGGTGTGAGAGCCAAAATGAACTTTTTATTGCTGTAAACGCGTTTTCAGCACCTGAATGTACACTTCAGGTGAAACTGTCAAAATCTTCAAAATGAGCAAAAGCACAATGAAATTAATGATGGAATCACCTTCAAGTTGCTAAAATACACTAATGACAGCAAGAAGTTTGAGTCTACAACATTTAGTTAAGGTGTGAGAGCCAAAATTAACTTTGTATTGCTTTAAATGCATTTTCAGCCCGAATGTACACTTCAGGTGAAACTGTCAAATTCTTCAAAATGAGCAAAAGCACAATGAAATTAATGCTGGAAACATCTTCAAGTTGCTAAAATACACTAATGACAGCAACAAGTTTGAGTCTACAACATTTAGTTAAGGTGTGAGAGCCAAAATGAACTTTGTATTGCTTTAAATGCATTTTCAGCCCGATAGTACACTTCAGGTGAAACTGTCAAAATCTTCAAAATGAGCAAAAGCACAATGAAATTAATGCTGGAATCATCTTCAAGTTGCTAAAATACACTAATGACAGCAAAAAGTTTGAGTCTACAACATTTAGTTAAGGTGTGAGAGCCAAAATGAACTTTGTATTGCTTTAAATGCATTTTCAGCCCGATAGTACACTTCAGGTGAAACTGTCAAAATCTTCAAAATGAGCAAAAGCACAATGAAATTAATGCTGGAATCATCTTCAAGTTGCTAAAATACACTAATGACAGCAAAAAGTTTGAGTCTACAACATTTAGTTAAGGTGTGAGAGCCTAAATGAACTTTTTTATTGCTGTAAACGCGTTTTCAGCACCTGATTGTACACTTCAGGTGAAACTGTCAAAATCTTCAAAATGAGCAAAAGCACAATGAAATTAATGCTGGAATCATCTTCAAGTTGCTAAAATACACTAATGACAGCAAAAAGTTTGAGTCTACAACATTTAGTTAAGGTGTGAGAGCCAAAATGAACTTTGTATTGCTTTAAATGCATTTTCAGCCCGAATGTACACTTCAGGTGAAACTGTCAAATTCTTCAAAATGAGCAAAAGCACAATGAAATTAATGCTGGAATCATCTTCAAGTTGCTAAAATACACTAATGACAGCAAAAAGTTTGAGTCTACAACATTTAGTTAAGGTGTGAGAGCCAAAATTAACTTTGTATTGCTTTAAATGCATTTTCAGCCCGATTGGACACTTCAGGTGAAACTGTCAAAATCTTCAAAATGAGCAAAAGCACAATTAAATTAATGCTGGAATCATCTTCAAGCTGCTAAAATACACTAATGACAGTAACAAGTTTGAGTCTACAACATTTAGTTAAGGTGTGAGAGCCTAAATGAACTTTGTATTGCTTTAAACGCATTTTCAGCCCCTGATTGTACACTTCAGGTGAAACTGTCAAAATCTTCAAAATGAGCAAAAGCACAATGAAATTAATGCTGGAATCATCTTCAAGTTGCTAAAATACACTAATGACAGCAACAAGTTTGAGTCTACAACATTTAGTTAAGGTGTGAGAGCCTAAATGAACTTTGTATTGCTTTAAATGCATTTTCAGCCCGAATGTACACTTCAGGTGAAACTGTCAAATTCTTCAAAATGAGCAAAAGCACAATGAAATTAATGCTGGAATCATCTTCAAGTTGCTAAAATACACTAATGACAGCAAAAAGTTTGAGTCTACAACATTTAGTTAAGGTGTGAGAGCCAAAATTAACTTTGTATTGCTTTAAATGCATTTTCAGCCCGATTGGACACTTCAGGTGAAACTGTCAAAATCTTCAAAATGAGCAAAAGCACAATTAAATTAATGCTGGAATCATCTTCAAGCTGCTAAAATACACTAATGACAGTAACAAGTTTGAGTCTACAACATTTAGTTAAGGTGTGAGAGCCAAAATGAACTTTGTATTGCTTTAAATGCATTTTCAGCCCGATTGGACACTTCAGGTGAAACTGTCAAAATCTTCAAAATGAGCAAAAGCACAATTAAATTAATGCTGGAATCATCTTCAAGCTGCTAAAATACACTAATGACAGTAACAAGTTTGAGTCTACAACATTTAGTTAAGGTGTGAGAGCCTAAATGAACTTTGTATTGCTTTAAACGCATTTTCAGCCCGATTGTACACTTCAGGTGAAACTGTCAAAATCTTAAAAATGAGCAAAAGCACAATGAAATTAATGCTGGAATCATCTTCAAGTTGCTAAAATACACTAATGACAGCAAAAAGTTTGAGTCTACAACATTTAGTTAAGGTGTGAGAGCCTAAATGAACTTTGTATTGCTTTAAACGCGTTTTCAGCCCAAGATTGTACACTTCAGGTGAAACTGTCAAAATTTTCAAAATGAGCAAAAGCACAATGAAATTAATGCTGGAATCATCTTAAAGTTGCTAAAATACACTAATGACAGCAAAAAGTTTGAGTCTACAACATTTAGTTAAGGTGTGAGAGCCAAAATTAACTTTGTATTGCTTTAAATGCATTTTCAGCCCGATTGGACACTTCAGGTGAAACTGTCAAAATCTTCAAAATGAGCAAAAGCACAATTAAATTAATGCTGGAATCATCTTCAAGCTGCTAAAATACACTAATGACAGTAACAAGTTTGAGTCTACAACATTTAGTTAAGGTGTGAGAGCCTAAATGAACTTTGTATTGCTTTAAACGCATTTTCAGCCACTGATTGTACACTTCAGGTGAAACTGTCAAAATCTTAAAAATGAGCAAAAGCACAATGAAATTAATGCTTGAATCATCTTCATTTTGCTAAAATACACCAATGACAGCAAAAAGTTTGAGTCTACAACATTTAGTTAAGGTGTGAGAGCCAAAATGAACTTTGTATTGCTTTAAATGCATTTTCAGCCCGAATGTACACTTCAGGTGAAACTGTCAAATTCTTCAAAATGAGCAAAAGCACAATGAAATTAATGCTGGAAACATCTTCAAGTTGCTAAAATACACTAATGACAGCAACAAGTTTGAGTCTACAACATTTAGTTAAGGTGTGAGAGCCAAAATGAACTTTGTATTGCTGTAATCGCGTTTTCAGCACCTGATTGTACACTTCAGGCGAAACTGTCAAAATCTTCAAAATGAGCAAAAGCACAATGAAATGAATGCTGGAATCATCTTCAAGTTGCTAAAATACACTAATGACAGCAAAAAGTTTGAGTCTACAACATTTAGTTAAGGTGTGAAAGCCTAAATGAACTTTTCATTGCTTTAAACGCGTTTTCAGCCCTTGATTGTACAATTCAGGTGAAACTGTCAAAATCTTCAAAATGAGCAAAAGCACAATGAAATTAATGCTGGAATCATCTTCAAGTTGCTAAAATACACTAATGACAGCAAAAAGTTTGAGTCTACAACATTTAGATAAGGTGTGAGAGCCAAAATGAACTTTGTATTGCTTTAAATGCATTTTCAGCCCGAATGTACACTTCAGGTGAAACTGTCAAAATCTTCAAAATGAGCAAAAGCACGATGAAATTAATGCTGGAATCATCTTCAAGTTGCTAAAATACACTAATGACAGCAAAAAGTTTGAGTCTACAACATTTAGTTAAGGTGTGAGAGCCTAAATGAACTTTGTATTGCTTTAAACGCGTTTTCAGCCCAAGATTGTACACTTCAGGTGAAACTGTCAAAATCTTCAAAATGAGCAAAAGCACAATGAAATTAATGCTGGAATCACCTTCAAGTTGCTAAAATACACTAATGACAGCAAGAAGTTTGAGTCTACAACATTTAGTTATGGTGTGAGAGCCAAAATGAACTTTTTATTGCTGTAAACGCGTTTTCAGCACCTGAATGTACACTTCAGGTGAAACTGTCAAAATCTTCAAAATGAGCAAAAGCACAATGAAATTAATGCTGGAATCATCTTCAAGTTGCTAAAATACACTAATGACAGCAAAAAGTTTGAGTCTACAACATTTAGTTAAGGTGTGAGAGCCAAAATGAACTTTGTATTGCTTTAAATGCATTTTCAGCCCGATAGTACACTTCAGGTGAAACTGTCAAAATCTTCAAAATGAGCAAAAGCACAATGAAATTAATGCTGGAATCATCTTCAAGTTGCTAAAATACACTAATGACAGCAAAAAGTTTGAGTCTACAACATTTAGTTAAGGTGTGAGAGCCAAAATGAACTTTGTATTGCTTTAAATGCATTTTCAGCCCGAATGTACACTTCAGGTGAAACTGTCAAATTCTTCAAAATGAGCAAAAGCACAATGAAATTAATGCTGGAAACATCTTCAAGTTGCTAAAATACACTAATGACAGCAACAAGTTTGAGTCTACAACATTTAGTTAAGGTGTGAGAGCCAAAATGAACTTTGTATTGCTGTAAACGCGTTTTCAGCACCTGATTGTACACTTCAGGTGAAACTGTCAAAATATTCAAAATGAGCAAAAGCACAATGAAATTAATGCTGGAATCATCTTCAAGTTGCTAAAATACACTAATGACAGCAAAAAGTTTGAGTCTACAACATTTAGTTAAGGTGTGAGAGCCAAAATGAACTTTGTATTGCTGTAAACGCGTTTTCAGCACCTGATTATACACTTCAGGTGAAACTGTCAAAATATTCAAAATGAGCAAAAGCACAATGAAATTAATGCTGGAATCATCTTTAAGTTGCTAAAATACACTAATAACAGTAAAAAGTTTAAGTCTACAACATTTAGTTAAGGTGTGAGAGCCAAAATGAACTTTGTATTGCTTTAAATGCATTTTCAGCCCGAATGTACACTTCAGGTGAAACTGTCAAATTCTTCAAAATGAGCAAAAGCACAATGAAATTAATGCTGGAAACATCTTCAAGTTGCTAAAATACACTAATGACAGCAACAAGTTTGAGTCTACAACATTTAGTTAAGGTGTGAGAGCCAAAATGAACTTTGTATTGCTGTAATCGCGTTTTCAGCACCTGATTGTACACTTCAGGTGAAACTGTCAAAATCTTCAAAATGAGCAAAAGCACAATGAAATGAATG
This sequence comes from Leptonotus elevatus, assembly GCF_054856555.1. NCBI lineage: Eukaryota > Metazoa > Chordata > Actinopteri > Syngnathiformes > Syngnathidae > Leptonotus > Leptonotus elevatus. The sequence continues at coordinate 317,729 of NW_028233702.1, forward strand.
CTGGAATCATCTTCAAGTTGCTAAAATACACTAATGACAGCAAAAAGTTTGAGTCTACAACATTTAGTTAAGGTGTGAAAGCCTAAATGAACTTTTCATTGCTTTAAACGCGTTTTCAGCCCTTGATTGTACAATTCAGGTGAAACTGTCAAAATCTTCAAAATGAGCAAAAGCACAATGAAATTAATGCTGGAATCATCTTCAAGTTGCTAAAATACACTAATGACAGCAACAAGTTTGAGTCTACAACATTTAGTTAAGGTGTGAGAGCCAAAATGAACTTTGCATTGCTGTAAACGCGTTTTCAGCACCTGAATGTACACTTCAGGTGAAACTGTCAAAATCTTCAAAATGAGCAAAAGCACGATGAAATTAATGCTGGAATCATCTTCAAGTTGCTAAAATACACTAATGACAGCAAAAAGTTTGAGTCTACAACATTTAGTTAAGGTGTGAGAGCCAAAATTAACTTTGTATTGCTTTAAATGCATTTTCAGCCCGATTGGACACTTCAGGTGAAACTGTCAAAATCTTCAAAATGAGCAAAAGCACAATTAAATTAATGCTGGAATCATCTTCAAGCTGCTAAAATACACTAATGACAGTAACAAGTTTGAGTCTACAACATTTAGTTAAGGTGTGAGAGCCTAAATGAACTTTGTATTGCTTTAAACGCATTTTTAGCCCCTGATTGTACACTTCAGGTGAAACTGTCAAAATCTTCAAAATGAGCAAAAGCACAATGAAATTAATGCTGGAATCATCTTCAAGTTGCTAAAATACACTAATGACAGCAAAAAGTTTGAGTCTACAACATTTAGTTAAGGTGTGAGAGCCAAAATGAACTTTGTATTGCTGTAAACGCGTTTTCAGCACCTGATTGTACACTTCAGGTGAAACTGTCAAAATATTAAAAATGAGCAAAAGCACAATGAAATTAATGCTGGAATCATCTTTAAGTTGCTAAAATACACTAATAACAGTAAAAAGTTTAAGTCTACAACATTTAGTTAAGGTGTGAGAGCCAAAATGAACTTTGTATTGCTTTAAATGCATTTTCAGCCCGAATGTACACTTCAGGTGAAACTGTCAAATTCTTCAAAATGAGCAAAAGCACAATGAAATTAATGCTGGAAACATCTTCAAGTTGCTAAAATACACTAATGACAGCAACAAGTTTGAGTCTACAACATTTAGTTAAGGTGTGAGAGCCAAAATGAACTTTGTATTGCTGTAATCGCGTTTTCAGCACCTGATTGTACACTTCAGGTGAAACTGTCAAAATCTTCAAAATGAGCAAAAGCACAATGAAATGAATGCTGGAATCATCTTCAAGTTGCTAAAATACACTAATGACAGCAAAAAGTTTGAGTCTACAACATTTAGTTAAGGTGTGAAAGCCTAAATGAACTTTTCATTGCTTTAAACGCGTTTTCAGCCCTTGATTGTACAATTCAGGTGAAACTGTCAAAATCTTCAAAATGAGCAAAAGCACAATGAAATTAATGCTGGAATCATCTTCAAGTTGCTAAAATACACTAATGACAGCAACAAGTTTGAGTCTACAACATTTAGTTAAGGTGTGAGAGCCAAAATGAACTTTGTATTGCTGTAAACGCGTTTTCAGCACCTGATTGTACACTTCAGGTGAAACTGTCAAAATATTCAAAATGAGCAAAAGCACAATGAAATTAATGCTGGAATCATCTTCAAGTTGCTAAAATACACTAATGACAGCAAAAAGTTTGAGTCTACAACATTTAGTTAAGGTGTGAGAGCCAAAATGAACTTTGTATTGCTGTAAACGCGTTTTCAGCACCTGATTGTACACTTCAGGTGAAACTGTCAAAATATTCAAAATGAGCAAAAGCACAATGAAATTAATGCTGGAATCATCTTTAAGCTGCTAAAATACACTAATGACAGTAAAAAGTTTAAGTCTACAACATTTAGTTAAGGTGTGAGAGCCTAAATGAACTTTGTATTGCTTTAAACGCATTTTCAGCCCCTGATTGTACACTTCAGGTGAAACTGTCAAAATCTTCAAAATGAGCAAAAGCACAATGAAATTAATGCTGGAATCATCTTCAAGTTGCTAAAATACACTAATGACAGCAACAAGTTTGAGTCTACAACATTTAGTTAAGGTGTGAGAGCCTAAATGAACTTTGTATTGCTTTAAATGCATTTTCAGCCCGATTGTACACTTCAGGTGAAACTGTCAAAATCTTAAAAATGAGCAAAAGCACAATGAAATTAATGCTGGAATCATCTTCAAGTTGCTAAAATACACTAATCACAGCAAAAAGTTTGAGTCTACAACATTTAGTTAAGGTGTGAGAGCCTAAATGAACTTTGTATTGCTTTAAACGCGTTTTCAGCCCAAGATTGTACACTTCAGGTGAAACTGTCAAAATCTTCAAAAAGAGCAAAAGCACAATGAAATTAATGCTGGAATCACCTTCAAGTTGCTAAAATACACTAATGACAGCAAGAAGTTTGAGTCTACAACATTTAGTTAAGGTGTGAGAGCCTAAATGAACCTTTCATTGCTTTAAACGCGTTTTCAGCCCGATTGTACACTTCAGGTAAAACTGTCAAAATCTTCAAAATGAGCAAAAGCACAATGAAATTAATGCTGGAAACATCTTCAAGTTGCTAAAATACACTAATGACAGCAACAAGTTTGAGTCTACAACATTTAGTTAAGGTGTGAGAGCCAAAATGAACTTTGTATTGCTGTAATCGCGTTTTCAGCACCTGATTGTACACTTCAGGCGAAACTGTCAAAATCTTCAAAATGAGCAAAAGCACAATGAAATGAATGCTGGAATCATCTTCAAGTTGCTAAAATACACTAATGACAGCAAAAAGTTTGAGTCTACAACATTTAGTTAAGGTGTGAAAGCCTAAATGAACTTTTCATTGCTTTAAACGCGTTTTCAGCCCTTGATTGTACAATTCAGGTGAAACTGTCAAAATCTTCAAAATGAGCAAAAGCACAATGAAATTAATGCTGGAATCATCTTCAAGTTGCTAAAATACACTAATGACAGCAAAAAGTTTGAGTCTACAACATTTAGATAAGGTGTGAGAGCCAAAATGAACTTTGTATTGCTTTAAATGCATTTTCAGCCCGAATGTACACTTCAGGTGAAACTGTCAAAATCTTCAAAATGAGCAAAAGCACGATGAAATTAATGCTGGAATCATCTTCAAGTTGCTAAAATACACTAATGACAGCAAAAAGTTTGAGTCTACAACATTTAGTTAAGGTGTGAGAGCCTAAATGAACTTTGTATTGCTTTAAACGCGTTTTCAGCCCAAGATTGTACACTTCAGGTGAAACTGTCAAAATCTTCAAAATGAGCAAAAGCACAATGAAATTAATGCTGGAATCACCTTCAAGTTGCTAAAATACACTAATGACAGCAAGAAGTTTGAGTCTACAACATTTAGTTATGGTGTGAGAGCCAAAATGAACTTTTTATTGCTGTAAACGCGTTTTCAGCACCTGAATGTACACTTCAGGTGAAACTGTCAAAATCTTCAAAATGAGCAAAAGCACAATGAAATTAATGCTGGAATCATCTTCAAGTTGCTAAAATACACTAATGACAGCAAAAAGTTTGAGTCTACAACATTTAGTTAAGGTGTGAGAGCCAAAATGAACTTTGTATTGCTTTAAATGCATTTTCAGCCCGATAGTACACTTCAGGTGAAACTGTCAAAATCTTCAAAATGAGCAAAAGCACAATGAAATTAATGCTGGAATCATCTTCAAGTTGCTAAAATACACTAATGACAGCAAAAAGTTTGAGTCTACAACATTTAGTTAAGGTGTGAGAGCCAAAATGAACTTTGTATTGCTTTAAATGCATTTTCAGCCCGAATGTACACTTCAGGTGAAACTGTCAAATTCTTCAAAATGAGCAAAAGCACAATGAAATTAATGCTGGAAACATCTTCAAGTTGCTAAAATACACTAATGACAGCAACAAGTTTGAGTCTACAACATTTAGTTAAGGTGTGAGAGCCAAAATGAACTTTGTATTGCTGTAAACGCGTTTTCAGCACCTGATTGTACACTTCAGGTGAAACTGTCAAAATATTCAAAATGAGCAAAAGCACAATGAAATTAATGCTGGAATCATCTTCAAGTTGCTAAAATACACTAATGACAGCAAAAAGTTTGAGTCTACAACATTTAGTTAAGGTGTGAGAGCCAAAATGAACTTTGTATTGCTGTAAACGCGTTTTCAGCACCTGATTATACACTTCAGGTGAAACTGTCAAAATATTCAAAATGAGCAAAAGCACAATGAAATTAATGCTGGAATCATCTTTAAGTTGCTAAAATACACTAATAACAGTAAAAAGTTTAAGTCTACAACATTTAGTTAAGGTGTGAGAGCCAAAATGAACTTTGTATTGCTTTAAATGCATTTTCAGCCCGAATGTACACTTCAGGTGAAACTGTCAAATTCTTCAAAATGAGCAAAAGCACAATGAAATTAATGCTGGAAACATCTTCAAGTTGCTAAAATACACTAATGACAGCAACAAGTTTGAGTCTACAACATTTAGTTAAGGTGTGAGAGCCAAAATGAACTTTGTATTGCTGTAATCGCGTTTTCAGCACCTGATTGTACACTTCAGGTGAAACTGTCAAAATCTTCAAAATGAGCAAAAGCACAATGAAATGAATGCTGGAATCATCTTCAAGTTGCTAAAATACACTAATGACAGCAAAAAGTTTGAGTCTACAACATTTAGTTAAGGTGTGAAAGCCTAAATGAACTTTTCATTGCTTTAAACGCGTTTTCAGCCCTTGATTGTACAATTCAGGTGAAACTGTCAAAATCTTCAAAATGAGCAAAAGCACAATGAAATTAATGCTGGAATCATCTTCAAGTTGCTAAAATACACTAATGACAGCAACAAGTTTGAGTCTACAACATTTAGTTAAGGTGTGAGAGCCAAAATGAACTTTGCATTGCTGTAAACGCGTTTTCAGCACCTGAATGTACACTTCAGGTGAAACTGTCAAAATCTTCAAAATGAGCAAAAGCACGATGAAATTAATGCTGGAATCATCTTCAAGTTGCTAAAATACACTAATGACAGCAAAAAGTTTGAGTCTACAACATTTAGTTAAGGTGTGAGAGCCAAAATTAACTTTGTATTGCTTTAAATGCATTTTCAGCCCGATTGGACACTTCAGGTGAAACTGTCAAAATCTTCAAAATGAGCAAAAGCACAATTAAATTAATGCTGGAATCATCTTCAAGCTGCTAAAATACACTAATGACAGTAACAAGTTTGAGTCTACAACATTTAGTTAAGGTGTGAGAGCCTAAATGAACTTTGTATTGCTTTAAACGCATTTTTAGCCCCTGATTGTACACTTCAGGTGAAACTGTCAAAATCTTCAAAATGAGCAAAAGCACAATGAAATTAATGCTGGAATCATCTTCAAGTTGCTAAAATACACTAATGACAGCAAAAAGTTTGAGTCTACAACATTTAGTTAAGGTGTGAGAGCCAAAATGAACTTTGTATTGCTGTAAACGCGTTTTCAGCACCTGATTGTACACTTCAGGTGAAACTGTCAAAATATTAAAAATGAGCAAAAGCACAATGAAATTAATGCTGGAATCATCTTTAAGTTGCTAAAATACACTAATAACAGTAAAAAGTTTAAGTCTACAACATTTAGTTAAGGTGTGAGAGCCAAAATGAACTTTGTATTGCTTTAAATGCATTTTCAGCCCGAATGTACACTTCAGGTGAAACTGTCAAATTCTTCAAAATGAGCAAAAGCACAATGAAATTAATGCTGGAAACATCTTCAAGTTGCTAAAATACACTAATGACAGCAACAAGTTTGAGTCTACAACATTTAGTTAAGGTGTGAGAGCCAAAATGAACTTTGTATTGCTGTAATCGCGTTTTCAGCACCTGATTGTACACTTCAGGTGAAACTGTCAAAATCTTCAAAATGAGCAAAAGCACAATGAAATGAATGCTGGAATCATCTTCAAGTTGCTAAAATACACTAATGACAGCAAAAAGTTTGAGTCTACAACATTTAGTTAAGGTGTGAAAGCCTAAATGAACTTTTCATTGCTTTAAACGCGTTTTCAGCCCTTGATTGTACAATTCAGGTGAAACTGTCAAAATCTTCAAAATGAGCAAAAGCACAATGAAATTAATGCTGGAATCATCTTCAAGTTGCTAAAATACACTAATGACAGCAACAAGTTTGAGTCTACAACATTTAGTTAAGGTGTGAGAGCCAAAATGAACTTTGTATTGCTGTAAACGCGTTTTCAGCACCTGATTGTACACTTCAGGTGAAACTGTCAAAATATTCAAAATGAGCAAAAGCACAATGAAATTAATGCTGGAATCATCTTCAAGTTGCTAAAATACACTAATGACAGCAAAAAGTTTGAGTCTACAACATTTAGTTAAGGTGTGAGAGCCAAAATGAACTTTGTATTGCTGTAAACGCGTTTTCAGCACCTGATTGTACACTTCAGGTGAAACTGTCAAAATATTCAAAATGAGCAAAAGCACAATGAAATTAATGCTGGAATCATCTTTAAGTTGCTAAAATACACTAATGACAGTAAAAAGTTTAAGTCTACAACATTTAGTTAAGGTGTGAGAGCCAAAATGAACTTTGTATTGCTGTAATCGCGTTTTCAGCACCTGAATGTACACTTCAGGTGAAACTGTCAAAATCTTCAAAATGAGCAAAAGCACAATGAAATGAATGCTGGAATCATCTTCAAGTTGCTAAAATACACTAATGACAGCAAAAAGTTTGAGTCTACAACATTTAGTTAAGGTGTGAAAGCCTAAATGAACTTTTCATTGCTTTAAACGCGTTTTCAGCCCTTGATTGTACAATTCAGGTGAAACTGTCAAAATCTTCAAAATGAGCAAAAGCACAATGAAATTAATGCTGGAATCATCTTCAAGTTGCTAAAATACACTAATGACAGCAAAAAGTTTGAGTCTACAACATTTAGTTAAGGTGTGAGAGCCAAAATTAACTTTGTATTGCTTTAAATGCATTTTCAGCCCGATTGGACACTTCAGGTGAAACTGTCAAAATCTTCAAAATGAGCAAAAGCACAATTAAATTAATGCTGGAATCATCTTCAAGCTGCTAAAATACACTAATGACAGTAACAAGTTTGAGTCTACAACATTTAGTTAAGGTGTGAGAGCCTAAATGAACTTTGTATTGCTTTAAACGCATTTTCAGCCCCTGATTGTACACTTCAGGTGAAACTGTCAAAATCTTCAAAATGAGCAAAAGCACAATGAAATTAATGCTGGAATCATCTTCAAGTTGCTAAAATACACTAATGACAGCAAAAAAGTTTGAGTCTACAACATTTAGTTAAGGTGTGAGAGCCAAAATTAACTTTGTATTGCTTTAAATGCATTTTCAGCCCGATTGGACACTTCAGGTGAAACTGTCAAAATCTTCAAAATGAGCAAAAGCACAATTAAATTAATGCTGGAATCATCTTCAAGCTGCTAAAATACACTAATGACAGTAACAAGTTTGAGTCTACAACATTTAGTTAAGGTGTGAGAGCCTAAATGAACTTTGTATTGCTTTAAACGCATTTTCAGCCCCTGATTGTACACTTCAGGTGAAACTGTCAAAATCTTCAAAATGAGCAAAAGCACAATGAAATTAATGCTGGAATCATCTTCAAGTTGCTAAAATACACTAATGACACTAACAAGTTTGAGTCTACAACATTTAGTTAAGGTGTGAGAGCCTAAATGAACTTTGTATTGCTTTAAATGCATTTTCAGCCCGATTGTACACTTCAGGTGAAACTGTCAAAATCTTCAAAATGAGCAAAAGCACAATGAAATTAATGCTGGAATCATCTTCAAGTTGCTACAATACACTAATGACAGCAAAAAGTTTGAGTCTACAACATTTAGTTAAGGTGTGAGAGCCAAAATTAACTTTGTATTGCTTTAAATGCATTTTCAGCCCGATTGGACACTTCAGGTGAAACTGTCAAAATCTTCAAAATGAGCAAAAGCACAATTAAATTAATGCTGGAATCATCTTCAAGCTGCTAAAATACACTAATGACAGTAACAAGTTTGAGTCTACAACATTTAGTTAAGGTGTGAGAGCCTAAATGAACTTTGTATTGCTTTAAACGCATTTTCAGCCCCTGATTGTACACTTCAGGTGAAACTGTCAAAATCTTCAAAATGAGCAAAAGCACAATGAAATTAATGCTGGAATCATCTTCAAGTTGCTAAAATACACTAATGACAGCAACAAGTTTGAGTCTACAACATTTAGTTAAGGTGTGAGAGCCTAAATGAACTTTGTATTGCTTTAAATGCATTTTCAGCCCGATTGTACACTTCAGGTGAAACTGTCAAAATCTTAAAAATGAGCAAAAGCACAATGAAATTAATGCTGGAATCATCTTCAAGTTGCTAAAATACACTAATCACAGCAAAAAGTTTGAGTCTACAACATTTAGTTAAGGTGTGAGAGCCTAAATGAACTTTGTATTGCTTTAAACGCGTTTTCAGCCCAAGATTGTACACTTCAGGTGAAACTGTCAAAATCTTCAAAAAGAGCAAAAGCACAATGAAATTAATGCTGGAATCACCTTCAAGTTGCTAAAATACACTAATGACAGCAAGAAGTTTGAGTCTACAACATTTAGTTAAGGTGTGAGAGCCAAAATGAACTTTGTATTGCTTTAAATGCATTTTCAGCCTGATAGTACACTTCAGGTGAAACTGTCAAAATCTTCAAAATGAGCAAAAGCACAATGAAATTAATGCTGGAATCATCTTCAAGTTGCTAAAATACACTAATGACAGCAAAAAGTTTGAGTCTACAACATTTAGTTAAGGTGTGAGAGCCAAAATGAACTTTGTATTGCTTTAAATGCATTTTCAGCCCGATAGTACACTTCAGGTGAAACTGTCAAAATCTTCAAAATGAGCAAAAGCACAATGAAATTAATGCTGGAATCATCTTCAAGTTGCTAAAATACACTAATGACAGCAAAAAGTTTGAGTCTACAACATTTAGTTAAGGTGTGAGAGCCAAAATGAACTTTGTATTGCTTTAAATGCATTTTCAGCCCGAATGTACACTTCAGGTGAAACTGTCAAATTCTTCAAAATGAGCAAAAGCACAATGAAATTAATGCTGGAATCATCTTCAAGTTGCTAAAATACACTAATGACAGCAAAAAGTTTGAGTCTACAACATTTAGTTAAGGTGTGAGAGCCAAAATTAACTTTGTATTGCTTTAAATGCATTTTCAGCCCGATTGGACACTTCAGGTGAAACTGTCAAAATCTTCAAAATGAGCAAAAGCACAATTAAATTAATGCTGGAATCATCTTCAAGCTGCTAAAATACACTAATGACAGTAACAAGTTTGAGTCTACAACATTTAGTTAAGGTGTGAGAGCCTAAATTAACTTTGTATTGCTTTAAACGCATTTTCAGCCCCTGATTGTACACTTCAGGTGAAACTGTCAAAATCTTCAAAATGAGGAAAAGCACAATGAAATTAATGCTGGAATCATCTTCAAGTTGCTAAAATACACTAATGACAGCAAAAAGTTTGAGTCTACAACATTTAGTTAAGGTGTGAGAGCCTAAATGAACTTTGTATTGCTTTAAATGCATTTTCAGCCCGATTGTACACTTCAGGTGAAACTGTCAAAATCTTAAAAATGAGCAAAAGCACAATGAAATTAATGCTGGAATCATCTTCAAGTTGCTAAAATACACTAATGACAGCAAAAAGTTTGAGTCTACAACATTTAGTTAAGGTGTGAGAGCCTAAATGAACTTTGTATTGCTTTAAACGCATTTTCAGCCCCTGATTGTACACTTCAGGTGAAACTGTCAAAATCTTCAAAATGAGCAAAAGCACAATGAAATTAATGCTGGAATCATCTTCAAGCTGCTAAAATACACTAATGACAGTAACAAGTTTGAGTCTACAACATTTAGTTAAGGTGTGAGAGCCAAAATGAACTTTGTATTGCTTTAAATGCATTTTCAGCCCGATTGGACACTTCAGGTGAAACTGTCAAAATCTTCAAAATGAGCAAAAGCACAATTAAATTAATGCTGGAATCATCTTCAAGCTGCTAAAATACACTAATGACAGTAACAAGTTTGAGTCTACAACATTTAGTTAAGGTGTGAGAGCCTAAATGAACTTTGTATTGCTTTAAACGCATTTTCAGCCCGATTGTACACTTCAGGTGAAACTGTCAAAATCTTAAAAATGAGCAAAAGCACAATGAAATTAATGCTGGAATCATCTTCAAGTTGCTAAAATACACTAATGACAGCAAAAAGTTTGAGTCTACAACATTTAGTTAAGGTGTGAGAGCCTAAATGAACTTTGTATTGCTTTAAACGCGTTTTCAGCCCAAGATTGTACACTTCAGGTGAAACTGTCAAAATTTTCAAAATGAGCAAAAGCACAATGAAATTAATGCTGGAATCATCTTAAAGTTGCTAAAATACACTAATGACAGCAAAAAGTTTGAGTCTACAACATTTAGTTAAGGTGTGAGAGCCAAAATTAACTTTGTATTGCTTTAAATGCATTTTCAGCCCGATTGGACACTTCAGGTGAAACTGTCAAAATCTTCAAAATGAGCAAAAGCACAATTAAATTAATGCTGGAATCATCTTCAAGCTGCTAAAATACACTAATGACAGTAACAAGTTTGAGTCTACAACATTTAGTTAAGGTGTGAGAGCCTAAATGAACTTTGTATTGCTTTAAACGCATTTTCAGCCACTGATTGTACACTTCAGGTGAAACTGTCAAAATCTTAAAAATGAGCAAAAGCACAATGAAATTAATGCTTGAATCATCTTCATTTTGCTAAAATACACCAATGACAGCAAAAAGTTTGAGTCTACAACATTTAGTTAAGGTGTGAGAGCCAAAATTAACTTTGTATTGCTTTAAATGCATTTTCAGCCCGAATGTACACTTCAGGTGAAACTGTCAAATTCTTCAAAATGAGCAAAAGCACAATGAAATTAATGCTGGAAACATCTTCAAGTTGCTAAAATACACTAATGACAGCAACAAGTTTGAGTCTACAACATTTAGTTAAGGTGTGAGAGCCAAAATGAACTTTGTATTGCTGTAAACGCGTTTTCAGCACCTTATTGTACACTTCAGGTGAAACTGTCAAAATCTTCAAAATGAGCAAAAGCACAATGAAATTAATGCTGGAATCATCTTCAAGTTGCTAAAATACACTAATGACAGTAAAAAGTTTAAGTCTACAACATTTAGTTAAGGTGTGAGAGCCAAAATGAACTTTGTATTGCTTTAAATGCATTTTCAGCCCGAATGTACACTTCAGGTGAAACTGTCAAATTCTTCAAAATGAGCAAAAGCACAATGAAATTAATGCTGGAAACATCTTCAAGTTGCTAAAATACACTAATGACAGCAACAAGTTTGAGTCTACAACATTTAGTTAAGGTGTGAGAGCCAAAATGAACTTTGTATTGCTGTAATCGCGTTTTCAGCACCTGATTGTACACTTCAGGCGAAACTGTCAAAATCTTCAAAATGAGCAAAAGCACAATGAAATGAATGCTGGAATCATCTTCAAGTTGCTAAAATACACTAATGACAGCAAAAAGTTTGAGTCTACAACATTTAGTTAAGGTGTGAAAGCCTAAATGAACTTTTCATTGCTTTAAACGCGTTTTCAGCCCTTGATTGTACAATTCAGGTGAAACTGTCAAAATCTTCAAAATGAGCAAAAGCACAATGAAATTAATGCTGGAATCATCTTCAAGTTGCTAAAATACACTAATGACAGCAAAAAGTTTGAGTCTACAACATTTAGATAAGGTGTGAGAGCCAAAATGAACTTTGTATTGCTTTAAATGCATTTTCAGCCCGAATGTACACTTCAGGTGAAACTGTCAAAATCTTCAAAATGAGCAAAAGCACGATGAAATTAATGCTGGAATCATCTTCAAGTTGCTAAAATACACTAATGACAGCAAAAAGTTTGAGTCTACAACATTTAGTTAAGGTGTGAGAGCCTAAATGAACTTTGTATTGCTTTAAACGCGTTTTCAGCCCAAGATTGTACACTTCAGGTGAAACTGTCAAAATCTTCAAAATGAGCAAAAGCACAATGAAATGAATGCTGGAATCATCTTCAAGTTGCTAAAATACACTAATGACAGCAAAAAGTTTGAGTCTACAACATTTAGTTAAGGTGTGAGAGCCAAAATGAACTTTGTATTGCTTTAAATGCATTTTCAGCCCGATAGTACACTTCAGGTGAAACTGTCAAAATCTTCAAAATGAGCAAAAGCACAATGAAATTAATGCTGGAATCATCTTCAAGTTGCTAAAATACACTAATGACAGCAAAAAGTTTGAGTCTACAACATTTAGTTAAGGTGTGAGAGCCAAAATGAACTTTGTATTGCTTTAAATGCATTTTCAGCCCGAATGTACACTTCAGGTGAAACTGTCAAATTCTTCAAAATGAGCAAAAGCACAATGAAATTAATGCTGGAATCATCTTCAAGTTGCTAAAATACACTAATGACAGCAACAAGTTTGAGTCTACAACATTTAGTTAAGGTGTGAGAGCCAAAATGAACTTTGTATTGCTGTAAACGCGTTTTCAGCACCTGATTGTACACTTCAGGTGAAACTGTCAAAATATTCAAAATGAGCAAAAGCACAATGAAATTAATGCTGGAATCATCTTCAAGTTGCTAAAATACACTAATGACAGCAAAAAGTTTGAGTCTACAACATTTAGTTAAGGTGTGAGAGCCAAAATGAACTTTGTATTGCTGTAAACGCGTTTTCAGCACCTGATTATACACTTCAGGTGAAACTGTCAAAATATTCAAAATGAGCAAAAGCACAATGAAATTAATGCTGGAATCATCTTTAAGTTGCTAAAATACACTAATAACAGTAAAAAGTTTAAGTCTACAACATTTAGTTAAGGTGTGAGAGCCAAAATGAACTTTGTATTGCTTTAAATGCATTTTCAGCCCGAATGTACACTTCAGGTGAAACTGTCAAATTCTTCAAAATGAGCAAAAGCACAATGAAATTAATGCTGGAAACATCTTCAAGTTGCTAAAATACACTAATGACAGCAACAAGTTTGAGTCTACAACATTTAGTTAAGGTGTGAGAGCCAAAATGAACTTTGTATTGCTGTAATCGCGTTTTCAGCACCTGATTGTACACTTCAGGTGAAACTGTCAAAATCTTCAAAATGAGCAAAAGCACAATGAAATGAATGCTGGAATCATCTTCAAGTTGCTAAAATACACTAATGACAGCAAAAAGTTTGAGTCTACAACATTTAGTTAAGGTGTGAAAGCCTAAATGAACTTTTCATTGCTTTAAACGCGTTTTCAGCCCTTGATTGTACAATTCAGGTGAAACTGTCAAAATCTTCAAAATGAGCAAAAGCACAATGAAATTAATGCTGGAATCATCTTCAAGTTGCTAAAATACACTAATGACAGCAACAAGTTTGAGTCTACAACATTTAGTTAAGGTGTGAGAGCCAAAATGAACTTTGCATTGCTGTAAACGCGTTTTCAGCACCTGAATGTACACTTCAGGTGAAACTGTCAAAATCTTCAAAATGAGCAAAAGCACGATGAAATTAATGCTGGAATCATCTTCAAGTTGCTAAAATACACTAATGACAGCAAAAAGTTTGAGTCTACAACATTTAGTTAAGGTGTGAGAGCCAAAATTAACTTTGTATTGCTTTAAATGCATTTTCAGCCCGATTGGACACTTCAGGTGAAACTGTCAAAATCTTCAAAATGAGCAAAAGCACAATTAAATTAATGCTGGAATCATCTTCAAGCTGCTAAAATACACTAATGACAGTAACAAGTTTGAGTCTATAACATTTAGTTAAGGTGTGAGAGCCTAAATGAACTTTGTATTGCTTTAAACGCATTTTCAGCCCCTGATTGTACACTTCAGGTGAAACTGTCAAAATCTTCAAAATGAGCAAAAGCACAATGAAATTAATGCTGGAATCATCTTCAAGTTGCTAAAATACACTAATGACAGCAAAAAGTTTGAGTCTACAACATTTAGTTAAGGTGTGAGAGCCAAAATTAACTTTGTATTGCTTTAAATGCATTTTCAGCCCGATTGGACACTTCAGGTGAAACTGTCAAAATCTTCAAAATGAGCAAAAGCACAATTAAATTAATTCTGGAATCATCTTCAAGCTGCTAAAATACACTAATGACAGTAACAAGTTTGAGTCTACAACATTTAGTTAAGGTGTGAGAGCCTAAATGAACTTTGTATTGCTTTAAACGCATTTTTAGCCCCTGATTGTACACTTCAGGTGAAACTGTCAAAATCTTCAAAATGAGCAAAAGCACAATGAAATTAATGCTGGAATCATCTTCAAGTTGCTAAAATACACTAATGACAGCAAAAAGTTTGAGTCTACAACATTTAGTTAAGGTGTGAGAGCCAAAATGAACTTTGTATTGCTGTAAACGCGTTTTCAGCACCTGATTGTACACTTCAGGTGAAACTGTCAAAATATTAAAAATGAGCAAAAGCACAATGAAATTAATGCTGGAATCATCTTTAAGTTGCTAAAATACACTAATAACAGTAAAAAGTTTAAGTCTACAACATTTAGTTAAGGTGTGAGAGCCAAAATGAACTTTGTATTGCTTTAAATGCATTTTCAGCCCGAATGTACACTTCAGGTGAAACTGTCAAATTCTTCAAAATGAGCAAAAGCACAATGAAATTAATGCTGGAAACATCTTCAAGTTGCTAAAATACACTAATGACAGCAACAAGTTTGAGTCTACAACATTTAGTTAAGGTGTGAGAGCCAAAATGAACTTTGTATTGCTGTAATCGCGTTTTCAGCACCTGATTGTACACTTCAGGTGAAACTGTCAAAATCTTCAAAATGAGCAAAAGCACAATGAAATGAATGCTGGAATCATCTTCAAGTTGCTAAAATACACTAATGACAGCAAAAAGTTTGAGTCTACAACATTTAGTTAAGGTGTGAAAGCCTAAATGAACTTTTCATTGCTTTAAACGCGTTTTCAGCCCTTGATTGTACAATTCAGGTGAAACTGTCAAAATCTTCAAAATGAGCAAAAGCACAATGAAATTAATGCTGGAATCATCTTCAAGTTGCTAAAATACACTAATGACAGCAACAAGTTTGAGTCTACAACATTTAGTTAAGGTGTGAGAGCCAAAATGAACTTTGTATTGCTGTAAACGCGTTTTCAGCACCTGATTGTACACTTCAGGTGAAACTGTCAAAATATTCAAAATGAGCAAAAGCACAATGAAATTAATGCTGGAATCATCTTCAAGTTGCTAAAATACACTAATGACAGCAACAAGTTTGAGTCTACAACATTTAGTTAAGGTGTGAGAGCCAAAATGAACTTTGCATTGCTGTAAACGCGTTTTCAGCACCTGAATGTACACTTCAGGTGAAACTGTCAAAATCTTCAAAATGAGCAAAAGCACGATGAAATTAATGCTGGAATCATCTTCAAGTTGCTAAAATACACTAATGACAGCAAAAAGTTTGAGTCTACAACATTTAGTTAAGGTGTGAGAGCCAAAATTAACTTTGTATTGCTTTAAATGCATTTTCAGCCCGATTGGACACTTCAGGTGAAACTGTCAAAATCTTCAAAATGAGCAAAAGCACAATTAAATTAATGCTGGAATCATCTTCAAGCTGCTAAAATACACTAATGACAGTAACAAGTTTGAGTCTATAACATTTAGTTAAGGTGTGAGAGCCTAAATGAACTTTGTATTGCTTTAAACGCATTTTCAGCCCCTGATTGTACACTTCAGGTGAAACTGTCAAAATCTTCAAAATGAGCAAAAGCACAATGAAATTAATGCTGGAATCATCTTCAAGTTGCTAAAATACACTAATGACAGCAAAAAGTTTGAGTCTACAACATTTAGTTAAGGTGTGAGAGCCAAAATTAACTTTGTATTGCTTTAAATGCATTTTCAGCCCGATTGGACACTTCAGGTGAAACTGTCAAAATCTTCAAAATGAGCAAAAGCACAATTAAATTAATTCTGGAATCATCTTCAAGCTGCTAAAATACACTAATGACAGTAACAAGTTTGAGTCTACAACATTTAGTTAAGGTGTGAGAGCCTAAATGAACTTTGTATTGCTTTAAACGCATTTTTAGCCCCTGATTGTACACTTCAGGTGAAACTGTCAAAATCTTCAAAATGAGCAAAAGCACAATGAAATTAATGCTGGAATCATCTTCAAGTTGCTAAAATACACTAATGACAGCAAAAAGTTTGAGTCTACAACATTTAGTTAAGGTGTGAGAGCCAAAATGAACTTTGTATTGCTGTAAACGCGTTTTCAGCACCTGATTGTACACTTCAGGTGAAACTGTCAAAATATTAAAAATGAGCAAAAGCACAATGAAATTAATGCTGGAATCATCTTTAAGTTGCTAAAATACACTAATAACAGTAAAAAGTTTAAGTCTACAACATTTAGTTAAGGTGTGAGAGCCAAAATGAACTTTGTATTGCTTTAAATGCATTTTCAGCCCGAATGTACACTTCAGGTGAAACTGTCAAATTCTTCAAAATGAGCAAAAGCACAATGAAATTAATGCTGGAAACATCTTCAAGTTGCTAAAATACACTAATGACAGCAACAAGTTTGAGTCTACAACATTTAGTTAAGGTGTGAGAGCCAAAATGAACTTTGTATTGCTGTAATCGCGTTTTCAGCACCTGATTGTACACTTCAGGTGAAACTGTCAAAATCTTCAAAATGAGCAAAAGCACAATGAAATGAATGCTGGAATCATCTTCAAGTTGCTAAAATACACTAATGACAGCAAAAAGTTTGAGTCTACAACATTTAGTTAAGGTGTGAAAGCCTAAATGAACTTTTCATTGCTTTAAACGCGTTTTCAGCCCTTGATTGTACAATTCAGGTGAAACTGTCAAAATCTTCAAAATGAGCAAAAGCACAATGAAATTAATGCTGGAATCATCTTCAAGTTGCTAAAATACACTAATGACAGCAACAAGTTTGAGTCTACAACATTTAGTTAAGGTGTGAGAGCCAAAATGAACTTTGTATTGCTGTAAACGCGTTTTCAGCACCTGATTGTACACTTCAGGTGAAACTGTCAAAATATTCAAAATGAGCAAAAGCACAATGAAATTAATGCTGGAATCATCTTCAAGTTGCTAAAATACACTAATGACAGCAAAAAGTTTGAGTCTACAACATTTAGTTAAGGTGTGAGAGCCAAAATGAACTTTGTATTGCTGTAAACGCGTTTTCAGCACCTGAATGTACACTTCAGGTGAAACTGTCAAAATCTTCAAAATGAGCAAAAGCACGATGAAATTAATGCTGGAATCATCTTCAAGTTGCTAAAATACACTAATGACAGCAAAAAGTTTGAGTCTACAACATTTAGTTAAGGTGTGAGAGCCAAAATTAACTTTGTATTGCTTTAAATGCATTTTCAGCCCGATTGGACACTTCAGGTGAAACTGTCAAAATCTTCAAAATGAGCAAAAGCACAATTAAATTAATGCTGGAATCATCTTCAAGCTGCTAAAATACACTAATGACAGTAACAAGTTTGAGTCTATAACATTTAGTTAAGGTGTGAGAGCCTAAATGAACTTTGTATTGCTTTAAACGCATTTTCAGCCCCTGATTGTACACTTCAGGTGAAACTGTCAAAATCTTCAAAATGAGCAAAAGCACAATGAAATTAATGCTGGAATCATCTTCAAGTTGCTAAAATACACTAATGACAGCAAAAAGTTTGAGTCTACAACATTTAGTTAAGGTGTGAGAGCCAAAATTAACTTTGTATTGCTTTAAATGCATTTTCAGCCCGATTGGACACTTCAGGTGAAACTGTCAAAATCTTCAAAATGAGCAAAAGCACAATTAAATTAATTCTGGAATCATCTTCAAGCTGCTAAAATACACTAATGACAGTAACAAGTTTGAGTCTACAACATTTAGTTAAGGTGTGAGAGCCTAAATGAACTTTGTATTGCTTTAAACGCATTTTTAGCCCCTGATTGTACACTTCAGGTGAAACTGTCAAAATCTTCAAAATGAGCAAAAGCACAATGAAATTAATGCTGGAATCATCTTCAAGTTGCTAAAATACACTAATGACAGCAAAAAGTTTGAGTCTACAACATTTAGTTAAGGTGTGAGAGCCAAAATGAACTTTGTATTGCTGTAAACGCGTTTTCAGCACCTGATTGTACACTTCAGGTGAAACTGTCAAAATATTAAAAATGAGCAAAAGCACAATGAAATTAATGCTGGAATCATCTTTAAGTTGCTAAAATACACTAATAACAGTAAAAAGTTTAAGTCTACAACATTTAGTTAAGGTGTGAGAGCCAAAATGAACTTTGTATTGCTTTAAATGCATTTTCAGCCCGAATGTACACTTCAGGTGAAACTGTCAAATTCTTCAAAATGAGCAAAAGCACAATGAAATTAATGCTGGAAACATCTTCAAGTTGCTAAAATACACTAATGACAGCAACAAGTTTGAGTCTACAACATTTAGTTAAGGTGTGAGAGCCAAAATGAACTTTGTATTGCTGTAATCGCGTTTTCAGCACCTGATTGTACACTTCAGGTGAAACTGTCAAAATCTTCAAAATGAGCAAAAGCACAATGAAATGAATGCTGGAATCATCTTCAAGTTGCTAAAATACACTAATGACAGCAAAAAGTTTGAGTCTACAACATTTAGTTAAGGTGTGAAAGCCTAAATGAACTTTTCATTGCTTTAAACGCGTTTTCAGCCCTTGATTGTACAATTCAGGTGAAACTGTCAAAATCTTCAAAATGAGCAAAAGCACAATGAAATTAATGCTGGAATCATCTTCAAGTTGCTAAAATACACTAATGACAGCAACAAGTTTGAGTCTACAACATTTAGTTAAGGTGTGAGAGCCAAAATGAACTTTGTATTGCTGTAAACGCGTTTTCAGCACCTGATTGTACACTTCAGGTGAAACTGTCAAAATATTCAAAATGAGCAAAAGCACAATGAAATTAATGCTGGAATCATCTTCAAGTTGCTAAAATACACTAATGACAGCAAAAAGTTTGAGTCTACAACATTTAGTTAAGGTGTGAGAGCCAAAATGAACTTTGTATTGCTGTAAACGCGTTTTCAGCACCTGATTGTACACTTCAGGTGAAACTGTCAAAATATTCAAAATGAGCAAAAGCACAATGAAATTAATGCTGGAATCATCTTTAAGTTGCTAAAATACACTAATGACAGTAAAAAGTTTAAGTCTACAACATTTAGTTAAGGTGTGAGAGCCAAAATGAACTTTGTATTGCTGTAATCGCGTTTTCAGCACCTGAATGTACACTTCAGGTGAAACTGTCAAAATCTTCAAAATGAGCAAAAGCACAATGAAATGAATGCTGGAATCACCTTCAAGTTGCTAAAATACACTAATGACAGCAAAAAGTTTGAGTCTACAACATTTAGTTAAGGTGTGAAAGCCTAAAGGAACTTTTCATTGCTTTAAACGCGTTTTCAGCCCTTGATTGTACAATTCAGGTGAAACTGTCAAAATCTTCAAAATGAGCAAAAGCACAATGAAATTAATGCTGGAATCATCTTCAAGTTGCTAAAATACACTAATGACAGCAAAAAGTTTGAGTCTACAACATTTAGTTAAGGTGTGAGAGCCAAAATTAACTTTGTATTGCTTTAAATGCATTTTCAGCCCGATTGGACACTTCAGGTGAAACTGTCAAAATCTTCAAAATGAGCAAAAGCACAATTAAATTAATGCTGGAATCATCTTCAAGCTGCTAAAATACACTAATGACAGTAACAAGTTTGAGTCTACAACATTTAGTTAAGGTGTGAGAGCCTAAATGAACTTTGTATTGCTTTAAACGCATTTTCAGCCCCTGATTGTACACTTCAGGTGAAACTGTCAAAATCTTCAAAATGAGCAAAAGCACAATGAAATTAATGCTGGAATCATCTTCAAGTTGCTAAAATACACTAATGACAGCAAAAAAGTTTGAGTCTACAACATTTAGTTAAGGTGTGAGAGCCAAAATTAACTTTGTATTGCTTTAAATGCATTTTCAGCCCGATTGGACACTTCAGGTGAAACTGTCAAAATCTTCAAAATGAGCAAAAGCACAATTAAATTAATGCTGGAATCATCTTCAAGCTGCTAAAATACACTAATGACAGTAACAAGTTTGAGTCTACAACATTTAGTTAAGGTGTGAGAGCCTAAATGAACTTTGTATTGCTTTAAACGCATTTTCAGCCCCTGATTGTACACTTCAGGTGAAACTGTCAAAATCTTCAAAATGAGCAAAAGCACAATGAAATTAATGCTGGAATCATCTTCAAGTTGCTAAAATACACTAATGACACTAACAAGTTTGAGTCTACAACATTTAGTTAAGGTGTGAGAGCCTAAATGAACTTTGTATTGCTTTAAATGCATTTTCAGCCCGATTGTACACTTCAGGTGAAACTGTCAAAATCTTCAAAATGAGCAAAAGCACAATGAAATTAATGCTGGAATCATCTTCAAGTTGCTAAAATACACTAATGACAGCAACAAGTTTGAGTCTACAACATTTAGTTAAGGTGTGAGAGCCAAAATTAACTTTGTATTGCTTTAAATGCATTTTCAGCCCGATTGGACACTTCAGGTGAAACTGTCAAAATCTTCAAAATGAGCAAAAGCACAATTAAATTAATGCTGGAATCATCTTCAAGCTGCTAAAATACACTAATGACAGTAACAAGTTTGAGTCTACAACATTTAGTTAAGGTGTGAGAGCCTAAATGAACTTTGTATTGCTTTAAACGCATTTTCAGCCCCTGATTGTACACTTCAGGTGAAACTGTCAAAATCTTCAAAATGAGCAAAAGCACAATGAAATTAATGCTGGAATCATCTTCAAGTTGCTAAAATACACTAATGACAGCAACAAGTTTGAGTCTACAACATTTAGTTAAGGTGTGAGAGCCTAAATGAACTTTGTATTGCTTTAAATGCATTTTCAGCCCGATTGTACACTTCAGGTGAAACTGTCAAAATCTTAAAAATGAGCAAAAGCACAATGAAATTAATGCTGGAATCATCTTCAAGTTGCTAAAATACACTAATCACAGCAAAAAGTTTGAGTCTACAACATTTAGTTAAGGTGTGAGAGCCTAAATGAACTTTGTATTGCTTTAAACGCGTTTTCAGCCCAAGATTGTACACTTCAGGTGAAACTGTCAAAATCTTCAAAAAGAGCAAAAGCACAATGAAATTAATGCTGGAATCACCTTCAAGTTGCTAAAATACACTAATGACAGCAAGAAGTTTGAGTCTACAACATTTAGTTATGGTGTGAGAGCCAAAATGAACTTTTTATTGCTGTAAACGCGTTTTCAGCACCTGAATGTACACTTCAGGTGAAACTGTCAAAATCTTCAAAATGAGCAAAAGCACAATGAAATTAATGCTGGAATCATCTTCAAGTTGCTAAAATACACTAATGACAGCAAAAAGTTTGAGTCTACAACATTTAGTTAAGGTGTGAGAGCCAAAATGAACTTTGTATTGCTTTAAATGCATTTTCAGCCTGATAGTACACTTCAGGTGAAACTGTCAAAATCTTCAAAATGAGCAAAAGCACAATGAAATTAATGCTGGAATCATCTTCAAGTTGCTAAAATACACTAATGACAGCAAAAAGTTTGAGTCTACAACATTTAGTTAAGGTGTGAGAGCCAAAATGAACTTTGTATTGCTTTAAATGCATTTTCAGCCCGATAGTACACTTCAGGTGAAACTGTCAAAATCTTCAAAATGAGCAAAAGCACAATGAAATTAATGCTGGAATCATCTTCAAGTTGCTAAAATACACTAATGACAGCAAAAAGTTTGAGTCTACAACATTTAGTTAAGGTGTGAGAGCCAAAATGAACTTTGTATTGCTTTAAATGCATTTTCAGCCCGAATGTACACTTCAGGTGAAACTGTCAAATTCTTCAAAATGAGCAAAAGCACAATGAAATTAATGCTGGAATCATCTTCAAGTTGCTAAAATACACTAATGACAGCAAA
Source organism: Leptonotus elevatus (assembly GCF_054856555.1). NCBI lineage: Eukaryota > Metazoa > Chordata > Actinopteri > Syngnathiformes > Syngnathidae > Leptonotus > Leptonotus elevatus. The sequence continues at coordinate 339,985 of NW_028233702.1, forward strand.
AAGTTTGAGTCTACAACATTTAGTTAAGGTGTGAGAGCCAAAATTAACTTTGTATTGCTTTAAATGCATTTTCAGCCCGATTGGACACTTCAGGTGAAACTGTCAAAATCTTCAAAATGAGCAAAAGCACAATTAAATTAATGCTGGAATCATCTTCAAGCTGCTAAAATACACTAATGACAGTAACAAGTTTGAGTCTACAACATTTAGTTAAGGTGTGAGAGCCTAAATTAACTTTGTATTGCTTTAAACGCATTTTCAGCCCCTGATTGTACACTTCAGGTGAAACTGTCAAAATCTTCAAAATGAGGAAAAGCACAATGAAATTAATGCTGGAATCATCTTCAAGTTGCTAAAATACACTAATGACAGCAACAAGTTTGAGTATACAACATTTAGTTAAGGTGTGAGAGCCTAAATGAACTTTGTATTGCTTTAAATGCATTTTCAGCCCGATTGTACACTTCAGGTGAAACTGTCAAAATCTTAAAAATGAGCAAAAGCACAATGAAATTAATGCTGGAATCATCTTCAAGTTGCTAAAATACACTAATGACAGCAAAAAGTTTGAGTCTACAACATTTAGTTAAGGTGTGAGAGCCTAAATGAACTTTGTATTGCTTTAAACGCATTTTCAGCCCCTGATTGTACACTTCAGGTGAAACTGTCAAAATCTTCAAAATGAGCAAAAGCACAATGAAATTAATGCTGGAATCATCTTCAAGTTGCTAAAATACACTAATGACAGCAACAAGTTTGAGTCTACAACATTTAGTTAAGGTGTGAGAGCCTAAATGAACTTTGTATTGCTTTAAATGCATTTTCAGCCCGATTGTACACTTCAGGTGAAACTGTCAAAATCTTCAAAATGAGCAAAAGCACAATGAAATTAATGCTGGAATCACCTTCAAGTTGCTAAAATACACTAATGACAGCAAGAAGTTTGAGTCTACAACATTTAGTTATGGTGTGAGAGCCAAAATGAACTTTTTATTGCTGTAAACGCGTTTTCAGCACCTGAATGTACACTTCAGGTGAAACTGTCAAAATCTTCAAAATGAGCAAAAGCACAATGAAATTAATGATGGAATCACCTTCAAGTTGCTAAAATACACTAATGACAGCAAGAAGTTTGAGTCTACAACATTTAGTTAAGGTGTGAGAGCCAAAATTAACTTTGTATTGCTTTAAATGCATTTTCAGCCCGAATGTACACTTCAGGTGAAACTGTCAAATTCTTCAAAATGAGCAAAAGCACAATGAAATTAATGCTGGAAACATCTTCAAGTTGCTAAAATACACTAATGACAGCAACAAGTTTGAGTCTACAACATTTAGTTAAGGTGTGAGAGCCAAAATGAACTTTGTATTGCTTTAAATGCATTTTCAGCCCGATAGTACACTTCAGGTGAAACTGTCAAAATCTTCAAAATGAGCAAAAGCACAATGAAATTAATGCTGGAATCATCTTCAAGTTGCTAAAATACACTAATGACAGCAAAAAGTTTGAGTCTACAACATTTAGTTAAGGTGTGAGAGCCAAAATGAACTTTGTATTGCTTTAAATGCATTTTCAGCCCGATAGTACACTTCAGGTGAAACTGTCAAAATCTTCAAAATGAGCAAAAGCACAATGAAATTAATGCTGGAATCATCTTCAAGTTGCTAAAATACACTAATGACAGCAAAAAGTTTGAGTCTACAACATTTAGTTAAGGTGTGAGAGCCTAAATGAACTTTTTTATTGCTGTAAACGCGTTTTCAGCACCTGATTGTACACTTCAGGTGAAACTGTCAAAATCTTCAAAATGAGCAAAAGCACAATGAAATTAATGCTGGAATCATCTTCAAGTTGCTAAAATACACTAATGACAGCAAAAAGTTTGAGTCTACAACATTTAGTTAAGGTGTGAGAGCCAAAATGAACTTTGTATTGCTTTAAATGCATTTTCAGCCCGAATGTACACTTCAGGTGAAACTGTCAAATTCTTCAAAATGAGCAAAAGCACAATGAAATTATTGCTGGAATCATCTTCAAGTTGCTAAAATACACTAATGACAGCAAAAAGTTTGAGTCTACAACATTTAGTTAAGGTGTGAGAGCCAAAATTAACTTTGTATTGCTTTAAATGCATTTTCAGCCCGATTGGACACTTCAGGTGAAACTGTCAAAATCTTCAAAATGAGCAAAAGCACAATTAAATTAATGCTGGAATCATCTTCAAGCTGCTAAAATACACTAATGACAGTAACAAGTTTGAGTCTACAACATTTAGTTAAGGTGTGAGAGCCTAAATGAACTTTGTATTGCTTTAAACGCATTTTCAGCCCCTGATTGTACACTTCAGGTGAAACTGTCAAAATCTTCAAAATGAGCAAAAGCACAATGAAATTAATGCTGGAATCATCTTCAAGTTGCTAAAATACACTAATGACAGCAACAAGTTTGAGTCTACAACATTTAGTTAAGGTGTGAGAGCCTAAATGAACTTTGTATTGCTTTAAATGCATTTTCAGCCCGAATGTACACTTCAGGTGAAACTGTCAAATTCTTCAAAATGAGCAAAAGCACAATGAAATTAATGCTGGAATCATCTTCAAGTTGCTAAAATACACTAATGACAGCAAAAAGTTTGAGTCTACAACATTTAGTTAAGGTGTGAGAGCCAAAATTAACTTTGTATTGCTTTAAATGCATTTTCAGCCCGATTGGACACTTCAGGTGAAACTGTCAAATTCTTCAAAATGAGCAAAAGCACAATGAAATTAATGCTGGAAACATCTTCAAGTTGCTAAAATACACTAATGACAGCAACAAGTTTGAGTCTACAACATTTAGTTAAGGTGTGAGAGCCAAAATGAACTTTGTATTGCTGTAAACGCGTTTTCAGCACCTGATTGTACACTTCAGGTGAAACTGTCAAAATCTTCAAAATGAGCAAAAGCACAATGAAATTAATGCTGGAATCATCTTCAAGTTGCTAAAATACACTAATGACAGCAACAAGTTTGAGTCTACAACATTTAGTTAAGGTGTGAGAGCCTAAATGAACTTTGTATTGCTTTAAATGCATTTTCAGCCCGATTGTACACTTCAGGTGAAACTGTCAAAATCTTAAAAATGAGCAAAAGCACAATGAAATTAATGCTGGAATCATCTTCAAGTTGCTAAAATACACTAATGACAGCAAAAAGTTTGAGTCTACAACATTTAGTTAAGGTGTGAGAGCCAAAATGAACTTTGTATTGCTTTAAATGCATTTTCAGCCCGATAGTACACTTCAGGTGAAACTGTCAAAATCTTCAAAATGAGCAAAAGCACAATGAAATTAATGCTGGAATCATCTTCAAGTTGCTAAAATACACTAATGACAGCAAAAAGTTTGAGTCTACAACATTTAGTTAAGGTGTGAGAGCCAAAATGAACTTTGTATTGCTTTAAATGCATTTTCAGCCCGATTGGACACTTCAGGTGAAACTGTCAAAATCTTCAAAATGAGCAAAAGCACAATTAAATTAATGCTGGAATCATCTTCAAGCTGCTAAAATACACTAATGACAGTAACAAGTTTGAGTCTACAACATTTAGTTAAGGTGTGAGAGCCTAAATGAACTTTGTATTGCTTTAAACGCATTTTCAGCCCGATTGTACACTTCAGGTGAAACTGTCAAAATCTTAAAAATGAGCAAAAGCACAATGAAATTAATGCTGGAATCATCTTCAAGTTGCTAAAATACACTAATGACAGCAAAAAGTTTGAGTCTACAACATTTAGTTAAGGTGTGAGAGCCTAAATGAACTTTGTATTGCTTTAAACGCGTTTTCAGCCCAAGATTGTACACTTCAGGTGAAACTGTCAAAATTTTCAAAATGAGCAAAAGCACAATGAAATTAATGCTGGAATCATCTTCAAGTTGCTAAAATACACTAATGACAGCAAAAAGTTTGAGTCTACAACATTTAGTTAAGGTGTGAGAGCCAAAATTAACTTTGTATTGCTTTAAATGCATTTTCAGCCCGATTGGACACTTCAGGTGAAACTGTCAAAATCTTCAAAATGAGCAAAAGCACAATTAAATTAATGCTGGAATCATCTTCAAGCTGCTAAAATACACTAATGACAGTAACAAGTTTGAGTCTACAACATTTAGTTAAGGTGTGAGAGCCTAAATGAACTTTGTATTGCTTTAAACGCATTTTCAGCCACTGATTGTACACTTCAGGTGAAACTGTCAAAATCTTCAAAATGAGCAAAAGCACAATGAAATTAATGCTGGAATCATCTTCAAGTTGCTAAAATACACTAATGACAGCAACAAGTTTGAGTCTACAACATTTAGTTAAGGTGTGAGAGCCTAAATGAACTTTGTATTGCTTTAAATGCATTTTCAGCCCGATTGTACACTTCAGGTGAAACTGTCAAAATCTTAAAAATGAGCAAAAGCACAATGAAATTAATGCTGAAATCATCTTCAAGTTGCTAAAATACACTAATGACAGCAAAAAGTTTGAGTCTACAACATTTAGTTAAGGTGTGAGAGCCTAAATGAACTTTGTATTGCTTTAAACGCGTTTTCAGCCCAAGATTGTACACTTCAGGTGAAACTGTCAAAATCTTAAAAAAAGAGCAAAAGCACAATGAAATTAATGCTGGAATCACCTTCAAGTTGCTAAAATACACTAATGACAGCAAGAAGTTTGAGTCTACAACATTTAGTTATGGTGTGAGAGCCAAAATGAACTTTTTATTGCTGTAAACGCGTTTTCAGCACCTGAATGTACACTTCAGGTGACACTGTCAAAATCTTCAAAATGAGCAAAAGCACGATGAAATTAATGCTGGAATCATCTTCAAGTTGCTAAAATACACTAATGACAGCAAAAAGTTTGAGTCTACAACATTTAGTTAAGGTGTGAGAGCCAAAATGAACTTTGTATTGCTTTAAATGCATTTTCAGCCCGATAGTACACTTCAGGTGAAACTGTCAAAATCTTCAAAATGAGCAAAAGCACAATGAAATTAATGCTGGAATCATCTTCAAGTTGCTAAAATACACTAATGACAGCAAAAAGTTTGAGTCTACAACATTTAGTTAAGGTGTGAGAGCCAAAATGAACTTTGTATTGCTTTAAATGCATTTTCAGCCCGATAGTACACTTCAGGTGAAACTGTCAAAATCTTCAAAATGAGCAAAAGCACAATGAAATTAATGCTGGAATCATCTTCAAGTTGCTAAAATACACTAATGACAGCAAAAAGTTTGAGTCTACAACATTTAGTTAAGGTGTGAGAGCCAAAATGAACTTTGTATTGCTGTAAACGCGTTTTCAGCACCTTATTGTACACTTATGGTGAAACTGTCAACATCTTCAAAATGAGCAAAAGCACAATGAAATTAATGCTGGAATCATCTTCAAGTTGCTAAAATACACTAATGACAGCAAAAAGTTTGAGTCTACAACATTTAGTTAAGGTGTGAGAGCCAAAATGAACTTTGTATTGCTTTAAATGCATTTTCAGCCCGAATGTACACTTCAGGTGAAACTGTCAAATTCTTCAAAATGAGCAAAAGCACAATGAAATTAATGCTGGAATCATCTTCAAGCTGCTAAAATACACTAATGACAGTAACAAGTTTGAGTCTACAACATTTAGTTAAGGTGTGAGAGCCTAAATGAACTTTGTATTGCTTTAAACGCATTTTCAGCCCCTGATTGTACACTTCAGGTGAAACTGTCAAAATCTTCAAAATGAGCAAAAGCACAATGAAATTAATGCTGGAATCATCTTCAAGTTGCTAAAATACACTAATGACAGCAACACGTTTGAGTCTACAACATTTAGTTAAGGTGTGAGAGCCTAAATGAACTTTGTATTGCTTTAAATGCATTTTCAGCCCGATTGTACACTTCAGGTGAAACTGTCAAAATCTTCAAAATGAGCAAAAGCACAATGAAATTAATGCTGGAATCATCTTCAAGTTGCTAAAATACACTAATGACAGCAAAAAGTTTGAGTCTACAACATTTAGTTAAGGTGTGAGAGCCTAAATGAACTTTGTATTGCTTTAAACGCGTTTTCAGCTCAAGATTGTACACTTCAGGTGAAACTGTCAAAATCTTCAAAATGAGCAAAAGCACAATGAAATTAATGCTGGAATCACCTTCAAGTTGCTAAAATACACTAATGACAGCAAGAAGTTTGAGTCTACAACATTTAGTTATGGTGTGAGAGCCAAAATGAACTTTTTATTGCTGTAAACGCGTTTTCAGCACCTGAATGTACACTTCAGGTGAAACTGTCAAAATCTTCAAAATGAGCAAAAGCACAATGAAATTAATGCTGGAATCACCTTCAAGTTGCTAAAATACACTAATGACAGCAAGAAGTTTGAGTCTACAACATTTAGTTAAGGTGTGAGAGCCAAAATGAACTTTGTATTGCTTTAAATGCATTTTCAGCCCGAATGTACACTTCAGGTGAAACTGTCAAATTCTTCAAAATGAGCAAAAGCACAATGAAATTAATGCTGGAAACAACTTCAAGTTGCTAAAATACACTAATGACAGCAACAAGTTTGAGTCTACAACATTTAGTTAAGGTGTGAGAGCCAAATGAACTTTGTATTGCTGTAAACGCGTTTTCAGCACCTTATTGTACACTTCAGGTGAAACTGTCAAAATATTCAAAATGAGCAAAAGCACAATGAAATTAATGCTGGAATCATCTTCAAGTTGCTAAAATACACTAATGACAGCAAAAAGTTTGAGTCTACAACATTTAGTTAAGGTGTGAGATTCAAAATGAACTTTGTATTGCTTTAAATGCATTTTCAGCCCGAATGTACACTTCAGGTGAAAGTGTCAAATTCTTCAAAATGAGCAAAAGCACAATGAAATTAATGCTGGAAACATCTTCAAGTTGCTAAAATACACTAATGACAGCAACAAGTTTGAGTCTACAACATTTAGTTAAGGTGTGAGAGCCAAAATGAACTTTGTATTGCTGTAAACGCGTTTTCAGCACCTGATTGTACACTTCAGGTGAAACTGTCAAAATCTTCAAAATGAGCAAAAGCACAATGAAATTAATGCTGGAATCATCTTCAAGTTGCTAAAATACACTAATGACAGCAAAAAGTTTGAGTCTACAACATTTAGTTAAGGTGTGAGAGCCAAAATGAACTTTGTATTGCTTTAAATGCATTTTCAGCCCGAATGTACACTTCAGGTGAAACTGTCAAATTCTTCAAAATGAGCAAAAGCACAATGAAATTATTGCTGGAATCATCTTCAAGTTGCTAAAATACACTAATGACAGCAAAAAGTTTGAGTCTACAACATTTAGTTAAGGTGTGAGAGCCAAAATTAACTTTGTATTGCTTTAAATGCATTTTCAGCCCGATTGGACACTTCAGGTGAAACTGTCAAAATCTTCAAAATGAGCAAAAGCACAATTAAATTAATGCTGGAATCATCTTCAAGCTGCTAAAATACACTAATGACAGTAACAAGTTTGAGTCTACAACATTTAGTTAAGGTGTGAGAGCCTAAATGAACTTTGTATTGCTTTAAACGCATTTTCAGCCCCTGATTGTACACTTCAGGTGAAACTGTCAAAATCTTCAAAATGAGCAAAAGCACAATGAAATTAATGCTGGAATCATCTTCAAGTTGCTAAAATACACTAATGACAGCAACAAGTTTGAGTCTACAACATTTAGTTAAGGTGTGAGAGCCTAAATGAACTTTGTATTGCTTTAAATGCATTTTCAGCCCGAATGTACACTTCAGGTGAAACTGTCAAATTCTTCAAAATGAGCAAAAGCACAATGAAATTAATGCTGGAATCATCTTCAAGTTGCTAAAATACACTAATGACAGCAAAAAGTTTGAGTCTACAACATTTAGTTAAGGTGTGAGAGCCAAAATTAACTTTGTATTGCTTTAAATGCATTTTCAGCCCGATTGGACACTTCAGGTGAAACTGTCAAAATCTTCAAAATGAGCAAAAGCACAATTAAATTAATGCTGGAATCATCTTCAAGCTGCTAAAATACACTAATGACAGTAACAAGTTTGAGTCTACAACATTTAGTTAAGGTGTGAGAGCCAAAATGAACTTTGTATTGCTTTAAATGCATTTTCAGCCCGATTGGACACTTCAGGTGAAACTGTCAAAATCTTCAAAATGAGCAAAAGCACAATTAAATTAATGCTGGAATCATCTTCAAGCTGCTAAAATACACTAATGACAGTAACAAGTTTGAGTCTACAACATTTAGTTAAGGTGTGAGAGCCTAAATGAACTTTGTATTGCTTTAAACGCATTTTCAGCCCGATTGTACACTTCAGGTGAAACTGTCAAAATCTTAAAAATGAGCGAAAGCACAATGAAATTAATGCTGGAATCATCTTCAAGTTGCTAAAATACACTAATGACAGCAAAAAGTTTGAGTCTACAACATTTAGTTAAGGTGTGAGAGCCTAAATGAACTTTGTATTGCTTTAAACGCGTTTTCAGCCCAAGATTGTACACTTCAGGTGAAACTGTCAAAATATTCAAAATGAGCAAAAGCACAATGAAATTAATGCTGGAATCATCTTCAAGTTGCTAAAATACACTAATGAGAGCAAAAAGTTTGAGTCTACAACATTTAGTTAAGGTGTGAGATTCAAAATGAACTTTGTATTGCTTTAAATGCATTTTCAGCCCGAATGTACACTTCAGGTGAAACTGTCAAATTCTTCAAAATGAGCAAAAGCACAATGAAATTAATGCTGGAAACATCTTCAAGTTGCTAAAATACACTAATGACAGCAACAAGTTTGAGTCTACAACATTTAGTTAAGGTGTGAGAGCCAAAATGAACTTTGTATTGCTGTAAACGCGTTTTCAGCACCTGATTGTACACTTCAGGTGAAACTGTCAAAATCTTCAAAATGAGCAAAAGCACAATGAAATTAATGCTGGAATCATCTTCAAGTTGCTAAAATACACTAATGACAGCAACAAGTTTGAGTCTACAACATTTAGTTAAGGTGTGAGAGCCTAAATGAACTTTGTATTGCTTTAAATGCATTTTCAGCCCGATTGTACACTTCAGGTGAAACTGTCAAAATCTTAAAAATGAGCAAAAGCACAATGAAATTAATGCTGGAATCATCTTCAAGTTGCTAAAATACACTAATGACAGCAAAAAGTTTGAGTCTACAACATTTAGTTAAGGTGTGAGAGCCAAAATGAACTTTGTATTGCTTTAAATGCATTTTCAGCCCGATAGTACACTTCAGGTGAAACTGTCAAAATCTTCAAAATGAGCAAAAGCACAATGAAATTAATGCTGGAATCATCTTCAAGTTGCTAAAATACACTAATGACAGCAAAAAGTTTGAGTCTACAACATTTAGTTAAGGTGTGAGAGCCAAAATGAACTTTGTATTGCTTTAAATGCATTTTCAGCCCGATTGGACACTTCAGGTGAAACTGTCAAAATCTTCAAAATGAGCAAAAGCACAATTAAATTAATGCTGGAATCATCTTCAAGCTGCTAAAATACACTAATGACAGTAACAAGTTTGAGTCTACAACATTTAGTTAAGGTGTGAGAGCCTAAATGAACTTTGTATTGCTTTAAACGCATTTTCAGCCCGATTGTACACTTCAGGTGAAACTGTCAAAATCTTAAAAATGAGCAAAAGCACAATGAAATTAATGCTGGAATCATCTTCAAGTTGCTAAAATACACTAATGACAGCAAAAAGTTTGAGTCTACAACATTTAGTTAAGGTGTGAGAGCCTAAATGAACTTTGTATTGCTTTAAACGCGTTTTCAGCCCAAGATTGTACACTTCAGGTGAAACTGTCAAAATTTTCAAAATGAGCAAAAGCACAATGAAATTAATGCTGGAATCATCTTCAAGTTGCTAAAATACACTAATGACAGCAAAAAGTTTGAGTCTACAACATTTAGTTAAGGTGTGAGAGCCAAAATTAACTTTGTATTGCTTTAAATGCATTTTCAGCCCGATTGGACACTTCAGGTGAAACTGTCAAAATCTTCAAAATGAGCAAAAGCACAATTAAATTAATGCTGGAATCATCTTCAAGCTGCTAAAATACACTAATGACAGTAACAAGTTTGAGTCTACAACATTTAGTTAAGGTGTGAGAGCCTAAATGAACTTTGTATTGCTTTAAACGCATTTTCAGCCACTGATTGTACACTTCAGGTGAAACTGTCAAAATCTTCAAAATGAGCAAAAGCACAATGAAATTAATGCTGGAATCATCTTCAAGTTGCTAAAATACACTAATGACAGCAACAAGTTTGAGTCTACAACATTTAGTTAAGGTGTGAGAGCCTAAATGAACTTTGTATTGCTTTAAATGCATTTTCAGCCCGATTGTACACTTCAGGTGAAACTGTCAAAATCTTAAAAATGAGCAAAAGCACAATGAAATTAATGCTGAAATCATCTTCAAGTTGCTAAAATACACTAATGACAGCAAAAAGTTTGAGTCTACAACATTTAGTTAAGGTGTGAGAGCCTAAATGAACTTTGTATTGCTTTAAACGCGTTTTCAGCCCAAGATTGTACACTTCAGGTGAAACTGTCAAAATCTTAAAAAAAGAGCAAAAGCACAATGAAATTAATGCTGGAATCACCTTCAAGTTGCTAAAATACACTAATGACAGCAAGAAGTTTGAGTCTACAACATTTAGTTATGGTGTGAGAGCCAAAATGAACTTTTTATTGCTGTAAACGCGTTTTCAGCACCTGAATGTACACTTCAGGTGACACTGTCAAAATCTTCAAAATGAGCAAAAGCACGATGAAATTAATGCTGGAATCATCTTCAAGTTGCTAAAATACACTAATGACAGCAAAAAGTTTGAGTCTACAACATTTAGTTAAGGTGTGAGAGCCAAAATGAACTTTGTATTGCTTTAAATGCATTTTCAGCCCGATAGTACACTTCAGGTGAAACTGTCAAAATCTTCAAAATGAGCAAAAGCACAATGAAATTAATGCTGGAATCATCTTCAAGTTGCTAAAATACACTAATGACAGCAAAAAGTTTGAGTCTACAACATTTAGTTAAGGTGTGAGAGCCAAAATGAACTTTGTATTGCTTTAAATGCATTTTCAGCCCGATAGTACACTTCAGGTGAAACTGTCAAAATCTTCAAAATGAGCAAAAGCACAATGAAATTAATGCTGGAATCATCTTCAAGTTGCTAAAATACACTAATGACAGCAAAAAGTTTGAGTCTACAACATTTAGTTAAGGTGTGAGAGCCAAAATGAACTTTGTATTGCTGTAAACGCGTTTTCAGCACCTTATTGTACACTTATGGTGAAACTGTCAACATCTTCAAAATGAGCAAAAGCACAATGAAATTAATGCTGGAATCATCTTCAAGTTGCTAAAATACACTAATGACAGCAAAAAGTTTGAGTCTACAACATTTAGTTAAGGTGTGAGAGCCAAAATGAACTTTGTATTGCTTTAAATGCATTTTCAGCCCGAATGTACACTTCAGGTGAAACTGTCAAATTCTTCAAAATGAGCAAAAGCACAATGAAATTAATGCTGGAATCATCTTCAAGCTGCTAAAATACACTAATGACAGTAACAAGTTTGAGTCTACAACATTTAGTTAAGGTGTGAGAGCCTAAATGAACTTTGTATTGCTTTAAACGCATTTTCAGCCCCTGATTGTACACTTCAGGTGAAACTGTCAAAATCTTCAAAATGAGCAAAAGCACAATGAAATTAATGCTGGAATCATCTTCAAGTTGCTAAAATACACTAATGACAGCAACACGTTTGAGTCTACAACATTTAGTTAAGGTGTGAGAGCCTAAATGAACTTTGTATTGCTTTAAATGCATTTTCAGCCCGATTGTACACTTCAGGTGAAACTGTCAAAATCTTCAAAATGAGCAAAAGCACAATGAAATTAATGCTGGAATCATCTTCAAGTTGCTAAAATACACTAATGACAGCAAAAAGTTTGAGTCTACAACATTTAGTTAAGGTGTGAGAGCCTAAATGAACTTTGTATTGCTTTAAACGCGTTTTCAGCTCAAGATTGTACACTTCAGGTGAAACTGTCAAAATCTTCAAAATGAGCAAAAGCACAATGAAATTAATGCTGGAATCACCTTCAAGTTGCTAAAATACACTAATGACAGCAAGAAGTTTGAGTCTACAACATTTAGTTATGGTGTGAGAGCCAAAATGAACTTTTTATTGCTGTAAACGCGTTTTCAGCACCTGAATGTACACTTCAGGTGAAACTGTCAAAATCTTCAAAATGAGCAAAAGCACAATGAAATTAATGCTGGAATCACCTTCAAGTTGCTAAAATACACTAATGACAGCAAGAAGTTTGAGTCTACAACATTTAGTTAAGGTGTGAGAGCCAAAATGAACTTTGTATTGCTTTAAATGCATTTTCAGCCCGAATGTACACTTCAGGTGAAACTGTCAAATTCTTCAAAATGAGCAAAAGCACAATGAAATTAATGCTGGAAACAACTTCAAGTTGCTAAAATACACTAATGACAGCAACAAGTTTGAGTCTACAACATTTAGTTAAGGTGTGAGAGCCAAATGAACTTTGTATTGCTGTAAACGCGTTTTCAGCACCTTATTGTACACTTCAGGTGAAACTGTCAAAATATTCAAAATGAGCAAAAGCACAATGAAATTAATGCTGGAATCATCTTCAAGTTGCTAAAATACACTAATGACAGCAAAAAGTTTGAGTCTACAACATTTAGTTAAGGTGTGAGATTCAAAATGAACTTTGTATTGCTTTAAATGCATTTTCAGCCCGAATGTACACTTCAGGTGAAACTGTCAAATTCTTCAAAATGAGCAAAAGCACAATGAAATTAATGCTGGAAACATCTTCAAGTTGCTAAAATACACTAATGACAGCAACAAGTTTGAGTCTACAACATTTAGTTAAGGTGTGAGAGCCAAAATGAACTTTGTATTGCTGTAAACGCGTTTTCAGCACCTGATTGTACACTTCAGGTGAAACTGTCAAAATCTTCAAAATGAGCAAAAGCACAATGAAATGAATGCTGGAATCATCTTCAAGTTGCTAAAATACACTAATGACAGCAAAAAGTTTGAGTCTACAACATTTAGTTAAGGTGTGAAAGCCTAAATGAACTTTTCATTGCTTTAAACGCGTTTTCAGCCCTTGATTGTACAATTCAGGTGAAACTGTCAAAATCTTCAAAATGAGCAAAAGCACAATGAAATTAATGCTGGAATCATCTTCAAGTTGCTAAAAAACACTAATGACAGCAACAAGTTTGAGTCTACAACATTTAGTTAAGGTGTGAGAGCCAAAATGAACTTTGTATTGCTGTAAACGCGTTTTCAGCACCTGATTGTACAAACAGGTGAAACTGTCAAAATATTCAAAATGAGCAAAAGCACAATGAAATTAATGCTGGAATCATCTTCAAGTTGCTAAAATACACTAATGAGAGCAAAAAGTTTGAGTCTACAACATTTAGTTAAGGTGTGAGAGCCAAAATTAACTTTGTATTGCTTTAAATGCATTTTCAGCCCGATTGGAAGCTTCAGGTGAAACTGTCAAAATCTTCAAAATGAGCAAAAGCACAATGAAAATAATGCTGGAATCATCTTCAAGTTGCTAAAATACACTAATGACAGCAAAAAGTTTGAGTCTACAACATTTAGTTAAGGTGTGAGAGCCAAAATGAACTTTGTACTGCTTTAAATGCATTTTCAGCCCGATTATACACTTCAGGTGAAACTGTCAAAATCTTCAAAATGAGCAAAAGCACAATGAAATTAATGCTGGAATCATCTTCAAGTTGCTAAAATACACTAATGACAGCAACAAGTTTGAGTCTACAACATTTAGTTAAGGTGTGAGAGCCTAAATGAACTTTGTATTGCTTTAAATGCATTTTCAGCCCGATTGTACACTTCAGGTGAAACTGTCAAAATCTTCAAAATGAGCAAAAGCACAATGAAATTAATGCTGGAATTATCTTCAAGTTGCTAAAATACACTAATGACAGCAAAAAGTTTGAGTCTACAACATTTAGTTAGGGTGTGAGAGCCTAAATGAACTTTGTATTGCTTTAAACGCGTTTTCAGCCCAAGATTGTACACTTCAGGTGAAACTGTCAAAATCTTCAAAATGAGCAAAAGCACAATGAAATTAATGCTGGAATCACCTTCAAGTTGCTAAAATACACTAATGACAGCAAGAAGTTTGAGTCTACAACATTTAGTTATGGTGTGAGAGCCAAAATGAACTTTTTAATGCTGTAAACGCGTTTTCAGCACCTGAATGTACACTTCAGGTGAAACTGTCAAAATCTTCAAAATGAGCAAAAGCACGATGAAATTAATGCTGGAATCATCTTCAAGTTGCTAAAATACACTAATGACAGCAAAAAGTTTGAGTCTACAACATTTAGTTAAGGTGTGAGAGCCAAAATTAACTTTGTATTGCTTTAAATGCACTTTCAGCCCGAATGTACACTTCAGATGAAACTGTCAAAATCTTCAAAATGAGCAAAAGCACAATGAAATTAATGCTGGAATCATCTTCAAGTTGCTAAAATACACTAATGACAGCAACAAGTTTGAGTCTACAACATTTAGTTAAGGTGTGAGAGCCAAAATGAACTTTGTATTGCTTTAAATGCATTTTCAGCCCGATAGTACACTTCAGGTGAAACTGTCAAAATCTTCAAAATGAGCAAAAGCACAATTAAATTAATGCTGGAATCATCTTCAAGTTGCTAAAATACACTAATGACAGCAAAAAGTTTGAGTCTACAACATTTAGTTAAGGTGTGAAAGCCTAAATGAACTTTTCATTGCTTTAAACGCGTTTTCAGCCCTTGATTGTACAATTCAGGTGAAACTGTCAAAATCTTCAAAATGAGCAAAAGCACAATTAAATTAATGCTGGAATCATCTTCAAGCTGCTAAAATACACTAATGACAGTAACAAGTTTGAGTCTACAACATTTAGTTAAGGTGTGAGAGCCTAAATGAACTTTGTATTGCTTTAAACGCATTTTCAGCCCCTGATTGTACACTTCAGGTGAAACTTACAAAATCTTCAAAATGAGCAAAAGCACAATGAAATTAATGCTGGAATCATCTTCAAGTTGCTAAAATACACTAATGACAGCAACAAGTTTGAGTCTACAACATTTAGTTAAGGTGTGAGAGCCTAAATGAACTTTGTATTGCTTTAAATGCATTTTCAGCCCGATTGTACACTTCAGGTGAAACTGTCAAAATCTTCAAAATGAGCAAAAGCACAATGAAATTAATGCTGGAATCATCTTCAAGTTGCTAAAATACACTAATGACAGCAAAAAGTTTGAGTCTACAACATTTAGTTAAGGTGTGAGAGCCTAAATGAACTTTGTATTGCTTTAAACGCGTTTTCAGCCCAAGATTGTACACTTCAGGTGAAACTGTCAAAATCTTCAAAATGAGCAAAAGCACAATGAAATTAATGCTGGAATCACCTTCAAGTTGCTAAAATACACTAATGACAGCAAGAAGTTTGAGTCTACAACATTTAGTTATGGTGTGAGAGCCAAAATGAACTTTTTATTGCTGTAAACGCGTTTTCAGCACCTGAATGTACACTTCAGGTGAAACTGTCAAAATCTTCAAAATGAGCAAAAGCACAATGAAATTAATGCTGGAATCACCTTCAAGTTGCTAAAATACACTAATGACAGCAAGAAGTTTGAGTCTACAACATTTAGTTAAGGTGTGAGAGCCAAAATGAACTTTGTATTGCTTTAAATGCATTTTCAGCCCGAATGTACACTTCAGGTGAAACTGTCAAATTCTTCAAAATGAGCAAAAGCACAATGAAATTAATGCTGGAAACAACTTCAAGTTGCTAAAATACACTAATGACAGCAACAAGTTTGAGTCTACAACATTTAGTTAAGGTGTGAGAGCCAAAATGAACTTTGTATTGCTGTAAAAGCGTTTTCAGCACCTTATTGTACACTTCAGGTGAAACTGTCAAAATCTTCAAAATGAGCAAAAGCACAATGAAATTAATGCTGGAATCATCTTCAAGTTGCTAAAATACACTAATGACAGCAACAAGTTTGAGTCTACAACATTTAGTTAAGGTGTGAGAGCCTAAATGAACTTTGTATTGCTTTAAATGCATTTTCAGCCCGATTGTACACTTCAGGTGAAACTGTCAAAATCTTAAAAATGAGCAAAAGCACAATGAAATTAATGCTGAAATCATCTTCAAGTTGCTAAAATACACTAATGACAGCAAAAAGTTTGAGTCTACAACATTTAGTTAAGGTGTGAGAGCCTAAATGAACTTTGTATTGCTTTAAACGCGTTTTCAGCCCAAGATTGTACACTTCAGGTGAAACTGTCAAAATCTTAAAAAAAGAGCAAAAGCACAATGAAATTAATGCTGGAATCACCTTCAAGTTGCTAAAATACACTAATGACAGCAAGAAGTTTGAGTCTACAACATTTAGTTATGGTGTGAGAGCCAAAATGAACTTTTTATTGCTGTAAACGCGTTTTCAGCACCTGAATGTACACTTCAGGTGACACTGTCAAAATCTTCAAAATGAGCAAAAGCACGATGAAATTAATGCTGGAATCATCTTCAAGTTGCTAAAATACACTAATGACAGCAAAAAGTTTGAGTCTACAACATTTAGTTAAGGTGTGAGAGCCAAAATGAACTTTGTATTGCTTTAAATGCATTTTCAGCCCGATAGTACACTTCAGGTGAAACTGTCAAAATCTTCAAAATGAGCAAAAGCACAATGAAATTAATGCTGGAATCATCTTCAAGTTGCTAAAATACACTAATGACAGCAAAAAGTTTGAGTCTACAACATTTAGTTAAGGTGTGAGAGCCAAAATGAACTTTGTATTGCTTTAAATGCATTTTCAGCCCGATAGTACACTTCAGGTGAAACTGTCAAAATCTTCAAAATGAGCAAAAGCACAATGAAATTAATGCTGGAATCATCTTCAAGTTGCTAAAATACACTAATGACAGCAAAAAGTTTGAGTCTACAACATTTAGTTAAGGTGTGAGAGCCAAAATGAACTTTGTATTGCTGTAAACGCGTTTTCAGCACCTTATTGTACACTTATGGTGAAACTGTCAACATCTTCAAAATGAGCAAAAGCACAATGAAATTAATGCTGGAATCATCTTCAAGTTGCTAAAATACACTAATGACAGCAAAAAGTTTGAGTCTACAACATTTAGTTAAGGTGTGAGAGCCAAAATGAACTTTGTATTGCTTTAAATGCATTTTCAGCCCGAATGTATACTTCAGGTGAAACTGTCAAATTCTTCAAAATGAGCAAAAGCACAATGAAATTAATGCTGGAATCATCTTCAAGCTGCTAAAATACACTAATGACAGTAACAAGTTTGAGTCTACAACATTTAGTTAAGGTGTGAGAGCCTAAATGAACTTTGTATTGCTTTAAACGCATTTTCAGCCCCTGATTGTACACTTCAGGTGAAACTGTCAAAATCTTCAAAATGAGCAAAAGCACAATGAAATTAATGCTGGAATCATCTTCAAGTTGCTAAAATACACTAATGACAGCAACAAGTTTGAGTCTACAACATTTAGTTAAGGTGTGAGAGCCTAAATGAACTTTGTATTGCTTTAAATGCATTTTCAGCCCGATTGTACACTTCAGGTGAAACTGTCAAAATCTTCAAAATGAGCAAAAGCACAATGAAATTAATGCTGGAATCATCTTCAAGTTGCTAAAATACACTAATGACAGCAAAAAGTTTGAGTCTACAACATTTAGTTAAGGTGTGAGAGCCTAAATGAACTTTGTATTGCTTTAAACGCGTTTTCAGCACAAGATTGTACACTTCAGGTGAAACTGTCAAAATCTTCAAAATGAGCAAAAGCACAATGAAATTAATGCTGGAATCACCTTCAAGTTGCTAAAATACACTAATGACAGCAACAAGTTTGAGTCTACAACATTTAGTTATGGTGTGAGAGCCAAAATGAACTTTTTATTGCTGTAAACGCGTTTTCAGCACCTGAATGTACACTTCAGGTGAAACTGTCAAAATCTTCAAAATGAGCAAAAGCACAATGAAATTAATGCTGGAATCACCTTCAAGTTGCTAAAATACACTAATGACAGCAAGAAGTTTGAGTCTACAACATTTAGTTAAGGTGTGAGAGCCAAAATGAACTTTGTATTGCTTTAAATGCATTTTCAGCCCGAATGTACACTTCAGGTGAAACTGTCAAATTCTTCAAAATGAGCAAAAGCACAATGAAATTAATGCTGGAAACAACTTCAAGTTGCTAAAATACACTAATGACAGCAACAAGTTTGAGTCTACAACATTTAGTTAAGGTGTGAGAGCCAAATGAACTTTGTATTGCTGTAAACGCGTTTTCAGCACCTTATTGTACACTTCAGGTGAAACTGTCAAAATATTCAAAATGAGCAAAAGCACAATGAAATTAATGCTGGAATCATCTTCAAGTTGCTAAAATACACTAATGACAGCAAAAAGTTTGAGTCTACAACATTTAGTTAAGGTGTGAGATTCAAAATGAACTTTGTATTGCTTTAAATGCATTTTCAGCCCGAATGTACACTTCAGGTGAAACTGTCAAATTCTTCAAAATGAGCAAAAGCACAATGAAATTAATGCTGGAAACATCTTCAAGTTGCTAAAATACACTAATGACAGCAACAAGTTTGAGTCTACAACATTTAGTTAAGGTGTGAGAGCCAAAATGAACTTTGTATTGCTGTAAACGCGTTTTCAGCACCTGATTGTACACTTCAGGTGAAACTGTCAAAATCTTCAAAATGAGCAAAAGCACAATGAAATGAATGCTGGAATCATCTTCAAGTTGCTAAAATACACTAATGACAGCAAAAAGTTTGAGTCTACAACATTTAGTTAAGGTGTGAAAGCCTAAATGAACTTTTCATTGCTTTAAACGCGTTTTCAGCCCTTGATTGTACAATTCAGGTGAAACTGTCAAAATCTTCAAAATGAGCAAAAGCACAATGAAATTAATGCTGGAATCATCTTCAAGTTGCTAAAAAACACTAATGACAGCAACAAGTTTGAGTCTACAACATTTAGTTAAGGTGTGAGAGCCAAAATGAACTTTGTATTGCTGTAAACGCGTTTTCAGCACCTGATTGTACAAACAGGTGAAACTGTCAAAATATTCAAAATGAGCAAAAGCACAATGAAATTAATGCTGGAATCATCTTCAAGTTGCTAAAATACACTAATGAGAGCAAAAAGTTTGAGTCTACAACATTTAGTTAAGGTGTGAGAGCCAAAATTAACTTTGTATTGCTTTAAATGCATTTTCAGCCCGATTGGAAGCTTCAGGTGAAACTGTCAAAATCTTCAAAATGAGCAAAAGCACAATGAAAATAATGCTGGAATCATCTTCAAGTTGCTAAAATACACTAATGACAGCAAAAAGTTTGAGTCTACAACATTTAGTTAAGGTGTGAGAGCCAAAATGAACTTTGTACTGCTTTAAATGCATTTTCAGCCCGATTATACACTTCAGGTGAAACTGTCAAAATCTTCAAAATGAGCAAAAGCACAATGAAATTAATGCTGGAATCATCTTCAAGTTGCTAAAATACACTAATGACAGCAACAAGTTTGAGTCTACAACATTTAGTTAAGGTGTGAGAGCCTAAATGAACTTTGTATTGCTTTAAATGCATTTTCAGCCCGATTGTACACTTCAGGTGAAACTGTCAAAATCTTCAAAATGAGCAAAAGCACAATGAAATTAATGCTGGAATTATCTTCAAGTTGCTAAAATACACTAATGACAGCAAAAAGTTTGAGTCTACAACATTTAGTTAAGGTGTGAGAGCCTAAATGAACTTTGTATTGCTTTAAACGCGTTTTCAGCCCAAGATTGTACACTTCAGGTGAAACTGTCAAAATCTTCAAAATGAGCAAAAGCACAATGAAATTAATGCTGGAATCACCTTCAAGTTGCTAAAATACACTAATGACAGCAAGAAGTTTGAGTCTACAACATTTAGTTATGGTGTGAGAGCCAAAATGAACTTTTTAATGCTGTAAACGCGTTTTCAGCACCTGAATGTACACTTCAGGTGAAACTGTCAAAATCTTCAAAATGAGCAAAAGCACGATGAAATTAATGCTGGAATCATCTTCAAGTTGCTAAAATACACTAATGACAGCAAAAAGTTTGAGTCTACAACATTTAGTTAAGGTGTGAGAGCCAAAATTAACTTTGTATTGCTTTAAATGCACTTTCAGCCCGAATGTACACTTCAGATGAAACTGTCAAAATCTTCAAAATGAGCAAAAGCACAATGAAATTAATGCTGGAATCATCTTCAAGTTGCTAAAATACACTAATGACAGCAACAAGTTTGAGTCTACAACATTTAGTTAAGGTGTGAGAGCCAAAATGAACTTTGTATTGCTTTAAATGCATTTTCAGCCCGATAGTACACTTCAGGTGAAACTGTCAAAATCTTCAAAATGAGCAAAAGCACAATTAAATTAATGCTGGAATCATCTTCAAGTTGCTAAAATACACTAATGACAGCAAAAAGTTTGAGTCTACAACATTTAGTTAAGGTGTGAAAGCCTAAATGAACTTTTCATTGCTTTAAACGCGTTTTCAGCCCTTGATTGTACAATTCAGGTGAAACTGTCAAAATCTTCAAAATGAGCAAAAGCACAATTAAATTAATGCTGGAATCATCTTCAAGCTGCTAAAATACACTAATGACAGTAACAAGTTTGAGTCTACAACATTTAGTTAAGGTGTGAGAGCCTAAATGAACTTTGTATTGCTTTAAACGCATTTTCAGCCCCTGATTGTACACTTCAGGTGAAACTTACAAAATCTTCAAAATGAGCAAAAGCACAATGAAATTAATGCTGGAATCATCTTCAAGTTGCTAAAATACACTAATGACAGCAACAAGTTTGAGTCTACAACATTTAGTTAAGGTGTGAGAGCCTAAATGAACTTTGTATTGCTTTAAATGCATTTTCAGCCCGATTGTACACTTCAGGTGAAACTGTAAAAATCTTCAAAATGAGCAAAAGCACAATGAAATTAATGCTGGAATCATCTTCAAGTTGCTAAAATACACTAATGACAGCAAAAAGTTTGAGTCTACAACATTTAGTTAAGGTGTGAGAGCCTAAATGAACTTTGTATTGCTTTAAACGCGTTTTCAGCCCAAGATTGTACACTTCAGGTGAAACTGTCAAAATCTTCAAAATGAGCAAAAGCACAATGAAATTAATGCTGGAATCACCTTCAAGTTGCTAAAATACACTAATGACAGCAAGAAGTTTGAGTCTACAACATTTAGTTATGGTGTGAGAGCCAAAATGAACTTTTTATTGCTGTAAACGCGTTTTCAGCACCTGAATGTACACTTCAGGTGAAACTGTCAAAATCTTCAAAATGAGCAAAAGCACAATGAAATTAATGCTGGAATCACCTTCAAGTTGCTAAAATACACTAATGACAGCAAGAAGTTTGAGTCTACAACATTTAGTTAAGGTGTGAGAGCCAAAATGAACTTTGTATTGCTTTAAATGCATTTTCAGCCCGAATGTACACTTCAGGTGAAACTGTCAAATTCTTCAAAATGAGCAAAAGCACAATGAAATTAATGCTGGAAACAACTTCAAGTTGCTAAAATACACTAATGACAGCAACAAGTTTGAGTCTACAACATTTAGTTAAGGTGTGAGAGCCAAAATGAACTTTGTATTGCTGTAAAAGCGTTTTCAGCACCTTATTGTACACTTCAGGTGAAACTGTCAAAATATTCAAAATGAGCAAAAGCACAATGAAATTAATGCTGGAATCATCTTCAAGTTGCTAAAATACACTAATGACAGCAAAAAGTTTGAGTCTACAACATTTAGTTAAGGTGTGAGATTCAAAATGAACTTTGTATTGCTTTAAATGCATTTTCAGCCCGAATGTACACTTCAGGTGAAACTGTCAAATTCTTCAAAATGAGCAAAAGCACAATGAAATTAATGCTGGAAACATCTTCAAG
Organism: Leptonotus elevatus; assembly: GCF_054856555.1. Lineage (NCBI taxonomy): Eukaryota > Metazoa > Chordata > Actinopteri > Syngnathiformes > Syngnathidae > Leptonotus > Leptonotus elevatus. The sequence continues at coordinate 362,133 of NW_028233702.1, forward strand.
TTGCTAAAATACACTAATGACAGCAACAAGTTTGAGTCTACAACATTTAGTTAAGGTGTGAGAGCCAAAATGAACTTTGTATTGCTGTAAACGCGTTTTCAGCACCTGATTGTACACTTCAGGTGAAACTGTCAAAATCTTCAAAATGAGCAAAAGCACAATGAAATGAATGCTGGAATCATCTTCAAGTTGCTAAAATACACTAATGACAGCAAAACGTTTGAGTCTACAACATTTAGTTAAGGTGTGAAAGCCTAAATGAACTTTTCATTGCTTTAAACGCGTTTTCAGCCCTTGATTGTACAATTCAGGTGAAACTGTCAAAATCTTCAAAATGAGCAAAAGCACAATGAAATTAATGCTGGAATCATCTTCAAGTTGCTAAAAAACACTAATGACAGCAACAAGTTTGAGTCTACAACATTTAGTTAAGGTGTGAGAGCCTAAATGAACTTTGTATTGCTTTAAATGCATTTTCAGCCCGATTGTACACTTCAGGTGAAACTGTCAAAATCTTCAAAATGAGCAAAAGCACAATGAAATTAATGCTGGAATTATCTTCAAGTTGCTAAAATACACTAATGACAGCAAAAAGTTTGAGTCTACAATATTTAGTTAAGGTGTGAGAGCCTAAATGAACTTTGTATTGCTTTAAACGCGTTTTCAGCCCAAGATTGTACACTTCAGGTGAAACTGTCAAAATCTTCAAAATGAGCAAAAGCACAATGAAATTAATGCTGGAATCACCTTCAAGTTGCTAAAATACACTAATGACAGCAAGAAGTTTGAGTCTACAACATTTAGTTATGGTGTGAGAGCCAAAATGAACTTTTTATTGCTGTAAACGCGTTTTCAGCACCTGAATGTACACTTCAGGTGAAACTGTCAAAATCTTCAAAATGAGCAAAAGCACGATGAAATTAATGCTGGAATCATCTTCAAATTGCTAAAATACACTAATGACAGCAAAAAGTTTGAGTCTACAACATTTAGTTAAGGTGTGAGAGCCAAAATTAACTTTGTATTGCTTTAAATGCACTTTCAGCCCGAATGTACACTTCAGATGAAACTGTCAAAATCTTCAAAATGAGCAAAAGCACAATGAAATTAATGCTGGAATCATCTTCAAGTTGCTAAAATACACTAATGACAGCAAAAAGTTTGAGTCTACAACATTTAGTTAAGGTGTGAGAGCCAAAATGAACTTTGTATTGCTGTAAACGCGTTTTCAGCACCTGATTGTACACTTCAGGTGAAACTGTCAAAATCTTCAAAATGAGCAAAAGCACAATGAAATTAATGCTGGAATCACCTTCAAGTTGCTAAAATACACTAATGACAGCAAGAAGTTTGAGTCTACAACATTTAGTTATGGTGTGAGAGCCAAAATGAACTTTGTATTGCTTTAAACGCATTTTCAGCCCCTGATTGTACAATTCAGGTGAAACTGTCAAAATCTTCAAAATGAGCAAAAGCACAATTAAATTAATGCTGGAATCATCTTCAAGCTGCTAAAATACACTAATGACAGTAACAAGTTTGAGTCTACAACATTTAGTTAAGGTGTGAGAGCCTAAATGAACTTTGTATTGCTTTAAACGCATTTTCAGCCCCTGATTGTACACTTCAGGTGAAACTGTCAAAATCTTCAAAATGAGCAAAAGCACAATGAAATTAATGCTGGAATCATCTTCAAGTTGCTAAAATACACTAATGACAGCAACAAGTTTGAGTCTACAACATTTAGTTAAGGTTTGAGAGCCTAAATGAACTTTGTATTGCTTTAAATGCATTTTCAGCCCGATTGTACACTTCAGGTGAAACTGTCAAAATCTTCAAAATGAGCAAAAGCACAATGAAATTAATGCTGGAATCATCTTCAAGTTGCTAAAATACACTAATGACAGCAAAAAGTTTGAGTCTACAACATTTAGTTAAGGTGTGAGAGCCTAAATGAACTTTGTATTGCTTTAAACGCGTTTTCAGCCCAAGATTGTACACTTCAGGTGAAACTGTCAAAATCTTCAAAATGAGCAAAAGCACAATGAAATTAATGCTGGAATCACCTTCAAGTTGCTAAAATACACTAATGACAGCAAGAAGTTTGAGTCTACAACATTTAGTTATGGTGTGAGAGCCAAAATGAACTTTTTATTGCTGTAAACGCGTTTTCAGCACCTGAATGTACACTTCAGGTGAAACTGTCAAAATCTTCAAAATGAGCAAAAGCACAATGAAATTAATGCTGGAATCACCTTCAAGTTGCTAAAATACACTAATGACAGCAAGAAGTTTGAGTCTACAACATTTAGTTAAGGTGTGAGAGCCAAAATGAACTTTGTATTGCTTTAAATGCATTTTCAGCCCGAATGTACACTTCAGGTGAAACTGTCAAATTCTTCAAAATGAGCAAAAGCACAATGAAATTAATAGTGGAAACAACTTCAAGTTGCTAAAATACACTAATGACAGCAACAAGTTTGAGTCTACAACATTTAGTTAAGGTGTGAGAGCCAAAATGAACTTTGTATTGCTGTAAACGCGTTTTCAGCACCTTATTGTACACTTCAGGTGAAACTGTCAAAATATTCAAAATGAGCAAAAGCACAATGAAATTAATGCTGGAATCATCTTCAAGTTGCTAAAATACACTAATGAGAGCAAAAAGTTTGAGTCTACAACATTTAGTTAAGGTGTGAGATTCAAAATGAACTTTGTATTGCTTTAAATGCATTTTCAGCCCGAATGTACACTTCAGGTGAAACTGTCAAATTCTTCAAAATGAGCAAAAGCACAATGAAATTAATGCTGGAAACATCTTCAAGTTGCTAAAATACACTAATGACAGCAACAAGTTTGAGTCTACAACATTTAGTTAAGGTGTGAGAGCCAAAATGAACTTTGTATTGCTGTAAACGCGTTTTCAGCACCTGATTGTACACTTCAGGTGAAACTGTCAAAATCTTCAAAATGAGCAAAAGCACAATGAAATTAATGCTGGAATCATCTTCAAGTTGCTAAAATACACTAATGAGAGCAAAAAGTTTGAGTCTACAACATTTAGTTAAGGTGTGAGATTCAAAATGAACTTTGTATTGCTTTAAATGCATTTTCAGCCCGAATGTACACTTCAGGTGAAACTGTCAAAATCTTCAAAATGAGCAAAAGCACAATGAAATTAATGTTGGAATCATCTTCAAGTTGCTAAAATACACTAATGACAGCAAAAAGTTTGAGTCTACAACATTTAGTTAAGGTGTGAGAGCCTAAATGAACTTTGTATTCCTGTAAACGCGTTTTCAGCACCTGATTGTACACTTCAGGTGAAACTGTCAAAATCTTCAAAATGAGCAAAAGCACAATGAAATGAATGCTGGAATCATCTTCAAGTTGCTAAAATACACTAATGACAGCAAAAAGTTTGAGTCTACAACATTTAGTTAAGGTGTGAAAGCCTAAATGAACTTTTCATTGCTTTAAACGCGTTTTCAGCCCTTGATTGTACAATTCAGGTGAAACTGTCAAAATCTTCAAAATGAGCAAAAGCACAATGAAATTAATGCTGGAATCATCTTCAAGTTGCTAAAAAACACTAATGACAGCAACAAGTTTGAGTCTACAACATTTAGTTAAGGTGTGAGAGCCAAAATGAACTTTGTATTGCTGTAAACGCGTTTTCAGCACCTGATTGTACAATTCAGGTGAAACTGTCAAAATATTCAAAATGAGCAAAAGCACAATGAAATTAATGCTGGAATCATCTTCAAGTTGCTAAAATACACTAATGAGAGCAAAAAGTTTGAGTCTACAACATTTAGTTAAGGTGTGAGAGCCAAAATTAACTTTGTATTGCTTTAAATGCATTTTCAGCCCGATTGGAAGCTTCAGGTGAAACTGTCAAAATCTTCAAAATGAGCAAAAGCACAATTAAATTAATGCTGGAATCATCTTCAAGCTGCTAAAATACACTAATGACAGTAACAAGTTTGAGTCTACAACATTTAGTTAAGGTGTGAGAGCCTAAATTAACTTTGTATTGCTTTAAATGCATTTTCAGCCCGATTGTACACTTCAGGTGAAACTGTCAAAATCTTAAAAATGAGCAAAAGCACAATTAAATTAATGCTGGAATCATCTTCAAGCTGCTAAAATACACTAATGACAGTAACAAGTTTGAGTCTACAACATTTAGTTAAGGTGTGAGAGCCTAAATTAACTTTGTATTGCTTTAAATGCATTTTCAGCCCGATTGTACACTTCAGGTGAAACTGTCAAAATCTTAAAAATGAGCAAAAGCACAATGAAATTAATGCTGGAATCATCTTCAAGTTGCTAAAATACACTAATGACAGCAAAAAGTTTGAGTCTACAACATTTAGTTAAGGTGTGAGAGCCTAAATGAACTTTGTATTGCTTTAAACGCGTTTTCAGCCCAAGATTGTACACTTCAGGTGAAACTGTCAAAATCTTCAAAATGAGCAAAAGCACAATGAAATTAATGCTGGAATCATCTTCAAGTTGCTAAAATACACTAATGACAGCAAAAAGTTTGAGTCTACAACATTTAGTTAAGGTGTGAGAGCCAAAATGAACTTTGTATTGCTTTAAATGCATTTTCAGCCCGATAGTACACTTCAGGTGAAACTGTCAAAATCTTCAAAATGAGCAAAAGCACAATTAAATTAATGCTGGAATCATCTTCAAGTTGCTAAAATACACTAATGACAGCAAAAAGTTTGAGTCTACAACATTTAGTTAAGGTGCTAGAGCCAAAATGAACTTTGTATTGCTGTAAATTCATTTTCAGCCCGATTGTACACTTCAGGTGAAACTGTCAAAATCTTCAAAATGAGCAAAAGCACAATGAAATTAATGTTGGAATCATCTTCAAGTTGCTAAAATACACTAATGACAGCAAAAAGTTTGAGTCTACAACATTTAGTTGAGGTGTGAGAGCCTAATGAACTTTTTATTGCTTTAAACGCTTTTCAGCCCTTGATTGTACAATTCAGGTGAAACTGTCAAAATTTTCAAAATCAGCAAAAGCACAATGAAATTAATGCTGGAATCATCTTCAAGTTGCTAAAATACACTAATGACAGCAACAAGTTTGAGTCTACAACATTTAGTTAAGGTGTGAGAGCCTAAATTAACTTTGTATTCCTGTAAACACGTTTTCAGCACCTGATTGTACACTTCAGGTGAAACTGTCAAAATCTTCAAAATGAGCAAAAGCACAATGAAATTAATGCTGGAATCATCTTCAAGTTGCTAAAATACACTAATGACAGCAAAAAGTTTGAGTCTACAACATTTAGTTAAGGTGTGAGAGCCAAAATGAACTTTGTATTGCTGTAAACGCGTTTTTAGCACCTGATTGTACACTTCAGGTGAAACTGTCAAAAACTTCAAAATGAGCAAAAGCACAATGAAATTAATGCTGGAATCATCTTCAAGTTGCTAAAATACACTAATGACAGCAAAAAGTTTGAGTCTACAACATTTAGTTAAGGTGTGAGAGCCAAAATGAACTTTGTATTGCTTTAAATGCATTTTCAGCCCGATAGTACACTTCAGGTGAAACTGTCAAAATCTTCAAAATGAGCAAAAGCACAATTAAATTAATGCTGGAATCATCTTCAAGTTGCTAAAATACACTAATGACAGCAAAAAGTTTGAGTCTACAACATTTAGTTAAGGTGCTAGAGCCAAAATGAACTTTGTATTGCTGTAAATTCATTTTCAGCCCGATTGTACACTTCAGGTGAAACTGTCAAAATCTTCAAAATGAGCAAAAGCACAATGAAATTAATGATGGAATCATCTTCAAGTTGCTAAAATACACTAATGACAGCAAAAAGTTTGAGTCTACAACATTTAGTTGAGGTGTGAGAGCCTAATGAACTTTTTATTGCTTTAAACGCTTTTCAGCCCTTGATTGTACAATTCAGGTGAAACTGTCAAAATTTTCAAAATCAGCAAAAGCACAATGAAATTAATGCTGGAATCATCTTCAAGTTGCTAAAATACACTAATGACAGCAACAAGTTTGAGTCTACAACATTTAGTTAAGGTGTGAGAGCCTAAATTAACTTTGTATTCCTGTAAACACGTTTTCAGCACCTGATTGTACACTTCAGGTGAAACTGTCAAAATCTTCAAAATGAGCAAAAGCACAATGAAATTAATGCTGGAATCATCTTCAAGTTGCTAAAATACACTAATGACAGCAAAAAGTTTGAGTCTACAACATTTAGTTAAGGTGTGAGAGCCAAAATGAACTTTGTATTGCTGTAAACGCGTTTTTAGCACCTGATTGTACAATTCAGGTGAAACTGTCAAAATATTCAAAATGAGCAAAAGCACAATAAAATTAATTATGCTGGAATCATCTTCAAGTTGCTAAAATACACTAATGACAGCAAAAAGTTTGAGTCTACAACATTTAGTTAAGGTGTGAGAGCCAAAATTAACTTTGTATTGCTTTAAATGCATTTTCAGCCCGATTGGACACTTCAGGTGAAACTGTCAAAATCTTCAAAATGAGCAAAAGCACAATTAAATTAATGCTGGAATCATCTTCAAGCTGCTAAAATACACTAATGACAGTAACAAGTTTGAGTCTACAACATTTAGTTAAGGTGTGAGAGCCTAAATGAACTTTGTATTGCTTTAAACGCATTTTCAGCCCCTGATTGTACACTTCAGGTGAAACTGTCAAAACCTTCAAAATGAGCAAAAAGCACAATGAAATTAATGCTGGAATCATCTTCAAGTTGCTAAAATACACTAATGACAGCAAAAAGTTTGAGTCTACAACATTTAGTTAAGGTGTGAGAGCCAAAATGAACTTTGTATTGCTTTAAATGCATTTTCAGCCCGATAGTAAACTTCAGGTGAAACTGTCAAAATCTTCAAAATGAGCAAAAGCACAATGAAATTAATGCTGGAATCATCTTCAAGTTGCTAAAATACACTAATGACAGCAACAAGTTTGAGTCTACAACATTTAGTTAAGGTGTGAGAGCCTAAATGAACTTTGTATTGCTTTAAACGCGTTTTCAGCCCAAGATTGTACACTTCAGGTGAAACTGTCAAAATCTTCAAAATGAGCAAAAGCACAATGAAATTAATGCTGGAATCACCTTCAAGTTGCTAAAATACACTAATGACAGCAAGAAGTTTGAGTCTACAACATTTAGTTATGGTGTGAGAGCCAAAATGAACTTTTTATTGCTGTAAACGCGTTTTCAGCACCTGAATGTACACTTCAGGTGAAACTGTCAAAATCTTCAAAATGAGCAAAAGCACAATGAAATTAATGCTGGAATCACCTTCAAGTTGCTAAAATACACTAATGACAGCAAAAAGTTTGAGTCTACAACATTTAGTTAAGGAGTGAGAGCCAAAATGAACTTTGTATTGCTTTAAATGCATTTTCAGCCCGATAGTACACTTCAGGTGAAACTGTCAAAATCTTCAAAATGAGCAAAAGCACAATGAAATTAATGCTGGAATCATCTTCAAGTTGCTAAAATACACTAATGACAGCAAAAAGTTTGAGTCTACAACATTTAGTTAAGGTGTGAGAGCCAAAATGAACTTTGTATTGCTTTAAATGCATTTTCAGCCCGATAGTACACTTCAGGTGAAACTGTCAAAATCTTCAAAATGAGCAAAAGCACAATGAAATTAATGCTGGAATCATCTTCAAGTTGCTAAAATACACTAATGACAGCAAAAAGTTTGAGTCTACAACATTTAGTTAAGGTGTGAGAGCCAAAATGAACTTTTCATTGCTTTAAACGCGTTTTCAGCCCTTGATTGTACAATTCAGGTGAAACTGTCAAAATCTTCAAAATGAGCAAAAGCACAATGAAATTAATGCTGGAATCATCTTCAAGTTGCTAAAATACACTAATGACAGCAACAAGTTTGAGTCTACAACATTTAGTTAAGGTGTGAGAGCCAAAATGAACTTTGTATTGCTGTAAACGCGTTTTCAGCACCTGATTGTACACTTCAGGTGAAACTGTCAAAATATTCAAAATGAGCAAAAGCACAATGAAATTAATGCTGGAATCATCTTCAAGTTGCTAAAATACACTAATGACAGCAAAAAGTTTGAGTCTACAACATTTAGTTAAGGTGTGAGAGCCAAAATTAACTTTGTATTGCTTTAAATGCATTTTCAGCCCGATTGGACACTTCAGGTGAAACTGTCAAAATCTTCAAAATGAGCAAAAGCACAATTAAATTAATGCTGGAATCATCTTCAAGCTGCTAAAATACACTAATGACAGTAACAAGTTTGAGTCTACAACATTTAGTTAAGGTGTGAGAGCCTAAATGAACTTTGTATTGCTTTAAACGCATTTTCAGCCCCTGATTGTACACTTCAGGTGAAACTGTCAAAATCTTCAAAATGAGCAAAAGCACAATGAAATTAATGCTGGAATCATCTTCAAGTTGCTAAAATACACTAATGACAGCAACAAGTTTGAGTCTACAACATTTAGTTAAGGTGTGAGAGCCTAAATGAACTTTGTATTGCTTTAAATGCATTTTCAGCCCGATTGTACACTTCAGGTGAAACTGTCAAAATCTTAAAAATGAGCAAAAGCACAATGAAATTAATGCTGGAATCATCTCCAAGTTGCTAAAATACACTAATGACAGCAAAAAGTTTGAGTCTACAACATTTAGTTAAGGTGTGAGAGCCAAAATGAACTTTGTATTGCTGTAAACGCGTTTTTAGCACCTGATTGTACAATTCAGGTGAAACTGTCAAAATATTCAAAATGAGCAAAAGCACAATGAAATTAATGCTGGAATCATCTTCAAGTTGCTAAAATACACTAATGACAGCAAAAAGTTTGAGTCTACAACATTTAGTTAAGGTGTGAGAGCCAAAATTAACTTTGTATTGCTTTAAATGCATTTTCAGCCCGATTGGACACTTCAGGTGAAACTGTCAAAATCTTCAAAATGAGCAAAAGCACAATTAAATTAATGCTGGAATCATCTTCAAGCTGCTAAAATACACTAATGACAGTAACAAGTTTGAGTCTACAACATTTAGTTAAGGTGTGAGAGCCTAAATGAACTTTGTATTGCTTTAAACGCATTTTCAGCCCCTGATTGTACACTTCAGGTGAAACTGTCAAAATCTTCAAAATGAGCAAAAAGCACAATGAAATTAATGCTGGAATCATCTTCAAGTTGCTAAAATACACTAATGACAGCAAAAAGTTTGAGTCTACAACATTTAGTTAAGGTGTGAGAGCCAAAATGAACTTTGTATTGCTTTAAATGCATTTTCAGCCCGATAGTAAACTTCAGGTGAAACTGTCAAAATCTTCAAAATGAGCAAAAGCACAATGAAATTAATGCTGGAATCATCTTCAAGTTGCTAAAATACACTAATGACAGCAACAAGTTTGAGTCTACAACATTTAGTTAAGGTGTGAGAGCCTAAATGAACTTTGTATTGCTTTAAATGCATTTTCAGCCCGATTGTACACTTCAGGTGAAACTGTCAAAATCTTCAAAATGAGCAAAAGCACAATGAAATTAATGCTGGAATCACCTTCAAGTTGCTAAAATACACTAATGACAGCAAAAAGTTTGAGTCTACAACATTTAGTTAAGGTGTGAGAGCCAAAATGAACTTTTTATTGCTGTAAACGCGTTTTCAGCACCTGATTGTACACTTCAGGTGATACTGTCAAAATCTTCAAAATGAGCAAAAGCACAATGAAATTAATGCTGGATTCATCTTCAAGTTTCTAAAATACACTAATGAGAGCAAAAAGTTTGAGTCTACAACATTTAGTTAAGGTGTGAGAGCCAAAATGAACTTTTTATTGCTGTAAACGCGTTTTCAGCACCTGATTGTACACTTCAGGTGAAACTGTCAAAATCTTCAAAATGAGCAAAAGCACAATGAAATTAATGCTGGAATCATCTTCAAGTTGCTAAAATACACCAATGACAGCAAAAAGTTTGAGTCTACAACATTTAGTTAAGGTGTGAGAGCCAAAATGAACTTTGTATTGCTTTAAATGCATTTTCAGTCCGATTGTACACTTCAGGTGAAACTGTCAAAATTTTCAAAATGAGCAAAAGCACAATGAAAATAATGCTGGAATCATCTTCAAGTTGCTAAAATACACTAATGACAGCAAAAAGTTTGAGTCTACAACATTTAGTTAAGGTGTGAGAGCCAAAATGAACTTTGTACTGCTTTAAATGCATTTTTAGCCCGATTATACACTTCAGGTGAAACTGTCAAAATCTTCAAAATGAGCAAAAGCACAATGAAATTAATGCTGGATTCATCTTCAAGTTTCTAAAATACACTAATGACAGCAAAAAGTTTGAGTCTACAACATTTAGTTAAGGTGTGAGAGCCAAAATGAACTTTTTATTGCTGTAAACGCGTTTTCAGCACCTGATTGTACACTTCAGGTGAAACTGTCAAAATCTTCAAAATGAGCAAAAGCACAATGAAATTAATGCTGGAATCATCTTCAAGTTGCTAAAATACACCAATGACAGCAAAAAGTTTGAGTCTACAACATTTAGTTAAGGTGTGAGAGCCAAAATGAACTTTGTATTGCTTTAAATGCATTTTCAGTCCGATTGTACACTTCAGGTGAAACTGTCAAAATTTTCAAAATGAGCAAAAGCACAATGAAAATAATGCTGGAATCATCTTCAAGTTGCTAAAATACACTAATGACAGCAAAAAGTTTGAGTCTACAACATTTAGTTAAGGTGTGAGAGCCAAAATGAACTTTGTACTGCTTTAAATGCATTTTTAGCCCGATTATACACTTCAGGTGAAACTGTCAAAATCTTCAAAATGAGCAAAAGCACAATGAAATTAATGCTGGAATCATCTTCAAGTTTCTAAAATACACTAATGACATCAAAAAGTTTGAGTCTACAACATTTAGTTAAGGTGTGAGAGCCAAAATAAACTTTTTATTTCTGTAAACGCGTTTTCAGCACCTGATTGTACACTTCAGGTGAAACTGTCAACATCTTCAAAATGAGCAAAAGCACAATGAAATTAATGCTGGAATCATCTTCAAGTTGCTAAAATACACTAATGACAGCAAAAAGTTTGAGTCTACAACATTTAGTTAAGGTGTGAGAGCCAAAATGAACTTTTTATTGCTGTAAACGCGTTTTCAGCACCTGATTGTACACTTCAGGTGAAACTGTCAAAATCTTCAAAATGAGCAAAAGCACAATGAAATTAATGCTGGAATCATCTTCAAGTTTCTAAAATACACTAATGACATCAAAAAGTTTGAGTCTACAACATTTAGTTAAGGTGTGAGAGCCAAAATAAACTTTTTATTTCTGTAAACGCGTTTTCAGCACCTGATTGTACAATTCAGGTGAAACTGTCAAAATCTTCAAAATGAGCAAAAGCACAATGAAATTAATGCTGGAATCATCTTCAAGTTGCTAAAATACACTAATGACAGCAACAAGTTTGAGTCTACAACATTTAGTTAAGGTGTGAGAGCCAAAATAAACTTTTTATTTCTGTAAACGCGTTTTCAGCACCTGATTGTACAATTCAGGTGAAACTGTCAAAACCTTCAAAATGAGCAAAAAGCACAATGAAATTAATGCTGGAATCATCTTCAAGTTGCTAAAATACACTAATGACAGCAAAAAGTTTGAGTCTACAACATTTAGTTAAGGTGTGAGAGCCAAAATGAACTTTGTATTGCTTTAAATGCATTTTCAGCCCGATAGTAAACTTCAGGTGAAACTGTCAAAATCTTCAAAATGAGCAAAAGCACAATTAAATTAATGCTGGAATCATCTTCAAGTTGCTAAAATACACTAATGACAGCAACAAGTTTGAGTCTACAACATTTAGTTAAGGTGTGAGAGCCTAAATGAACTTTGTATTGCTTTAAACGCGTTTTCAGCCCAAGATTGTACACTTCAGGTGAAACTGTCAAAATCTTCAAAATGAGCAAAAGCACAATGAAATTAATGCTGGAATCACCTTCAAGTTGCTAAAATACACTAATGACAGCAAGAAGTTTGAGTCTACAACATTTAGTTATGGTGTGAGAGCCAAAATGAACTTTTTATTGCTGTAAACGCGTTTTCAGCACCTGAATGTACACTTCAGGTGAAACTGTCAAAATCTTCAAAATGAGCAAAAGCACAATGAAATTAATGCTGGAATCACCTTCAAGTTGCTAAAATACACTAATGACAGCAAAAAGTTTGAGTCTACAACATTTAGTTAAGGTGTGAGAGCCTAAATGAACTTTGTATTGCTTTAAACGCGTTTTCAGCCCAAGATTGTACACTTCAGGTGAAACTGTCAAAATCTTCAAAATGAGCAAAAGCACAATGAAATTAATGCTGGAATCATCTTCAAGTTGCTAAAATACACTAATGACAGCAAAAAGTTTGAGTCTACAACATTTAGTTAAGGTGTGAGAGCCAAAATGAACTTTGTATTGCTTTAAATGCATTTTCAGCCCGATAGAACACTTCAGGTGAAACTGTCAAAATCTTCAAAATGAGCAAAAGCACAATTAAATTAATGCTGGAATCATCTTCAAGTTGCTAAAATACACTAATGACAGCAAAAAGTTTGAGTCTATAACATTTAGTTAAGGTGCTAGAGCCAAAATGAACTTTGTATTCCTGTAAACGCGTTTTCAGCACCTGATTGTACACTTCAGGTGAAACTGTCAAAATCTTCAAAATGAGCAAAAGCACAATGAAATGAATGCTGGAATCATCTTCAAGTTGCTAAAATACACTAATGACAGCAAAAAGTTTGAGTCTACAACATTTAGTTAAGGTGTGAAAGCCTAAATGAACTTTTCATTGCTTTAAACGCGTTTTCAGCCCTTGATTGTACAATTCAGGTGAAACTGTCAAAATCTTCAAAATGAGCAAAAGCACAATGAAATTAATGCTGGAATCATCTTCAAGTTGCTAAAAAACACTAATGACAGCAACAAGTTTGAGTCTACAACATTTAGTTAAGGTGTGAGAGCCAAAATGAACTTTGTATTGCTGTAAACGCGTTTTCAGCACCTGATTGTACAATTCAGGTGAAACTGTCAAAATATTCAAAATGAGCAAAAGCACAATGAAATTAATGCTGGAATCATCTTCAAGTTGCTAAAATACACTAATGAGAGCAAAAATTTTGAGTCTACAACATTTAGTTAAGGTGTGAGAGCCAAAATTAACTTTGTATTGCTTTAAATGCATTTTCAGCCCGATTGGAAGCTTCAGGTGAAACTGTCAAAATCTTCAAAATGAGCAAAATCACAATTAAATTAATGCTGGAATCATCTTCAAGCTGCTAAAATACACTAATGACAGTAACAAGTTTGAGTCTACAACATTTAGTTAAGGTGTGAGAGCCTAAATTAACTTTGTATTGCTTTAAATGCATTTTCAGCCCGATTGTACACTTCAGGTGAAACTGTCAAAATCTTCAAAATGAGCAAAAGCACAATGAAATTAATGCTGGAATCATCTTCAAGTTGCTAAAATACACTAATGACAGCAAAAAGTTTGAGTCTACAACATTTAGTTAAGGTGTGAGAGCCAAAATGAACTTTGTATTGCTTTAAATGCATTTTCAGCCCGATAGTACACTTCAGGTGAAACTGTCAAAATCTTCAAAATGAGCAAAAGCACAATTAAATTAATGCTGGAATCATCTTCAAGTTGCTAAAATACACTAATGACAGCAAAAAGTTTGAGTCTATAACATTTAGTTAAGGTGCTAGAGCCAAAATGAACTTTGTATTGCTGTAAATTCATTTTCAGCCCGATTGTACACTTCAGGTGAAACTGTCAAAATCTTCAAAATGAGCAAAAGCACAATGAAATTAATGTTGGAATCATCTTCAAGTTGCTAAAATACACTAATGACAGCAAAAAGTTTGAGTCTACAACATTTAGTTAAGGTGTGAGAGCCTAAATGAACTTTGTATTCCTGTAAACGCGTTTTCAGCACCTGATTGTACACTTCAGGTGAAACTGTCAAAATCTTCAAAATGAGCAAAAGCACAATGAAATGAATGCTGGAATAATCTTCAAGTTGCTAAAATACACTAATGACAGCAAAAAGTTTGAGTCTACAACATTTAGTTAAGGTGTGAAAGCCTAAATGAACTTTTCATTGCTTTAAACGCGTTTTCAGCCCTTGATTGTACAATTCAGGTGAAACTGTCAAAATCTTCAAAATGAGCAAAAGCACAATGAAATTAATGCTGGAATCATCTTCAAGTTGCTAAAAAACACTAATGACAGCAACAAGTTTGAGTCTACAACATTTAGTTAAGGTGTGAGAGCCAAAATGAACTTTGTATTGCTGTAAACGCGTTTTCAGCACCTGATTGTACAATTCAGGTGAAACTGTCAAAATATTCAAAATGAGCAAAAGCACAATGAAATTAATGCTGGAATCATCTTCAAGTTGCTAAAATACACTAATGAGAGCAAAAAGTTTGAGTCTACAACATTTAGTTAAGGTGTGAGAGCCAAAATTAACTTTGTATTGCTTTAAATGCATTTTCAGCCCGATTGGAAGCTTCAGGTGAAACTGTCAAAATCTTCAAAATGAGCAAAAGCACAATTAAATTAATGCTGGAATCATCTTCAAGCTGCTAAAATACACTAATGACAGTAACAAGTTTGAGTCTACAACATTTAGTTAAGGTGTGAGAGCCTAAATTAACTTTGTATTGCTTTAAATGCATTTTCAGCCCGATTGTACACTTCAGGTGAAACTGTCAAAATCTTAAAAATGAGCAAAAGCACAATTAAATTAATGCTGGAATCATCTTCAAGCTGCTAAAATACACTAATGACAGTAACAAGTTTGAGTCTACAACATTTAGTTAAGGTGTGAGAGCCTAAATTAACTTTGTATTGCTTTAAATGCATTTTCAGCCCGATTGTACACTTCAGGTGAAACTGTCAAAATCTTAAAAATGAGCAAAAGCACAATGAAATTAATGCTGGAATCATCTTCAAGTTGCTAAAATACACTAATGACAGCAAAAAGTTTGAGTCTACAACATTTAGTTAAGGTGTGAGAGCCTAAATGAACTTTGTATTGCATTAAACGCGTTTTCAGCCCAAGATTGTACACTTCAGGTGAAACTGTCAAAATCTTCAAAATGAGCAAAAGCACAATGAAATTAATGCTGGAATCATCTTCAAGTTGCTAAAATACACTAATGACAGCAAAAAGTTTGAGTCTACAACATTTAGTTAAGGTGTGAGAGCCAAAATGAACTTTGTATTGCTTTAAATGCATTTTCAGCCCGATAGTACACTTCAGGTGAAACTGTCAAAATCTTCAAAATGAGCAAAAGCACAATTAAATTAATGCTGGAATCATCTTCAAGTTGCTAAAATACACTAATGACAGCAAAAAGTTTGAGTCTACAACATTTAGTTAAGGTGCTAGAGCCAAAATGAACTTTGTATTGCTGTAAATTCATTTTCAGCCCGATTGTACACTTCAGGTGAAACTGTCAAAATCTTCAAAATGAGCAAAAGCACAATGAAATTAATGTTGGAATCATCTTCAAGTTGCTAAAATACACTAATGACAGCAAAAAGTTTGAGTCTACAACATTTAGTTGAGGTGTGAGAGCCTAATGAACTTTTTATTGCTTTAAACGCTTTTCAGCCCTTGATTGTACAATTCAGGTGAAACTGTCAAAATTTTCAAAATCAGCAAAAGCACAATGAAATTAATGCTGGAATCATCTTCAAGTTGCTAAAATACACTAATGACAGCAACAAGTTTGAGTCTACAACATTTAGTTAAGGTGTGAGAGCCTAAATTAACTTTGTATTCCTGTAAACACGTTTTCAGCACCTGATTGTACACTTCAGGTGAAACTGTCAAAATCTTCAAAATGAGCAAAAGCACAATGAAATTAATGCTGGAATCATCTTCAAGTTGCTAAAATACACTAATGACAGCAAAAAGTTTGAGTCTACAACATTTAGTTAAGGTGTGAGAGCCAAAATGAACTTTGTATTGCTGTAAACGCGTTTTTAGCACCTGATTGTACACTTCAGGTGAAACTGTCAAAAACTTCAAAATGAGCAAAAGCACAATGAAATTAATGCTGGAATCATCTTCAAGTTGCTAAAATACACTAATGACAGCAAAAAGTTTGAGTCTACAACATTTAGTTAAGGTGTGAGAGCCAAAATGAACTTTTTATTGCTTTAAACGCTTTTCAGCCCTTGATTGTACAATTCAGGTGAAACTGTCAAAATTTTCAAAATCAGCAAAAGCACAATGAAATTAATGCTGGAATCATCTTCAAGTTGCTAAAATACACTAATGACAGCAACAAGTTTGAGTCTACAACATTTAGTTAAGGTGTGAGAGCCTAAATTAACTTTGTATTCCTGTAAACACGTTTTCAGCACCTGATTGTACACTTCAGGTGAAACTGTCAAAATCTTCAAAATGAGCAAAAGCACAATGAAATTAATGCTGGAATCATCTTCAAGTTGCTAAAATACACTAATGACAGCAAAAAGTTTGAGTCTACAACATTTAGTTAAGGTGTGAGAGCCAAAATGAACTTTGTATTGCTGTAAACGCGTTTTTAGCACCTGATTGTACAATTCAGGTGAAACTGTCAAAATATTCAAAATGAGCAAAAGCACAATAAAATTAATTATGCTGGAATCATCTTCAAGTTGCTAAAATACACTAATGACAGCAAAAAGTTTGAGTCTACAACATTTAGTTAAGGTGTGAGAGCCAAAATTAACTTTGTATTGCTTTAAATGCATTTTCAGCCCGATTGGACACTTCAGGTGAAACTGTCAAAATCTTCAAAATGAGCAAAAGCACAATTAAATTAATGCTGGAATCATCTTCAAGCTGCTAAAATACACTAATGACAGTAACAAGTTTGAGTCTACAACATTTAGTTAAGGTGTGAGAGCCTAAATGAACTTTGTATTGCTTTAAACGCATTTTCAGCCCCTGATTGTACACTTCAGGTGAAACTGTCAAAACCTTCAAAATGAGCAAAAAGCACAATGAAATTAATGCTGGAATCATCTTCAAGTTGCTAAAATACACTAATGACAGCAAAAAGTTTGAGTCTACAACATTTAGTTAAGGTGTGAGAGCCAAAATGAACTTTGTATTGCTTTAAATGCATTTTCAGCCCGATAGTAAACTTCAGGTGAAACTGTCAAAATCTTCAAAATGAGCAAAAGCACAATGAAATTAATGCTGGAATCATCTTCAAGTTGCTAAAATACACTAATGACAGCAACAAGTTTGAGTCTACAACATTTAGTTAAGGTGTGAGAGCCTAAATGAACTTTGTATTGCTTTAAACGCGTTTTCAGCCCAAGATTGTACACTTCAGGTGAAACTGTCAAAATCTTCAAAATGAGCAAAAGCACAATGAAATTAATGCTGGAATCACCTTCAAGTTGCTAAAATACACTAATGACAGCAAGAAGTTTGAGTCTACAACATTTAGTTATGGTGTGAGAGCCAAAATGAACTTTTTATTGCTGTAAACGCGTTTTCAGCACCTGAATGTACACTTCAGGTGAAACTGTCAAAATCTTCAAAATGAGCAAAAGCACAATGAAATTAATGCTGGAATCACCTTCAAGTTGCTAAAATACACTAATGACAGCAAAAAGTTTGAGTCTACAACATTTAGTTAAGGAGTGAGAGCCAAAATGAACTTTGTATTGCTTTAAATGCATTTTCAGCCCGATAGTACACTTCAGGTGAAACTGTCAAAATCTTCAAAATGAGCAAAAGCACAATGAAATTAATGCTGGAATCATCTTCAAGTTGCTAAAATACACTAATGACAGCAAAAAGTTTGAGTCTACAACATTTAGTTAAGGTGTGAGAGCCAAAATGAACTTTGTATTGCTTTAAATGCATTTTCAGCCCGATAGTACACTTCAGGTGAAACTGTCAAAATCTTCAAAATGAGCAAAAGCACAATGAAATTAATGCTGGAATCATCTTCAAGTTGCTAAAATACACTAATGACAGCAAAAAGTTTGAGTCTACAACATTTAGTTAAGGTGTGAGAGCCAAAATGAACTTTTCATTGCTTTAAACGCGTTTTCAGCCCTTGATTGTACAATTCAGGTGAAACTGTCAAAATCTTCAAAATGAGCAAAAGCACAATGAAATTAATGCTGGAATCATCTTCAAGTTGCTAAAATACACTAATGACAGCAACAAGTTTGAGTCTACAACATTTAGTTAAGGTGTGAGAGCCAAAATGAACTTTGTATTGCTGTAAACGCGTTTTCAGCACCTGATTGTACACTTCAGGTGAAACTGTCAAAATATTCAAAATGAGCAAAAGCACAATGAAATTAATGCTGGAATCATCTTCAAGTTGCTAAAATACACTAATGACAGCAAAAAGTTTGAGTCTACAACATTTAGTTAAGGTGTGAGAGCCAAAATTAACTTTGTATTGCTTTAAATGCATTTTCAGCCCGATTGGACACTTCAGGTGAAACTGTCAAAATCTTCAAAATGAGCAAAAGCACAATGAAATGAATGCTGGAATAATCTTCAAGTTGCTAAAATACACTAATGACAGCAAAAAGTTTGAGTCTACAACATTTAGTTAAGGTGTGAAAGCCTAAATGAACTTTTCATTGCTTTAAACGCGTTTTCAGCCCTTGATTGTACAATTCAGGTGAAACTGTCAAAATCTTCAAAATGAGCAAAAGCACAATGAAATTAATGCTGGAATCATCTTCAAGTTGCTAAAAAACACTAATGACAGCAACAAGTTTGAGTCTACAACATTTAGTTAAGGTGTGAGAGCCAAAATGAACTTTGTATTGCTGTAAACGCGTTTTCAGCACCTGATTGTACAATTCAGGTGAAACTGTCAAAATATTCAAAATGAGCAAAAGCACAATGAAATTAATGCTGGAATCATCTTCAAGTTGCTAAAATACACTAATGAGAGCAAAAAGTTTGAGTCTACAACATTTAGTTAAGGTGTGAGAGCCAAAATTAACTTTGTATTGCTTTAAATTCATTTTCAGCCCGATTGGAAGCTTCAGGTGAAACTGTCAAAATCTTCAAAATGAGCAAAAGCACAATTAAATTAATGCTGGAATCATCTTCAAGCTGCTAAAATACACTAATGACAGTAACAAGTTTGAGTCTACAACATTTAGTTAAGGTGTGAGAGCCTAAATTAACTTTGTATTGCTTTAAATGCATTTTCAGCCCGATTGTACACTTCAGGTGAAACTGTCAAAATCTTAAAAATGAGCAAAAGCACAATTAAATTAATGCTGGAATCATCTTCAAGCTGCTAAAATACACTAATGACAGTAACAAGTTTGAGTCTACAACATTTAGTTAAGGTGTGAGAGCCTAAATTAACTTTGTATTGCTTTAAATGCATTTTCAGCCCGATTGTACACTTCAGGTGAAACTGTCAAAATCTTAAAAATGAGCAAAAGCACAATGAAATTAATGCTGGAATCATCTTCAAGTTGCTAAAATACACTAATGACAGCAAAAAGTTTGAGTCTACAACATTTAGTTAAGGTGTGAGAGCCTAAATGAACTTTGTATTGCTTTAAACGCGTTTTCAGCCCAAGATTGTACACTTCAGGTGAAACTGTCAAAATCTTCAAAATGAGCAAAAGCACAATGAAATTAATGCTGGAATCATCTTCAAGTTGCTAAAATACACTAATGACAGCAAAAAGTTTGAGTCTACAACATTTAGTTAAGGTGTGAGAGCCAAAATGAACTTTGTATTGCTTTAAATGCATTTTCAGCCCGATAGTACACTTCAGGTGAAACTGTCAAAATCTTCAAAATGAGCAAAAGCACAATTAAATTAATGCTGGAATCATCTTCAAGTTGCTAAAATACACTAATGACAGCAAAAAGTTTGAGTCTACAACATTTAGTTAAGGTGCTAGAGCCAAAATGAACTTTGTATTGCTGTAAATTCATTTTCAGCCCGATTGTACACTTCAGGTGAAACTGTCAAAATCTTCAAAATGAGCAAAAGCACAATGAAATTAATGTTGGAATCATCTTCAAGTTGCTAAAATACACTAATGACAGCAAAAAGTTTGAGTCTACAACATTTAGTTGAGGTGTGAGAGCCTAATGAACTTTTTATTGCTTTAAACGCTTTTCAGCCCTTGATTGTACAATTCAGGTGAAACTGTCAAAATTTTCAAAATCAGCAAAAGCACAATGAAATTAATGCTGGAATCATCTTCAAGTTGCTAAAATACACTAATGACAGCAACAAGTTTGAGTCTACAACATTTAGTTAAGGTGTGAGAGCCTAAATTAACTTTGTATTCCTGTAAACACGTTTTCAGCACCTGATTGTACACTTCAGGTGAAACTGTCAAAATCTTCAAAATGAGCAAAAGCACAATGAAATTAATGCTGGAATCATCTTCAAGTTGCTAAAATACACTAATGACAGCAAAAAGTTTGAGTCTACAACATTTAGTTAAGGTGTGAGAGCCAAAATGAACTTTGTATTGCTGTAAACGCGTTTTTAGCACCTGATTGTACACTTCAGGTGAAACTGTCAAAAACTTCAAAATGAGCAAAAGCACAATGAAATTAATGCTGGAATCATCTTCAAGTTGCTAAAATACACTAATGACAGCAAAAAGTTTGAGTCTACAACATTTAGTTAAGGTGTGAGAGCCAAAATGAACTTTGTATTGCTTTAAATGCATTTTCAGCCCGATAGTACACTTCAGGTGAAACTGTCAAAATCTTCAAAATGAGCAAAAGCACAATTAAATTAATGCTGGAATCATCTTCAAGTTGCTAAAATACACTAATGACAGCAAAAAGTTTGAGTCTACAACATTTAGTTAAGGTGCTAGAGCCAAAATGAACTTTGTATTGCTGTAAATTCATTTTCAGCCCGATTGTACACTTCAGGTGAAACTGTCAAAATCTTCAAAATGAGCAAAAGCACAATGAAATTAATGTTGGAATCATCTTCAAGTTGCTAAAATACACTAATGACAGCAAAAAGTTTGAGTCTACAACATTTAGTTGAGGTGTGAGAGCCTAATGAACTTTTTATTGCTTTAAACGCTTTTCAGCCCTTGATTGTACAATTCAGGTGAAACTGTCAAAATTTTCAAAATCAGCAAAAGCACAATGAAATTAATGCTGGAATCATCTTCAAGTTGCTAAAATACACTAATGACAGCAACAAGTTTGAGTCTACAACATTTAGTTAAGGTGTGAGAGCCTAAATTAACTTTGTATTCCTGTAAACACGTTTTCAGCACCTGATTGTACACTTCAGGTGAAACTGTCAAAATCTTCAAAGTGAGCAAAAGCACAATGAAATTAATGCTGGAATCATCTTCAAGTTGCTAAAATACACTAATGACAGCAAAAAGTTTGAGTCTACAACATTTAGTTAAGGTGTGAGAGCCAAAATGAACTTTGTATTGCTGTAAACGCGTTTTTAGCACCTGATTGTACAATTCAGGTGAAACTGTCAAAATATTCAAAATGAGCAAAAGCACAATAAAATTAATTATGCTGGAATCATCTTCAAGTTGCTAAAATACACTAATGACAGCAAAAAGTTTGAGTCTACAACATTTAGTTAAGGTGTGAGAGCCAAAATTAACTTTGTATTGCTTTAAATGCATTTTCAGCCCGATTGGACACTTCAGGTGAAACTGTCAAAATCTTCAAAATGAGCAAAAGCACAATTAAATTAATGCTGGAATCATCTTCAAGCTGCTAAAATACACTAATGACAGTAACAAGTTTGAGTCTACAACATTTAGTTAAGGTGTGAGAGCCTAAATGAACTTTGTATTGCTTTAAACGCATTTTCAGCCCCTGATTGTACACTTCAGGTGAAACTGTCAAAACCTTCAAAATGAGCAAAAAGCACAATGAAATTAATGCTGGAATCATCTTCAAGTTGCTAAAATACACTAATGACAGCAAAAAGTTTGAGTCTACAACATTTAGTTAAGGTGTGAGAGCCAAAATGAACTTTGTATTGCTTTAAATGCATTTTCAGCCCGATAGTAAACTTCAGGTGAAACTGTCAAAATCTTCAAAATGAGCAAAAGCACAATGAAATTAATGCTGGAATCATCTTCAAGTTGCTAAAATACACTAATGACAGCAACAAGTTTGAGTCTACAACATTTAGTTAAGGTGTGAGAGCCTAAATGAACTTTGTATTGCTTTAAACGCGTTTTCAGCCCAAGATTGTACACTTCAGGTGAAACTGTCAAAATCTTCAAAATGAGCAAAAGCACAATGAAATTAATGCTGGAATCACCTTCAAGTTGCTAAAATACACTAATGACAGCAAGAAGTTTGAGTCTACAACATTTAGTTATGGTGTGAGAGCCAAAATGAACTTTTTATTGCTGTAAACGCGTTTTCAGCACCTGAATGTACACTTCAGGTGAAACTGTCAAAATCTTCAAAATGAGCAAAAGCACAATGAAATTAATGCTGGAATCACCTTCAAGTTGCTAAAATACACTAATGACAGCAAAAAGTTTGAGTCTACAACATTTAGTTAAGGAGTGAGAGCCAAAATGAACTTTGTATTGCTTTAAATGCATTTTCAGCCCGATAGTACACTTCAGGTGAAACTGTCAAAATCTTCAAAATGAGCAAAAGCACAATGAAATTAATGCTGGAATCATCTTCAAGTTGCTAAAATACACTAATGACAGCAAAAAGTTTGAGTCTACAACATTTAGTTAAGGTGTGAGAGCCAAAATGAACTTTGTATTGCTTTAAATGCATTTTCAGCCCGATAGTACACTTCAGGTGAAACTGTCAAAATCTTCAAAATGAGCAAAAGCACAATGAAATTAATGCTGGAATCATCTTCAAGTTGCTAAAATACACTAATGACAGCAAAAAGTTTGAGTCTACAACATTTAGTTAAGGTGTGAGAGCCAAAATGAACTTTTCATTGCTTTAAACGCGTTTTCAGCCCTTGATTGTACAATTCAGGTGAAACTGTCAAAATCTTCAAAATGAGCAAAAGCACAATGAAATTAATGCTGGAATCATCTTCAAGTTGCTAAAATACACTAATGACAGCAACAAGTTTGAGTCTACAACATTTAGTTAAGGTGTGAGAGCCAAAATGAACTTTGTATTGCTGTAAACGCGTTTTCAGCACCTGATTGTACACTTCAGGTGAAACTGTCAAAATATTCAAAATGAGCAAAAGCACAATGAAATTAATGCTGGAATCATCTTCAAGTTGCTAAAATACACTAATGACAGCAAAAAGTTTGAGTCTACAACATTTAGTTAAGGTGTGAGAGCCAAAATTAACTTTGTATTGCTTTAAATGCATTTTCAGCCCGATTGGACACTTCAGGTGAAACTGTCAAAATCTTCAAAATGAGCAAAAGCACAATTAAATTAATGCTGGAATCATCTTCAAGCTGCTAAAATACACTAATGACAGTAACAAGTTTGAGTCTACAACATTTAGTTAAGGTGTGAGAGCCTAAATGAACTTTGTATTGCTTTAAACGCATTTTCAGCCCCTGATTGTACACTTCAGGTGAAACTGTCAAAATCTTCAAAATGAGCAAAAGCACAATGAAATTAATGCTGGAATCATCTTCAAGTTGCTAAAATACACTAATGACAGCAACAAGTTTGAGTCTACAACATTTAGTTAAGGTGTGAGAGCCTAAATGAACTTTGTATTGCTTTAAATGCATTTTCAGCCCGATTGTACACTTCAGGTGAAACTGTCAAAATCTTAAAAATGAGCAAAAGCACAATGAAATTAATGCTGGAATCATCTCCAAGTTGCTAAAATACACTAATGACAGCAAAAAGTTTGAGTCTACAACATTTAGTTAAGGTGTGAGAGCCAAAATGAACTTTGTATTGCTGTAAACGCGTTTTTAGCACCTGATTGTACAATTCAGGTGAAACTGTCAAAATATTCAAAATGAGCAAAAGCACAATGAAATTAATGCTGGAATCATCTTCAAGTTGCTAAAATACACTAATGACAGCCAAAAGTTTGAGTCTACAACATTTAGTTAAGGTGTGAGAGCCAAAATTAACTTTGTATTGCTTTAAATGCATTTTCAGCCCGATTGGACACTTCAGGTGAAACTGTCAAAATCTTCAAAATGAGCAAAAGCACAATTAAATTAATGCTGGAATCATCTTCAAGCTGCTAAAATACACTAATGACAGTAACAAGTTTGAGTCTACAACATTTAGTTAAGGTGTGAGAGCCTAAATGAACTTTGTATTGCTTTAAACGCATTTTCAGCCCCTGATTGTACACTTCAGGTGAAACTGTCAAAATCTTCAAAATGAGCAAAAAGCACAATGAAATTAATGCTGGAATCATCTTCAAGTTGCTAAAATACACTAATGACAGCAAAAAGTTTGAGTCTACAACATTTAGTTAAGGTGTGAGAGCCAAAATGAACTTTGTATTGCTTTAAATGCATTTTCAGCCCGATAGTAAACTTCAGGTGAAACTGTCAAAATCTTCAAAATGAGCAAAAGCACAATGAAATTAATGCTGGAATCATCTTCAAGTTGCTAAAATACACTAATGACAGCAACAAGTTTGAGTCTACAACATTTAGTTAAGGTGTGAGAGCCTAAATGAACTTTGTATTGCTTTAAATGCATTTTCAGCCCGATTGTACACTTCAGGTGAAACTGTCAAAATCTTCAAAATGAGCAAAAGCACAATGAAATTAATGCTGGAATCACCTTCAAGTTGCTAAAATACACTAATGACAGCAAAAAGTTTGAGTCTACAACATTTAGTTAAGGTGTGAGAGCCAAAATGAACTTTTTATTGCTGTAAACGCGTTTTCAGCACCTGATTGTACACTTCAGGTGAAACTGTCAAAATCTTCAAAATGAGCAAAAGCACAATGAAATTAATGCTGGATTCATCTTCAAGTTTCTAAAATACACTAATGACAGCAAAAAGTTTGAGTCTACAACATTTAGTTAAGGTGTGAGAGCCAAAATGAACTTTTTATTGCTGTAAACGCGTTTTCAGCACCTGATTGTACACTTCAGGTGAAACTGTCAAAATCTTCAAAATGAGCAAAAGCACAATGAAATTAATGCTGGAATCATCTTCAAGTTGCTAAAATACACCAATGACAGCAAAAAGTTTGAGTCTACAACATTTAGTTAAGGTGTGAGAGCCAAAATGAACTTTGTATTGCTTTAAATGCATTTTCAGTCCGATTGTACACTTCAGGTGAAACTGTCAAAATTTTCAAAATGAGCAAAAGCACAATGAAAATAATGCTGGAATCATCTTCAAGTTGCTAAAATACACTAATGACAGCAAAAAGTTTGAGTCTACAACATTTAGTTAAGGTGTGAGAGCCAAAATGAACTTTGTACTGCTTTAAATGCATTTTTAGCCCGATTATACACTTCAGGTGAAACTGTCAAAATCTTCAAAATGAGCAAAAGCACAATGAAATTAATGCTGGAATCATCTTCAAGTTTCTAAAATACACTAATGACATCAAAAAGTTTGAGTCTACAACATTTAGTTAAGGTGTGAGAGCCAAAATAAACTTTTTATTTCTGTAAACGCGTTTTCAGCACCTGATTGTACACTTCAGGTGAAACTGTCAACATCTTCAAAATGAGCAAAAGCACAATGAAATTAATGCTGGAATCATCTTCAAGTTGCTAAAATACACTAATGACAGCAAAAAGTTTGAGTCTACAACATTTAGTTAAGGTGTGAGAGCCAAAATGAACTTTTTATTGCTGTAAACGCGTTTTCAGCACCTGATTGTACACTTCAGGTGAAACTGTCAAAATCTTCAAAATGAGCAAAAGCACAATGAAATTAATGCTGGAATCATCTTCAAGTTTCTAAAATACACTAATGACATCAAAAAGTTTGAGTCTACAACATTTAGTTAAGGTGTGAGAGCCAAAATAAACTTTTTATTTCTGTAAACGCGTTTTCAGCACCTGATTGTACAATTCAGGTGAAACTGTCAAAATCTTCAAAATGAGCAAAAGCACAA
The DNA here is from genome assembly GCF_054856555.1 of Leptonotus elevatus. NCBI lineage: Eukaryota > Metazoa > Chordata > Actinopteri > Syngnathiformes > Syngnathidae > Leptonotus > Leptonotus elevatus. The sequence goes on from NW_028233702.1 coordinate 388,260, forward strand.
TGAAATTAATGCTGGAATCATCTTCAAGTTGCTAAAATACACTAATGACAGCAACAAGTTTGAGTCTACAACATTTAGTTAAGGTGTGAGAGCCAAAATAAACTTTTTATTTCTGTAAACGCGTTTTCAGCACCTGATTGTACAATTCAGGTGAAACTGTCAAAACCTTCAAAATGAGCAAAAAGCACAATGAAATTAATGCTGGAATCATCTTCAAGTTGCTAAAATACACTAATGACAGCAAAAAGTTTGAGTCTACAACATTTAGTTAAGGTGTGAGAGCCAAAATGAACTTTGTATTGCTTTAAATGCATTTTCAGCCCGATAGTAAACTTCAGGTGAAACTGTCAAAATCTTCAAAATGAGCAAAAGCACAATGAAATTAATGCTGGAATCATCTTCAAGTTGCTAAAATACACTAATGACAGCAACAAGTTTGAGTCTACAACATTTAGTTAAGGTGTGAGAGCCTAAATGAACTTTGTATTGCTTTAAACGCGTTTTCAGCCCAAGATTGTACACTTCAGGTGAAACTGTCAAAATCTTCAAAATGAGCAAAAGCACAATGAAATTAATGCTGGAATCACCTTCAAGTTGCTAAAATACACTAATGACAGCAAGAAGTTTGAGTCTACAACATTTAGTTATGGTGTGAGAGCCAAAATGAACTTTTTATTGCTGTAAACGCGTTTTCAGCACCTGAATGTACACTTCAGGTGAAACTGTCAAAATCTTCAAAATGAGCAAAAGCACAATGAAATTAATGCTGGAATCACCTTCAAGTTGCTAAAATACACTAATGACAGCAAGAAGTTTGAGTCTACAACATTTAGTTATGGTGTGAGAGCCAAAATGAACTTTTTATTGCTGTAAACGCGTTTTCAGCACCTGAATGTACACTTCAGGTGAAACTGTCAAAATCTTCAAAATGAGCAAAAGCACAATGAAATTAATGCTGGAATCACCTTCAAGTTGCTAAAATACACTAATGACAGCAAAAAGTTTGAGTCTACAACATTTAGTTAAGGAGTGAGAGCCAAAATGAACTTTGTATTGCTTTAAATGCATTTTCAGCCCGATAGTACACTTCAGGTGAAACTGTCAAAATCTTCAAAATGAGCAAAAGCACAATGAAATTAATGCTGGAATCATCTTCAAGTTGCTAAAATACACTAATGACAGCAAAAAGTTTGAGTCTACAACATTTAGTTAAGGTGTGAGAGCCAAAATGAACTTTGTATTGCTTTAAATGCATTTTCAGCCCGATAGTACACTTCAGGTGAAACTGTCAAAATCTTCAAAATGAGCAAAAGCACAATGAAATTAATGCTGGAATCATCTTCAAGTTGCTAAAATACACTAATGACAGCAAAAAGTTTGAGTCTACAACATTTAGTTAAGGTGTGAGAGCCAAAATGAACTTTTCATTGCTTTAAACGCGTTTTCAGCCCTTGATTGTACAATTCAGGTGAAACTGTCAAAATCTTCAAAATGAGCAAAAGCACAATGAAATTAATGCTGGAATCATCTTCAAGTTGCTAAAATACACTAATGACAGCAACAAGTTTGAGTCTACAACATTTAGTTAAGGTGTGAGAGCCAAAATGAACTTTGTATTGCTGTAAACGCGTTTTCAGCACCTGATTGTACACTTCAGGTGAAACTGTCAAAATATTCAAAATGAGCAAAAGCACAATGAAATTAATGCTGGAATCATCTTCAAGTTGCTAAAATACACTAATGACAGCAAAAAGTTTGAGTCTACAACATTTAGTTAAGGTGTGAGAGCCAAAATTAACTTTGTATTGCTTTAAATGCATTTTCAGCCCGATTGGACACTTCAGGTGAAACTGTCAAAATCTTCAAAATGAGCAAAAGCACAATTAAATTAATGCTGGAATCATCTTCAAGCTGCTAAAATACACTAATGACAGTAACAAGTTTGAGTCTACAACATTTAGTTAAGGTGTGAGAGCCTAAATGAACTTTGTATTGCTTTAAACGCATTTTCAGCCCCTGATTGTACACTTCAGGTGAAACTGTCAAAATCTTCAAAATGAGCAAAAGCACAATGAAATTAATGCTGGAATCATCTTCAAGTTGCTAAAATACACTAATGACAGCAACAAGTTTGAGTCTACAACATTTAGTTAAGGTGTGAGAGCCTAAATGAACTTTGTATTGCTTTAAATGCATTTTCAGCCCGATTGTACACTTCAGGTGAAACTGTCAAAATCTTAAAAATGAGCAAAAGCACAATGAAATTAATGCTGGAATCATCTCCAAGTTGCTAAAATACACTAATGACAGCAAAAAGTTTGAGTCTACAACATTTAGTTAAGGTGTGAGAGCCAAAATGAACTTTGTATTGCTGTAAACGCGTTTTTAGCACCTGATTGTACAATTCAGGTGAAACTGTCAAAATATTCAAAATGAGCAAAAGCACAATGAAATTAATGCTGGAATCATCTTCAAGTTGCTAAAATACACTAATGACAGCCAAAAGTTTGAGTCTACAACATTTAGTTAAGGTGTGAGAGCCAAAATTAACTTTGTATTGCTTTAAATGCATTTTCAGCCCGATTGGACACTTCAGGTGAAACTGTCAAAATCTTCAAAATGAGCAAAAGCACAATTAAATTAATGCTGGAATCATCTTCAAGCTGCTAAAATACACTAATGACAGTAACAAGTTTGAGTCTACAACATTTAGTTAAGGTGTGAGAGCCTAAATGAACTTTGTATTGCTTTAAACGCATTTTCAGCCCCTGATTGTACACTTCAGGTGAAACTGTCAAAATCTTCAAAATGAGCAAAAAGCACAATGAAATTAATGCTGGAATCATCTTCAAGTTGCTAAAATACACTAATGACAGCAAAAAGTTTGAGTCTACAACATTTAGTTAAGGTGTGAGAGCCAAAATGAACTTTGTATTGCTTTAAATGCATTTTCAGCCCGATAGTAAACTTCAGGTGAAACTGTCAAAATCTTCAAAATGAGCAAAAGCACAATGAAATTAATGCTGGAATCATCTTCAAGTTGCTAAAATACACTAATGACAGCAACAAGTTTGAGTCTACAACATTTAGTTAAGGTGTGAGAGCCTAAATGAACTTTGTATTGCTTTAAATGCATTTTCAGCCCGATTGTACACTTCAGGTGAAACTGTCAAAATCTTCAAAATGAGCAAAAGCACAATGAAATTAATGCTGGAATCACCTTCAAGTTGCTAAAATACACTAATGACAGCAAAAAGTTTGAGTCTACAACATTTAGTTAAGGTGTGAGAGCCAAAATGAACTTTTTATTGCTGTAAACGCGTTTTCAGCACCTGATTGTACACTTCAGGTGAAACTGTCAAAATCTTCAAAATGAGCAAAAGCACAATGAAATTAATGCTGGATTCATCTTCAAGTTTCTAAAATACACTAATGACAGCAAAAAGTTTGAGTCTACAACATTTAGTTAAGGTGTGAGAGCCAAAATGAACTTTTTATTGCTGTAAACGCGTTTTCAGCACCTGAATGTACACTTCAGGTGAAACTGTCAAAATCTTCAAAATGAGCAAAAGCACAATGAAATTAATGCTGGAATCATCTTCAAGTTGCTAAAATACACCAATGACAGCAAAAAGTTTGAGTCTACAACATTTAGTTAAGGTGTGAGAGCCAAAATGAACTTTGTATTGCTTTAAATGCATTTTCAGTCCGATTGTACACTTCAGGTGAAACTGTCAAAATTTTCAAAATGAGCAAAAGCACAATGAAAATAATGCTGGAATCATCTTCAAGTTGCTAAAATACACTAATGACAGCAAAAAGTTTGAGTCTACAACATTTAGTTAAGGTGTGAGAGCCAAAATGAACTTTGTACTGCTTTAAATGCATTTTTAGCCCGATTATACACTTCAGGTGAAACTGTCAAAATCTTCAAAATGAGCAAAAGCACAATGAAATTAATGCTGGAATCATCTTCAAGTTTCTAAAATACACTAATGACATCAAAAAGTTTGAGTCTACAACATTTAGTTAAGGTGTGAGAGCCAAAATAAACTTTTTATTTCTGTAAACGCGTTTTCAGCACCTGATTGTACACTTCAGGTGAAACTGTCAACATCTTCAAAATGAGCAAAAGCACAATGAAATTAATGCTGGAATCATCTTCAAGTTGCTAAAATACACTAATGACAGCAAAAAGTTTGAGTCTACAACATTTAGTTAAGGTGTGAGAGCCAAAATGAACTTTTTATTGCTGTAAACGCGTTTTCAGCACCTGATTGTACACTTCAGGTGAAACTGTCAAAATCTTCAAAATGAGCAAAAGCACAATGAAATTAATGCTGGAATCATCTTCAAGTTTCTAAAATACACTAATGACATCAAAAAGTTTGAGTCTACAACATTTAGTTAAGGTGTGAGAGCCAAAATAAACTTTTTATTTCTGTAAACGCGTTTTCAGCACCTGATTGTACAATTCAGGTGAAACTGTCAAAATCTTCAAAATGAGCAAAAGCACAATGAAATTAATGCTGGAATCATCTTCAAGTTGCTAAAATACACTAATGACAGCAACAAGTTTGAGTCTACAACATTTAGTTAAGGTGTGAGAGCCAAAATAAACTTTTTATTTCTGTAAACGCGTTTTCAGCACCTGATTGTACAATTCAGGTGAAACTGTCAAAACCTTCAAAATGAGCAAAAAGCACAATGAAATTAATGCTGGAATCATCTTCAAGTTGCTAAAATACACTAATGACAGCAAAAAGTTTGAGTCTACAACATTTAGTTAAGGTGTGAGAGCCAAAATGAACTTTGTATTGCTTTAAATGCATTTTCAGCCCGATAGTAAACTTCAGGTGAAACTGTCAAAATCTTCAAAATGAGCAAAAGCACAATGAAATTAATGCTGGAATCATCTTCAAGTTGCTAAAATACACTAATGACAGCAACAAGTTTGAGTCTACAACATTTAGTTAAGGTGTGAGAGCCTAAATGAACTTTGTATTGCTTTAAACGCGTTTTCAGCCCAAGATTGTACACTTCAGGTGAAACTGTCAAAATCTTCAAAATGAGCAAAAGCACAATGAAATTAATGCTGGAATCACCTTCAAGTTGCTAAAATACACTAATGACAGCAAGAAGTTTGAGTCTACAACATTTAGTTATGGTGTGAGAGCCAAAATGAACTTTTTATTGCTGTAAACGCGTTTTCAGCACCTGAATGTACACTTCAGGTGAAACTGTCAAAATCTTCAAAATGAGCAAAAGCACAATGAAATTAATGCTGGAATCACCTTCAAGTTGCTAAAATACACTAATGACAGCAAAAAGTTTGAGTCTACAACATTTAGTTAAGGAGTGAGAGCCAAAATGAACTTTGTATTGCTTTAAATGCATTTTCAGCCCGATAGTACACTTCAGGTGAAACTGTCAAAATCTTCAAAATGAGCAAAAGCACAATGAAATTAATGCTGGAATCATCTTCAAGTTGCTAAAATACACTAATGACAGCAAAAAGTTTGAGTCTACAACATTTAGTTAAGGTGTGAGAGCCAAAATGAACTTTGTATTGCTTTAAATGCATTTTCAGCCCGATAGTACACTTCAGGTGAAACTGTCAAAATCTTCAAAATGAGCAAAAGCACAATGAAATTAATGCTGGAATCATCTTCAAGTTGCTAAAATACACTAATGACAGCAAAAAGTTTGAGTCTACAACATTTAGTTAAGGTGTGAGAGCCAAAATGAACTTTTCATTGCTTTAAACGCGTTTTCAGCCCTTGATTGTACAATTCAGGTGAAACTGTCAAAATCTTCAAAATGAGCAAAAGCACAATGAAATTAATGCTGGAATCATCTTCAAGTTGCTAAAATACACTAATGACAGCAACAAGTTTGAGTCTACAACATTTAGTTAAGGTGTGAGAGCCAAAATGAACTTTGTATTGCTGTAAACGCGTTTTCAGCACCTGATTGTACACTTCAGGTGAAACTGTCAAAATATTCAAAATGAGCAAAAGCACAATGAAATTAATGCTGGAATCATCTTCAAGTTGCTAAAATACACTAATGACAGCAAAAAGTTTGAGTCTACAACATTTAGTTAAGGTGTGAGAGCCAAAATTAACTTTGTATTGCTTTAAATGCATTTTCAGCCCGATTGGACACTTCAGGTGAAACTGTCAAAATCTTCAAAATGAGCAAAAGCACAATTAAATTAATGCTGGAATCATCTTCAAGCTGCTAAAATACACTAATGACAGTAACAAGTTTGAGTCTACAACATTTAGTTAAGGTGTGAGAGCTTAAATGAACTTTGTATTGCTTTAAACGCATTTTCAGCCCCTGATTGTACACTTCAGGTGAAACTGTCAAAATCTTCAAAATGAGCAAAAGCACAATGAAATTAATGCTGGAATCATCTTCAAGTTGCTAAAATACACTAATGACAGCAACAAGTTTGAGTCTACAACATTTAGTTAAGGTGTGAGAGCCTAAATGAACTTTGTATTGCTTTAAATGCATTTTCAGCCCGATTGTACACTTCAGGTGAAACTGTCAAAATCTTAAAAATGAGCAAAAGCACAATGAAATTAATGCTGGAATCATCTTCAAGTTGCTAAAATACACTAATGACAGCAAAAAGTTTGAGTCTACAACATTTAGTTAAGGTGTGAGAGCCAAAATGAACTTTGTATTGCTGTAAACGCGTTTTTAGCACCTGATTGTACAATTCAGGTGAAACTGTCAAAATATTCAAAATGAGCAAAAGCACAATGAAATTAATGCTGGAATCATCTTCAAGTTGCTAAAATACACTAATGACAGCAAAAAGTTTGAGTCTACAACATTTAGTTAAGGTGTGAGAGCCAAAATTAACTTTGTATTGCTTTAAATGCATTTTCAGCCCGATTGGACACTTCAGGTGAAACTGTCAAAATCTTCAAAATGAGCAAAAGCACAATTAAATTAATGCTGGAATCATCTTCAAGCTGCTAAAATACACTAATGACAGTAACAAGTTTGAGTCTACAACATTTAGTTAAGGTGTGAGAGCCTAAATGAACTTTGTATTGCTTTAAACGCATTTTCAGCCCCTGATTGTACACTTCAGGTGACACTGTCAAAATCTTCAAAATGAGCAAAAAGCACAATGAAATTAATGCTGGAATCATCTTCAAGTTGCTAAAATACACTAATGACAGCAAAAAGTTTGAGTCTACAACATTTAGTTAAGGTGTGAGAGCCAAAATGAACTTTGTATTGCTTTAAATGCATTTTCAGCCCGATAGTAAACTTCAGGTGAAACTGTCAAAATCTTCAAAATGAGCAAAAGCACAATGAAATTAATGCTGGAATCATCTTCAAGTTGCTAAAATACACTAATGACAGCAACAAGTTTGAGTCTACAACATTTAGTTAAGGTGTGAGAGCCTAAATGAACTTTGTATTGCTTTAAATGCATTTTCAGCCCGATTGTACACTTCAGGTGAAACTGTCAAAATCTTCAAAATGAGCAAAAGCACAATGAAATTAATGCTGGAATCACCTTCAAGTTGCTAAAATACACTAATGACAGCAAAAAGTTTGAGTCTACAACATTTAGTTAAGGTGTGAGAGCCAAAATGAACTTTTTATTGCTGTAAACGCGTTTTCAGCACCTGATTGTACACTTCAGGTGAAACTGTCAAAATCTTCAAAATGAGCAAAAGCACAATGAAATTAATGCTGGATTCATCTTCAAGTTTCTAAAATACACTAATGACAGCAAAAAGTTTGAGTCTACAACATTTAGTTAAGGTGTGAGAGCCAAAATGAACTTTTTATTGCTGTAAACGCGTTTTCAGCACCTGATTGTACACTTCAGGTGAAACTGTCAAAATCTTCAAAATGAGCAAAAGCACAATGAAATTAATGCTGGAATCATCTTCAAGTTGCTAAAATACACCAATGACAGCAAAAAGTTTGAGTCTACAACATTTAGTTAAGGTGTGAGAGCCAAAATGAACTTTGTATTGCTTTAAATGCATTTTCAGTCCGATTGTACACTTCAGGTGAAACTGTCAAAATTTTCAAAATGAGCAAAAGCACAATGAAAATAAGGCTGGAATCATCTTCAAGTTGCTAAAATACACTAATGACAGCAAAAAGTTTGAGTCTACAACATTTAGTTAAGGTGTGAGAGCCAAAATGAACTTTGTACTGCTTTAAATGCATTTTTAGCCCGATTATACACTTCAGGTGAAACTGTCAAAATCTTCAAAATGAGCAAAAGCACAATGAAATTAATGCTGGAATCATCTTCAAGTTTCTAAAATACACTAATGACATCAAAAAGTTTGAGTCTACAACATTTAGTTAAGGTGTGAGAGCCAAAATAAACTTTTTATTTCTGTAAACGCGTTTTCAGCACCTGATTGTACACTTCAGGTGAAACTGTCAACATCTTCAAAATGAGCAAAAGCACAATGAAATTAATGCTGGAATCATCTTCAAGTTGCTAAAATACACTAATGACAGCAAAAAGTTTGAGTCTACAACATTTAGTTAAGGTGTGAGAGCCAAAATGAACTTTTTATTGCTGTAAACGCGTTTTCAGCACCTGATTGTACACTTCAGGTGAAACTGTCAAAATCTTCAAAATGAGCAAAAGCACAATGAAATTAATGCTGGAATCATCTTCAAGTTTCTAAAATACACTAATGACATCAAAAAGTTTGAGTCTACAACATTTAGTTAAGGTGTGAGAGCCAAAATAAACTTTTTATTTCTGTAAACGCGTTTTCAGCACCTGATTGTACAATTCAGGTGAAACTGTCAAAATCTTCAAAATGAGCAAAAGCACAATGAAATTAATGCTGGAATCATCTTCAAGTTGCTAAAATACACTAATGACAGCAACAAGTTTGAGTCTACAACATTTAGTTAAGGTGTGAGAGCCAAAATGAACTTTGTATTGCTGTAAACGCGTTTTCAGCACCTGATTGTACACTTCAGGTGAAACTGTCAAAATATTCAAAATGAGCAAAAGCACAATGAAATTAATGCTGGAATCATCTTCAAGTTGCTAAAATACACTAATGACAGCAAAAAGTTTGAGTCTACAACATTTAGTTAAGGTGTGAGAGCCAAAATTAACTTTGTATTGCTTTAAATGCATTTTCAGCCCGATTGGACACTTCAGGTGAAACTGTCAAAATCTTCAAAATGAGCAAAAGCACAATTAAATTAATGCTGGAATCATCTTCAAGCTGCTAAAATACACTAATGACAGTAACAAGTTTGAGTCTACAACATTTAGTTAAGGTGTGAGAGCCTAAATGAACTTTGTATTGCTTTAAACGCATTTTCAGCCCCTGATTGTACACTTCAGGTGAAACTGTCAAAATCTTCAAAATGAGCAAAAGCACAATGAAATTAATGCTGGAATCATCTTCAAGTTGCTAAAATACACTAATGACAGCAACAAGTTTGAGTCTACAACATTTAGTTAAGGTGTGAGAGCCTAAATGAACTTTGTATTGCTTTAAATGCATTTTCAGCCCGATTGTACACTTCAGGTGAAACTGTCAAAATCTTAAAAATGAGTAAAAGCACAATGAAATTAATGCTGGAATCATCTTCAAGTTGCTAAAATACACTAATGACAGCAAAAAGTTTGAGTCTACAACATTTAGTTAAGGTGTGAGAGCCAAAATGAACTTTGTATTGCTGTAAACGCGTTTTTAGCACCTGATTGTACAATTCAGGTGAAACTGTCAAAATATTCAAAATGAGCAAAAGCACAATGAAATTAATGCTGGAATCATCTTCAAGTTGCTAAAATACACTAATGACAGCAAAAAGTTTGAGTCTACAACATTTAGTTAAGGTGTGAGAGCCAAAATTAACTTTGTATTGCTTTAAATGCATTTTCAGCCCGATTGGACACTTCAGGTGAAACTGTCAAAATCTTCAAAATGAGCAAAAGCACAATTAAATTAATGCTGGAATCATCTTCAAGCTGCTAAAATACACTAATGACAGTAACAAGTTTGAGTCTACAACATTTAGTTAAGGTGTGAGAGCCTAAATGAACTTTGTATTGCTTTAAACGCATTTTCAGCCCCTGATTGTACACTTCAGGTGAAACTGTCAAAATCTTCAAAATGAGCAAAAGCACAATGAAATTAATGCTGGAATCATCTTCAAGTTGCTAAAATACACTAATGACAGCAACAAGTTTGAGTCTACAACATTTAGTTAAGGTGTGAGAGCCTAAATGAACTTTGTATTGCTTTAAATGCATTTTCAGCCCGATTGTACACTTCAGGTGAAACTGTCAAAATCTTAAAAATGAGCAAAAGCACAATGAAATTAATGCTGGAATCATCTTCAAGTTGCTAAAATACACTAATGACAGCAAAAAGTTTGAGTCTACAACATTTAGTTAAGGTGTGAGAGCCAAAATGAACTTTGTATTGCTGTAAACGCGTTTTTAGCACCTGATTGTACAATTCAGGTGAAACTGTCAAAATATTCAAAATGAGCAAAAGCACAATGAAATTAATGCTGGAATCATCTTCAAGTTGCTAAAATACACTAATGACAGCAAAAAGTTTGAGTCTACAACATTTAGTTAAGGTGTGAGAGCCAAAATTAACTTTGTATTGCTTTAAATGCATTTTCAGCCCGATTGGACACTTCAGGTGAAACTGTCAAAATCTTCAAAATGAGCAAAAGCACAATTAAATTAATGCTGGAATCATCTTCAAGCTGCTAAAATACACTAATGACAGTAACAAGTTTGAGTCTACAACATTTAGTTAAGGTGTGAGAGCCTAAATGAACTTTGTATTGCTTTAAACGCATTTTCAGCCCCTGATTGTACACTTCAGGTGAAACTGTCAAAATCTTCAAAATGAGCAAAAAGCACAATGAAATTAATGCTGGAATCATCTTCAAGTTGCTAAAATACACTAATGACAGCAAAAAGTTTGAGTCTACAACATTTAGTTAAGGTGTGAGAGCCAAAATGAACTTTGTATTGCTTTAAATGCATTTTCAGCCCGATAGTAAACTTCAGGTGAAACTGTCAAAATCTTCAAAATGAGCAAAAGCACAATGAAATTAATGCTGGAATCATCTTCAAGTTGCTAAAATACACTAATGACAGCAACAAGTTTGAGTCTACAACATTTAGTTAAGGTGTGAGAGCCTAAATGAACTTTGTATTGCTTTAAATGCATTTTCAGCCCGATTGTACACTTCAGGTGAAACTGTCAAAATCTTCAAAATGAGCAAAAGCACAATGAAATTAATGCTGGAATCACCTTCAAGTTGCTAAAATACACTAATGACAGCAAAAAGTTTGAGTCTACAACATTTAGTTAAGGTGTGAGAGCCAAAATGAACTTTTTATTGCTGTAAACGCGTTTTCAGCACCTGATTGTACACTTCAGGTGAAACTGTCAAAATCTTCAAAATGAGCAAAAGCACAATGAAATTAATATTGGATTCATCTTCAAGTTTCTAAAATACACTAATGACAGCAAAAAGTTTGAGTCTACAACATTTAGTTAAGGTGTGAGAGCCAAAATGAACTTTTTATTGCTGTAAACGCGTTTTCAGCACCTGATTGTACACTTCAGGTGAAACTGTCAAAATCTTCAAAATGAGCAAAAGCACAATGAAATTAATGCTGGAATCATCTTCAAGTTGCTAAAATACACCAATGACAGCAAAAAGTTTGAGTCTACAACATTTAGTTAAGGTGTGAGAGCCAAAATGAACTTTGTATTGCTTTAAATGCATTTTCAGTCCGATTGTACACTTCAGGTGAAACTGTCAAAATTTTCAAAATGAGCAAAAGCACAATGAAAATAATGCTGGAATCATCTTCAAGTTGCTAAAATACACTAATGACAGCAAAAAGTTTGAGTCTACAACATTTAGTTAAGGTGTGAGAGCCAAAATGAACTTTGTACTGCTTTAAATGCATTTTTAGCCCGATTATACACTTCAGGTGAAACTGTCAAAATCTTCAAAATGAGCAAAAGCACAATGAAATTAATGCTGGAATCATCTTCAAGTTTCTAAAATACACTAATGACATCAAAAAGTTTGAGTCTACAACATTTAGTTAAGGTGTGAGAGCCAAAATAAACTTTTTATTTCTGTAAACGCGTTTTCAGCACCTGATTGTACACTTCAGGTGAAACTGTCAACATCTTCAAAATGAGCAAAAGCACAATGAAATTAATGCTGGAATCATCTTCAAGTTGCTAAAATACACTAATGACAGCAAAAAGTTTGAGTCTACAACATTTAGTTAAGGTGTGAGAGCCAAAATGAACTTTTTATTGCTGTAAACGCGTTTTCAGCACCTGATTGTACACTTCAGGTGAAACTGTCAAAATCTTCAAAATGAGCAAAAGCACAATGAAATTAATGCTGGAATCATCTTCAAGTTTCTAAAATACACTAATGACATCAAAAAGTTTGAGTCTACAACATTTAGTTAAGGTGTGAGAGCCAAAATAAACTTTTTATTTCTGTAAACGCGTTTTCAGCACCTGATTGTACAATTCAGGTGAAACTGTCAAAATCTTCAAAATGAGCAAAAGCACAATGAAATTAATGCTGGAATCATCTTCAAGTTGCTAAAATACACTAATGACAGCAACAAGTTTGAGTCTACAACATTTAGTTAAGGTGTGAGAGCCAAAATGAACTTTGTATTGCTGTAAACGCGTTTTCAGCACCTGATTGTACACTTCAGGTGAAACTGTCAAAATATTCAAAATGAGCAAAAGCACAATGAAATTAATGCTGGAATCATCTTCAAGTTGCTAAAATACACTAATGACAGCAAAAAGTTTGAGTCTACAACATTTAGTTAAGGTGTGAGAGCCAAAATTAACTTTGTATTGCTTTAAATGCATTTTCAGCCCGATTGGACACTTCAGGTGAAACTGTCAAAATCTTCAAAATGAGCAAAAGCACAATTAAATTAATGCTGGAATCATCTTCAAGCTGCTAAAATACACTAATGACAGTAACAAGTTTGAGTCTACAACATTTAGTTAAGGTGTGAGAGCCTAAATGAACTTTGTATTGCTTTAAACGCATTTTCAGCCCCTGATTGTACACTTCAGGTGAAACTGTCAAAATCTTCAAAATGAGCAAAAGCACAATGAAATTAATGCTGGAATCATCTTCAAGTTGCTAAAATACACTAATGACAGCAACAAGTTTGAGTCTACAACATTTAGTTAAGGTGTGAGAGCCTAAATGAACTTTGTATTGCTTTAAATGAATTTTCAGCCCGATTGTACACTTCAGGTGAAACTGTCAAAATCTTAAAAATGAGCAAAAGCACAATGAAATTAATGCTGGAATCATCTTCAAGTTGCTAAAATACACTAATGACAGCAAAAAGTTTGAGTCTACAACATTTAGTTAAGGTGTGAGAGCCAAAATGAACTTTGTATTGCTGTAAACGCGTTTTTAGCACCTGATTGTACAATTCAGGTGAAACTGTCAAAATATTCAAAATGAGCAAAAGCACAATGAAATTAATGCTGGAATCATCTTCAAGTTGCTAAAATACACTAATGACAGCAAAAAGTTTGAGTCTACAACATTTAGTTAAGGTGTGAGAGCCAAAATTAACTTTGTATTGCTTTAAATGCATTTTCAGCCCGATTGGACACTTCAGGTGAAACTGTCAAAATCTTCAAAATGAGCAAAAGCACAATGAAATTAATGATGGAATCACCTTCAAGTTGCTAAAATACACTAATGACAGCAAGAAGTTTGAGTCTACAACATTTAGTTAAGGTGTGAGAGCCAAAATTAACTTTGTATTGCTTTAAATGCATTTTCAGCCCGAATGTACACTTCAGGTGAAACTGTCAAATTCTTCAAAATGAGCAAAAGCACAATGAAATTAATGCTGGAAACATCTTCAAGTTGCTAAAATACACTAATGACAGCAACAAGTTTGAGTCTACAACATTTAGTTAAGGTGTGAGAGCCAAAATGAACTTTGTATTGCTTTTAATGCATTTTCAGCCCGATAGTAAACTTCAGGTGAAACTGTCAAAATCTTCAAAATGAGCAAAAGCACAATGAAATTAATGCTGGAATCATCTTCAAGTTGCTAAAATACACTAATGACAGCAACAAGTTTGAGTCTACAACATTTAGTTAAGGTGTGAGAGCCTAAATGAACTTTGTATTGCTTTAAATGCATTTTCAGCCCGATTGTACACTTCAGGTGAAACTGTCAAAATCTTCAAAATGAGCAAAAGCACAATGAAATTAATGCTGGAATCACCTTCAAGTTGCTAAAATACACTAATGACAGCAAAAAGTTTGAGTCTACAACATTTAGTTAAGGTGTGAGAGCCAAAATGAACTTTTTATTGCTGTAAACGCGTTTTCAGCACCTGATTGTACACTTCAGGTGAAACTGTCAAAATCTTCAAAATGAGCAAAAGCACAATGAAATTAATGCTGGATTCATCTTCAAGTTTCTAAAATACACTAATGACAGCAAAAAGTTTGAGTCTACAACATTTAGTTAAGGTGTGAGAGCCAAAATGAACTTTTTATTGCTGTAAACGCGTTTTCAGCACCTGATTGTACACTTCAGGTGAAACTGTCAAAATCTTCAAAATGAGCAAAAGCACAATGAAATTAATGCTGGAATCATCTTCAAGTTGCTAAAATACACCAATGACAGCAAAAAGTTTGAGTCTACAACATTTAGTTAAGGTGTGAGAGCCAAAATGAACTTTGTATTGCTTTAAATGCATTTTCAGTCCGATTGTACACTTCAGGTGAAACTGTCAAAATTTTCAAAATGAGCAAAAGCACAATGAAAATAATGCTGGAATCATCTTCAAGTTGCTAAAATACACTAATGCCACCAAAAAGTTTGAGTCTACAACATTTAGTTAAGGTGTGAGAGCCAAAATGAACTTTGTACTGCTTTAAATGCATTTTTAGCCCGATTATACACTTCAGGTGAAACTGTCAAAATCTTCAAAATGAGCAAAAGCACAATGAAATTAATGCTGGAATCATCTTCAAGTTTCTAAAATACACTAATGACATCAAAAAGTTTGAGTCTACAACATTTAGTTAAGGTGTGAGAGCCAAAATAAACTTTTTATTTCTGTAAACGCGTTTTCAGCACCTGATTGTACACTTCAGGTGAAACTGTCAACATCTTCAAAATGAGCAAAAGCACAATGAAATTAATGCTGGAATCATCTTCAAGTTGCTAAAATACACTAATGACAGCAAAAAGTTTGAGTCTACAACATTTAGTTAAGGTGTGAGAGCCAAAATGAACTCAGTATTGCTTTAAATGCATTTTCAGCCCGATTATACACTTCAGGTGAAACTGTCAAAATCTTCAAAATGAGCAAAAGCACAATGAAATTAATGCTGGAATCATCTTCAAGTTGCTAAAATACACTAATGACAGCAAAAAGTTTGAGTCTACAACATTTAGTTAAGATGTGAGAGCCAAAATGAACTTTGTATTGCTTTAAATGCATTTTCAGCCCGATTATACACTTCAGGTGAAACTGTCAAAATCTTCAAAATGAGCAAAAGCACAATGAAATTAATGCTGGAATCATCTTCAAGTTGCTAAAATACACTAATTACAGCAAAAAGTTTGAGTCTACAACATTTAGTTAAGGTGTGAGAGCCAAAATGAACTTTTTATTGCTGTAAACGCGTTTTCAGCACCTGATTGTACACTTCAGGTGAAACTGTCAAAATCTTCAAAATGAGCAAAAGCACAATGAAATTAATGCTGGAATCATCTTCAAGTTGCTAAAATACACTAATGACAGCAAAAAGTTTGAGTCTACAACATTTAGTTAAGGTGTGAGAGCCAAAATGAACTCAGTATTGCTTTAAATGCATTTTCAGCCCGATTATACACTTCAGGTGAAACTGTCAAAATCTTCAAAATGAGCAAAAGCACAATGAAATTAATGCTGGAATCATCTTCAAGTTGCTAAAATACACTAATGACAGCAAAAAGTTTGAGTCTACAACATTTAGTTAAGATGTGAGAGCCAAAATGAACTTTGTATTGCTGTAAACGCGTTTTCAGCACCTGATTGTACACTTCAGGTGAAACTGTCAAAATCTTCAAAATGAGCAAAAGCACAATGAAGTTAATGCTGGAATCATCTTCAAGTTGCTAAAATACACTAATGACAGCAAAAACTTTGAGTCTACAACATTTAGTTAAGGTTTGAGAGCCAAAATAAACTTTTTATTGCTGTAAACGCGTTTTCAGCACCTGATTGTACACTTCAGGTGAAACTGTCAAAATCTTCAAAATGAGCAAAAGCACAGTGAAATTAATGCTGGAATCATCTTCAAGTTGCTAAAATACACCAATGACAGCAAAAAGTTTGAGTCTACAACATTTAGTTAAGGTGTGAGAGCCAAAATGAACTTTGTATTGCTGTAAACGCGTTTTCAGCACCTGATTGTACACTTCAGGTGAAACTGTCAAAATCTTCAAAATGAGCAAAAGCACAATGAAGTTAATGCTGGAATCATCTTCAAGTTGCTAAAATACACTAATGACAGCAAAAAGTTTGAGTCTACAACATTTAGTTAAGGTGTGAGAGCCAAAATGAACTTTGTATTGCTTTAAATGCATTTTCAGCCCGATTATACACTTCAGGTGGAACTGTCAAAATCTTCAAAATGAGCAAAAGCACGATGAAATTAATGCTGGAATCATCTTCAAGTTGCTAAAATACACTAATGACAGCAAAAAGTTTGAGTCTACAACATTTAGTTAAGGTGTGAGAGCCTAAATGAACTTTGTATTGCTTTAAACGCGTTTTCAGCCCCTGATTGTATCCTTCAGGTGAAACTGTCAAAATCTTCAAAATGAGCAAAAGCACAATGAAATTAATGCTGGAATCATCTTCAAGTTGCTAAAATACACTAATGACAGCAAAAAGTTTGAGTCTACAACATTTAGTTAAGGTGTGAGAGCCAAAACAAACTTTGTATTGCTTTTAATGCATTTTCAGCCCGATTATACACTTCAGGTGAAACTGTCAAAATCTTCAAAATGAGCAAAAGCACAATGAAATTAATGCTGGAATCATCTTCAAGTTGCTAAAATACACTAATGACAGCAAAAAGTTTGAGTCTACAACATTTAGTTAAGGTGTGAGAGCCAAAATGAACTTTTTATTGCTGTAAACGCGTTTTCAGCACCTGATTGTACACTTCAGGTGAAACTGTCAAAATCTTCAAAATGAGCAAAAGCACAATGAAATTAATGCTGGAATCATCTTCAAGTTGCTAATATACACTAATGACAGCAAAAAGTTTGAGTCTACAACATTTAGTTAAGGTGTGAGAGCCAAAATGAACTTTGTATTGCTTTAAATGCATTTTCAGCCCGATTATACACTTCAGGTGGAACTGTCAAAATCTTCAAAATGAGCAAAAGCACAATGAAATTAATGCTGGAATCATCTTCAAGTTGCTAAAATACACTAATGACAGCAAAAAGTTTGAGTCTACAACATTTAGTTAAGGTGTGAGAGCCTAAATGAACTTTGTATTGCTTTAAACGCGTTTTCAGCCCCTGATTGTATCCTTCAGGTGAAACTGTCAAAATCTTCAAAATGAGCAAAAGCACAATGAAATTAATGCTGGAATCATCTTCAAGTTGCTAAAATACACTAATGACAGCAAAAAGTTTGAGTCTACAACATTTAGTTAAGGTGTGCGAGCCAAAACAAACTTTGTATTGCTTTTAATGCATTTTCAGCCCGATTATACACTTCAGGTGAAACTGTCAAAATCTTCAAAATGAGCAAAAGCACAATGAAATTAATGCTGGAATCATCTTCAAGTTGCTAAAATACACTAATGACAGCAAAAAGTTTGAGTCTACAACATTTAGTTAAGGTGTGAGAGCCAAAATGAACTCAGTATTGCTTTAAATGCATTTTCAGCCCGATTATACACTTCAGGTGAAACTGTCAAAATCTTCAAAATGAGCAAAAGCACAATGAAATTAATGCTGGAATCATCTTCAAGTTGCTAAAATACACTAATGACAGCAAAAAGTTTGAGTCTACAACATTTAGTTAAGATGTGAGAGCCAAAATGAACTTTGTATTGCTTTAAATGCATTTTCAGCCCGATTATACACTTCAGGTGAAACTGTCAAAATCTTCAAAATGAGCAAAAGCACAATGAAATTAATGCTGGAATCATCTTCAAGTTGCTAAAATACACTAATTACAGCAAAAAGTTTGAGTCTACAACATTTAGTTAAGGTGTGAGAGCCAAAATGAACTTTTTATTGCTGTAAACGCGTTTTCAGCACCTGATTGTACACTTCAGGTGAAACTGTCAAAATCTTCAAAATGAGCAAAAGCACAATGAAATTAATGCTGGAATCATCTTCAAGTTGCTAAAATACACTAATGACAGCAAAAAGTTTGAGTCTACAACATTTAGTTAAGGTGTGAGAGCCAAAATGAACTCAGTATTGCTTTAAATGCATTTTCAGCCCGATTATACACTTCAGGTGAAACTGTCAAAATCTTCAAAATGAGCAAAAGCACAATGAAATTAATGCTGGAATCATCTTCAAGTTGCTAAAATACACTAATGACAGCAAAAAGTTTGAGTCTACAACATTTAGTTAAGATGTGAGAGCCAAAATGAACTTTGTATTGCTGTAAACGCGTTTTCAGCACCTGATTGTACACTTCAGGTGAAACTGTCAAAATCTTCAAAATGAGCAAAAGCACAATGAAATTAATGCTGGAATCATCTTCAAGTTGCTAAAATACACCAATGACAGCAAAAAGTTTGAGTCTACAACATTTAGTTAAGGTGTGAGAGCCAAAATGAACTTTGTATTGCTTTAAATGCATTTTCAGTCCGATTGTACACTTCAGGTGAAACTGTCAAAATTTTCAAAATGAGCAAAAGCACAATGAAAATAATGCTGGAATCATCTTCAAGTTGCTAAAATACACTAATGCCACCAAAAAGTTTGAGTCTACAACATTTAGTTAAGGTGTGAGAGCCAAAATGAACTTTGTACTGCTTTAAATGCATTTTTAGCCCGATTATACACTTCAGGTGAAACTGTCAAAATCTTCAAAATGAGCAAAAGCACAATGAAATTAATGCTGGAATCATCTTCAAGTTTCTAAAATACACTAATGACATCAAAAAGTTTGAGTCTACAACATTTAGTTAAGGTGTGAGAGCCAAAATAAACTTTTTATTTCTGTAAACGCGTTTTCAGCACCTGATTGTACACTTCAGGTGAAACTGTCAACATCTTCAAAATGAGCAAAAGCACAATGAAATTAATGCTGGAATCATCTTCAAGTTGCTAAAATACACTAATGACAGCAAAAAGTTTGAGTCTACAACATTTAGTTAAGGTGTGAGAGCCAAAATGAACTCAGTATTGCTTTAAATGCATTTTCAGCCCGATTATACACTTCAGGTGAAACTGTCAAAATCTTCAAAATGAGCAAAAGCACAATGAAATTAATGCTGGAATCATCTTCAAGTTGCTAAAATACACTAATGACAGCAAAAAGTTTGAGTCTACAACATTTAGTTAAGATGTGAGAGCCAAAATGAACTTTGTATTGCTTTAAATGCATTTTCAGCCCGATTATACACTTCAGGTGAAACTGTCAAAATCTTCAAAATGAGCAAAAGCACAATGAAATTAATGCTGGAATCATCTTCAAGTTGCTAAAATACACTAATTACAGCAAAAAGTTTGAGTCTACAACATTTAGTTAAGGTGTGAGAGCCAAAATGAACTTTTTATTGCTGTAAACGCGTTTTCAGCACCTGATTGTACACTTCAGGTGAAACTGTCAAAATCTTCAAAATGAGCAAAAGCACAATGAAATTAATGCTGGAATCATCTTCAAGTTGCTAAAATACACTAATGACAGCAAAAAGTTTGAGTCTACAACATTTAGTTAAGGTGTGAGAGCCAAAATGAACTCAGTATTGCTTTAAATGCATTTTCAGCCCGATTATACACTTCAGGTGAAACTGTCAAAATCTTCAAAATGAGCAAAAGCACAATGAAATTAATGCTGGAATCATCTTCAAGTTGCTAAAATACACTAATGACAGCAAAAAGTTTGAGTCTACAACATTTAGTTAAGATGTGAGAGCCAAAATGAACTTTGTATTGCTGTAAACGCGTTTTCAGCACCTGATTGTACACTTCAGGTGAAACTGTCAAAATCTTCAAAATGAGCAAAAGCACAATGAAGTTAATGCTGGAATCATCTTCAAGTTGCTAAAATACACTAATGACAGCAAAAACTTTGAGTCTACAACATTTAGTTAAGGTTTGAGAGCCAAAATAAACTTTTTATTGCTGTAAACGCGTTTTCAGCACCTGATTGTACACTTCAGGTGAAACTGTCAAAATCTTCAAAATGAGCAAAAGCACAGTGAAATTAATGCTGGAATCATCTTCAAGTTGCTAAAATACACCAATGACAGCAAAAAGTTTGAGTCTACAACATTTAGTTAAGGTGTGAGAGCCAAAATGAACTTTGTATTGCTGTAAACGCGTTTTCAGCACCTGATTGTACACTTCAGGTGAAACTGTCAAAATCTTCAAAATGAGCAAAAGCACAATGAAGTTAATGCTGGAATCATCTTCAAGTTGCTAAAATACACTAATGACAGCAAAAAGTTTGAGTCTACAACATTTAGTTAAGGTGTGAGAGCCAAAATGAACTTTGTATTGCTTTAAATGCATTTTCAGCCCGATTATACACTTCAGGTGGAACTGTCAAAATCTTCAAAATGAGCAAAAGCACGATGAAATTAATGCTGGAATCATCTTCAAGTTGCTAAAATACACTAATGACAGCAAAAAGTTTGAGTCTACAACATTTAGTTAAGGTGTGAGAGCCTAAATGAACTTTGTATTGCTTTAAACGCGTTTTCAGCCCCTGATTGTATCCTTCAGGTGAAACTGTCAAAATCTTCAAAATGAGCAAAAGCACAATGAAATTAATGCTGGAATCATCTTCAAGTTGCTAAAATACACTAATGACAGCAAAAAGTTTGAGTCTACAACATTTAGTTAAGGTGTGAGAGCCAAAACAAACTTTGTATTGCTTTTAATGCATTTTCAGCCCGATTATACACTTCAGGTGAAACTGTCAAAATCTTCAAAATGAGCAAAAGCACAATGAAATTAATGCTGGAATCATCTTCAAGTTGCTAAAATACACTAATGACAGCAAAAAGTTTGAGTCTACAACATTTAGTTAAGGTGTGAGAGCCAAAATGAACTTTTTATTGCTGTAAACGCGTTTTCAGCACCTGATTGTACACTTCAGGTGAAACTGTCAAAATCTTCAAAATGAGCAAAAGCACAATGAAATTAATGCTGGAATCATCTTCAAGTTGCTAATATACACTAATGACAGCAAAAAGTTTGAGTCTACAACATTTAGTTAAGGTGTGAGAGCCAAAATGAACTTTGTATTGCTTTAAATGCATTTTCAGCCCGATTATACACTTCAGGTGGAACTGTCAAAATCTTCAAAATGAGCAAAAGCACAATGAAATTAATGCTGGAATCATCTTCAAGTTGCTAAAATACACTAATGACAGCAAAAAGTTTGAGTCTACAACATTTAGTTAAGGTGTGAGAGCCTAAATGAACTTTGTATTGCTTTAAACGCGTTTTCAGCCCCTGATTGTATCCTTCAGGTGAAACTGTCAAAATCTTCAAAATGAGCAAAAGCACAATGAAATTAATGCTGGAATCATCTTCAAGTTGCTAAAATACACTAATGACAGCAAAAAGTTTGAGTCTACAACATTTAGTTAAGGTGTGAGAGCCAAAACAAACTTTGTATTGCTTTTAATGCATTTTCAGCCCGATTATACACTTCAGGTGAAACTGTCAAAATCTTCAAAATGAGCAAAAGCACAATGAAATTAATGCTGGAATCATCTTCAAGTTGCTAAAATACACTAATGACAGCAAAAAGTTTGAGTCTACAACATTTAGTTAAGGTGTGAGAGCCAAAATGAACTTTTTATTGCTGTAAACGCGTTTTCAGCACCTGATTGTACACTTCAGGTGAAACTGTCAAAATCTTCAAAATGAGCAAAAGCACAATGAAATTAATGCTGGAATCATCTTCAAGTTGCTAATATACACTAATGACAGCAAAAAGTTTGAGTCTACAACATTTAGTTAAGGTGTGAGAGCCAAAATGAACTTTGTATTGCTTTAAATGCATTTTCAGCCCGATTATACACTTCAGGTGAAACTGTCAAAATCTTCAAAATGAGCAAAAGCACAATGAAATTAATGCTGGAATCATCTTCAAGTTGCTAAAATACACTAATGACAGCAAAAAGTTTGAGTCTACAACATTTAGTTAAGATGTGAGAGCCAAAATGAACTTTGTATTGCTTTAAATGCATTTTCAGCCCGATTATACACTTCAGGTGAAACTGTCAAAATCTTCAAAATGAGCAAAAGCACAATGAAATTAATGCTGGAATCATCATCAAGTTGCTAAAATACACTAATTACAGCAAAAAGTTTGAGTCTACAACATTTAGTTAAGGTGTGAGAGCCAAAATGAACTTTTTATTGCTGTAAACGCGTTTTCAGCACCTGATTGTACACTTCAGGTGAAACTGTCAAAATCTTCAAAATGAGCAAAAGCACAATGAAATTAATGCTGGAATCATCTTCAAGTTGCTAAAATACACCAATGACAGCAAAAAGTTTGAGTCTACAACATTTAGTTAAGGTGTGAGAGCCAAAATGAACTTTGTATTGCTTTAAATGCATTTTCAGTCCGATTGTACACTTCAGGTGAAACTGTCAAAATTTTCAAAATGAGCAAAAGCACAATGAAAATAATGCTGGAATCATCTTCAAGTTGCTAAAATACACTAATGACAGCAAAAAGTTTGAGTCTACAACATTTAGTTAAGGTGTGAGAGCCAAAATGAACTTTGTACTGCTTTAAATGCATTTTCAGCCCGATTATACACTTCAGGTGAAACTGTCAAAATCTTCAAAATGAGCAAAAGCACAATGAAATTAATGCTGGAATCATCTTCAAGTTGCTAAAATACACTAATGACAGCAAAAAGTTTGAGTCTACAACATTTAGTTAAGGTGTGAGAGCCAAAATGAACTTTTTATTGCTGTAAACGCGTTTTCAGCACCTGATTGTACACTTCAGGTGAAACTGTCAAAATCTTCAAAATGAGCAAAAGCACAATGAAATTAATGCTGGAATCATCTTCAAGTTTCTAAAATACACTAATGACATCAAAAAGTTTGAGTCTACAACATTTAGTTAAGGTGTGAGAGCCAAAATAAACTTTTTATTTCTGTAAACGCGTTTTCAGCACCTGATTGTACACTTCAGGTGAAACTGTCAACATCTTCAAAATGAGCAAAAGCACAATGAAATTAATGCTGGAATCATCTTCAAGTTGCTAAAATACACTAATGACAGCAAAAAGTTTGAGTCTACAACATTTAGTTAAGATGTGAGAGCCAAAATGAACTTTGTATTGCTTTAAATGCATTTTCAGCCCGATTATACACTTCAGGTGAAACTGTCAAAATCTTCAAAATGAGCAAAAGCACAATGAAATTAATGCTGGAATCATCTTCAAGTTGCTAAAATACACTAATTACAGCAAAAAGTTTGAGTTTACAACATTTAGTTAAGGTGTGAGAGCCAAAATGAACTTTGTATTGCTGTAAACGCGTTTTCAGCACCTGATTGTACACTTCAGGTGAAACTGTCAAAATCTTCAAAATGAGCAAAAGCACAATGAAGTTAATGCTGGAATCATCTTCAAGTTGCTAAAATACACTAATGACAGCAAAAAGTTTGAGTCTACAACATTTAGTTAAGGTGTGAGAGCCAAAATGAACTTTGTATTGCTTTAAATGCATTTTCAGCCCGATTATACACTTCAGGTGAAACTGTCAAAATCTTCAAAATGAGCAAAAGCACAATGAAATTAATGCTGGAATAATCTTCAAGTTGCTAAAATACACTAATGACAGCAAAAAGTTTGAGTCTACAACATTTAGTTAAGGTGTGAGAGCCAAAATGAACTTTTTATTGCTGTAAACGCGTTTTCAGCACCTGATTGTACACTTCAGGTGAAACTGTCAAAATCTTCAAAATGAGCAAAAGCACAATGAAATTAATGCTGGATTCATCTTCAAGTTTCTAAAATACACTAATGACAGCAAAAAGTTTGAGTCTACAACATTTTGTTAAGGTGTGAGAGCCAAAATGAACTTTTTATTGCTGTAAACGCGTTTTCAGCACCTGATTGTACACTTCAGGTGAAACTGTCAACATCTTCAAAATGAGCAAAAGCACAATGAAATTAATGCTGGAATCATCTTCAAGTTGCTAAAATACACTAATGACAGCAAAAAGTTTGAGTCTACAACATTTAGTTAAGGTGTGAGAGCCAAAATGAACTTTGTATTGCTTTAAATGCATTTTCAGCCCGATTATACACTTGAGGTGAAACTGTCAAAATCTTCAAAATGAGCAAAAGCACAATGAAATTAATGCTGGAATCATCTTCAAGTTGCTAAAATACACTAATGACAGCAAAAAGTTTGAGTCTACAACATTTAGTTAAGGTGTGAGAGCCAAAATGAACTTTGTACTGCTTTAAATGCATTTTCAGCCCGATTATACACTTCAGGTGAAACTGTCAAAATCTTCAAAATGAGCAAAAGCACAATGAAATTAATGCTGGAATCATCTTCAAGTTTCTAAAATACACTAATGACAGCAAAAAGTTTGAGTCTACAACATTTAGTTAAGGTGTGAGAGCCAAAATGAACTTTTTATTGCTGTAAACGCGTTTTCAGCACCTGATTGTACACTTCAGGTGAAACTGTCAAAATCTTCAAAATGAGCAAAAGCACAATGAAATTAATGCTGGACTCATCTTCAAGTTGCTAAAATACACTAATGACAGCAAAAAGTTTGAGTCTACAACATTTTGTTAAGGTGTGAGAGCCAAAATGAACTTTGTATTGCTTTAAATGCATTTTCAGCCCGATTGTACACTTCAGGTGAAACTGTCAAAATCTTCAAAATGAGCAAAAGCACAATGAAATTAATGCTGGAATCATCTTCAAGTTGCTAAAATACACTAATTACAGCAAAAAGTTTGAGTCTACAACATTTAGTTAAGGTGTGAGAGCCTAAATGAACTTTGTATTGCTTTAAACGCGTTTTTCAGCCCCTGATTGTATACTTCAGGTGAAACTGTCAAAATCTTCAAAATGAGCAAAAGCACAATGAAATTAATGCTGGAATCATCTTCAAGTTGCTAAAATACACTAATGACAGCAAAAAGTTTGAGTCTACAACATTTAGTTAAGGTGTGAGAGCCAAAATGAACTTTTTATTGCTGTAAACGCGTTTTCAGCACCTGATTGTACACTTCAGGTGAAACTGTCAAAATCTTCAAAATGAGCAAAAGCACAATGAAATTAATGCTGGAATCATCTTCAAGTTGCTAATATACACTAATGACAGCAAAAAGTTTGAGTCTACAACATTTAGTTAAGGTGTGAGAGCCAAAATGAACTTTGTATTGCTTTAAATGCATTTTCAGCCCGATTATACACTTCAGGTGGAACTGTCAAAATCTTCAAAATGAGCAAAAGCACAATGAAATTAATGCTGGAATCATCTTCAAGTTGCTAAAATACACTAATGACAGCAAAAAGTTTGAGTCTACAACATTTAGTTAAGGTGTGAGAGCCTAAATGAACTTTGTATTGCTTTAAACGCGTTTTCAGCCCCTGATTGTATCCTTCAGGTGAAACTGTCAAAATCTTCAAAATGAGCAAAAGCACAATGAAATTAATGCTGGAATCATCTTCAAGTTGCTAAAATACACTAATGACAGCAAAAAGTTTGAGTCTACAACATTTAGTTAAGGTGTGCGAGCCAAAACAAACTTTGTATTGCTTTTAATGCATTTTCAGCCCGATTATACACTTCAGGTGAAACTGTCAAAATCTTCAAAATGAGCAAAAGCACAATGAAATTAATGCTGGAATCATCTTCAAGTTGCTAAAATACACTAATGACAGCAAAAAGTTTGAGTCTACAACATTTAGTTAAGGTGTGAGAGCCAAAATGAACTCAGTATTGCTTTAAATGCATTTTCAGCCCGATTATACACTTCAGGTGAAACTGTCAAAATCTTCAAAATGAGCAAAAGCACAATGAAATTAATGCTGGAATCATCTTCAAGTTGCTAAAATACACTAATGACAGCAAAAAGTTTGAGTCTACAACATTTAGTTAAGATGTGAGAGCCAAAATGAACTTTGTATTGCTTTAAATGCATTTTCAGCCCGATTATACACTTCAGGTGAAACTGTCAAAATCTTCAAAATGAGCAAAAGCACAATGAAATTAATGCTGGAATCATCTTCAAGTTGCTAAAATACACTAATTACAGCAAAAAGTTTGAGTCTACAACATTTAGTTAAGGTGTGAGAGCCAAAATGAACTTTTTATTGCTGTAAACGCGTTTTCAGCACCTGATTGTACACTTCAGGTGAAACTGTCAAAATCTTCAAAATGAGCAAAAGCACAATGAAATTAATGCTGGAATCATCTTCAAGTTGCTAAAATACACTAATGACAGCAAAAAGTTTGAGTCTACAACATTTAGTTAAGGTGTGAGAGCCAAAATGAACTCAGTATTGCTTTAAATGCATTTTCAGCCCGATTATACACTTCAGGTGAAACTGTCAAAATCTTCAAAATGAGCAAAAGCACAATGAAATTAATGCTGGAATCATCTTCAAGTTGCTAAAATACACTAATGACAGCAAAAAGTTTGAGTCTACAACATTTAGTTAAGATGTGAGAGCCAAAATGAACTTTGTATTGCTGTAAACGCGTTTTCAGCACCTGATTGTACACTTCAGGTGAAACTGTCAAAATCTTCAAAATGAGCAAAAGCACAATGAAATTAATGCTGGAATCATCTTCAAGTTGCTAAAATCACCAATGACAGCAAAAAGTTTGAGTCTACAACATTTAGTTAAGGTGTGAGAGCCAAAATGAACTTTGTATTGCTTTAAATGCATTTTCAGTCCGATTGTACACTTCAGGTGAAACTGTCAAAATTTTCAAAATGAGCAAAAGCACAATGAAAATAATGCTGGAATCATCTTCAAGTTGCTAAAATACACTAATGCCACCAAAAAGTTTGAGTCTACAACATTTAGTTAAGGTGTGAGAGCCAAAATGAACTTTGTACTGCTTTAAATGCATTTTTTAGCCCGATTATACACTTCAGGTGAAACTGTCAAAATCTTCAAAATGAGCAAAAGCACAATGAAATTAATGCTGGAATCATCTTCAAGTTTCTAAATACACTAATGACATCAAAAAGTTTGAGTCTACAACATTTAGTTAAGGTGTGAGAGCCAAAATAAACTTTTTATTTCTGTAAACGCGTTTTCAGCACCTGATTGTACACTTCAGGTGAAACTGTCAACATCTTCAAAATGAGCAAAAGCACAATGAAATTAATGCTGGAATCATCTTCAAGTTGCTAAAATACACTAATGACAGCAAAAAGTTTGAGTCTACAACATTTAGTTAAGGTGTGAGAGCCAAAATGAACTCAGTATTGCTTTAAATGCATTTTCAGCCCGATTATACACTTCAGGTGAAACTGTCAAAATCTTCAAAATGAGCAAAAGCACAATGAAATTAATGCTGGAATCATCTTCAAGTTGCTAAAATACACTAATGACAGCAAAAAGTTTGAGTCTACAACATTTAGTTAAGATGTGAGAGCCAAAATGAACTTTGTATTGCTTTAAATGCATTTTCAGCCCGATTATACACTTCAGGTGAAACTGTCAAAATCTTCAAAATGAGCAAAAGCACAATGAAATTAATGCTGGAATCATCTTCAAGTTGCTAAAATACACTAATTACAGCAAAAAGTTTGAGTCTACAACATTTAGTTAAGGTGTGAGAGCCAAAATGAACTTTTTATTGCTGTAAACGCGTTTTCAGCACCTGATTGTACACTTCAGGTGAAACTGTCAAAATCTTCAAAATGAGCAAAAGCACAATGAAATTAATGCTGGAATCATCTTCAAGTTGCTAAAATACACTAATGACAGCAAAAAGTTTGAGTCTACAACATTTAGTTAAGGTGTGAGAGCCAAAATGAACTCAGTATTGCTTTAAATGCATTTTCAGCCCGATTATACACTTCAGGTGAAACTGTCAAAATCTTCAAAATGAGCAAAAGCACAATGAAATTAATGCTGGAATCATCTTCAAGTTGCTAAAATACACTAATGACAGCAAAAAGTTTGAGTCTACAACATTTAGTTAAGATGTGAGAGCCAAAATGAACTTTGTATTGCTGTAAACGCGTTTCAGCACCTGATTGTACACTTCAGGTGAAACTGTCAAAATCTTCAAAATGAGCAAAAGCACAATGAAGTTAATGCTGGAATCATCTTCAAGTTGCTAAAATACACTAATGACAGCAAAAACTTTGAGTCTACAACATTTAGTTAAGGTTTGAGAGCCAAAATAAACTTTTTATTGCTGTAAACGCGTTTTCAGCACCTGATTGTACACTTCAGGTGAAACTGTCAAAATCTTCAAAATGAGCAAAAGCACAGTGAAATTAATGCTGGAATCATCTTCAAGTTGCTAAAAATACACCAATGACAGCAAAAAGTTTGAGTCTACAACATTTAGTTAAGGTGTGAGAGCCAAAATGAACTTTGTATTTGCTGTAAACGCGTTTTCAGCACCTGATTGTACACTTCAGGTGAAACTGTCAAAATCTTCAAAATGAGCAAAAGCACAATGAAGTTAATGCTGGAATCATCTTCAAGTTGCTAAAATACACTAATGACAGCAAAAAGTTTGAGTCTACAACATTTAGTTAAGGTGTGAGAGCCAAAATGAACTTTGTATTGCTTTAAATGCATTTTCAGCCCGATTATACACTTCAGGTGGAACTGTCAAAATCTTCAAAATGAGCAAAAGCACGATGAAATTAATGCTGGAATCATCTTCAAGTTGCTAAAATACACTAATGACAGCAAAAAGTTTGAGTCTACAACATTTAGTTAAGGTGTGAGAGCCTAAATGAACTTTGTATTGCTTTAAACGCGTTTTCAGCCCCTGATTGTATCCTTCAGGTGAAACTGTCAAAATCTTCAAAATGAGCAAAAGCACAATGAAATTAATGCTGGAATCATCTTCAAGTTGCTAAAATACACTAATGACAGCAAAAAGTTTGAGTCTACAACATTTAGTTAAGGTGTGAGAGCCAAAACAAACTTTGTATTGCTTTTAATGCATTTTCAGCCCGATTATACACTTCAGGTGAAACTGTCAAAATCTTCAAAATGAGCAAAAGCACAATGAAATTAATGCTGGAATCATCTTCAAGTTGCTAAAATACACTAATGACAGCAAAAAGTTTGAGTCTACAACATTTAGTTAAGGTGTGAGAGCCAAAATGAACTTTTTATTGCTGTAAACGCGTTTTCAGCACCTGATTGTACACTTCAGGTGAAACTGTCAAAATCTTCAAAATGAGCAAAAGCACAATGAAATTAATGCTGGAATCATCTTCAAGTTGCTAATATACACTAATGACAGCAAAAAGTTTGAGTCTACAACATTTAGTTAAGGTGTGAGAGCCAAAATGAACTTTGTATTGCTTTAAATGCATTTTCAGCCCGATTATACACTTCAGGTGGAACTGTCAAAATCTTCAAAATGAGCAAAAGCACAATGAAATTAATGCTGGAATCATCTTCAAGTTGCTAAAATACACTAATGACAGCAAAAAGTTTGAGTCTACAACATTTAGTTAAGGTGTGAGAGCCTAAATGAACTTTGTATTGCTTTAAACGCGTTTTCAGCCCCTGATTGTATCCTTCAGGTGAAACTGTCAAAATCTTCAAAATGAGCAAAAGCACAATGAAATTAATGCTGGAATCATCTTCAAGTTGCTAAAATACACTAATGACAGCAAAAAGTTTGAGTCTACAACATTTAGTTAAGGTGTGAGAGCCAAAACAAACTTTGTATTGCTTTTAATGCATTTTCAGCCCGATTATACACTTCAGGTGAAACTGTCAAAATCTTCAAAATGAGCAAAAGCACAATGAAATTAATGCTGGAATCATCTTCAAGTTGCTAAAATACACTAATGACAGCAAAAAGTTTGAGTCTACAACATTTAGTTAAGGTGTGAGAGCCAAAATGAACTTTTTATTGCTGTAAACGCGTTTTCAGCACCTGATTGTACACTTCAGGTGAAACTGTCAAAATCTTCAAAATGAGCAAAAGCACAATGAAATTAATGCTGGAATCATCTTCAAGTTGCTAATATACACTAATGACAGCAAAAAGTTTGAGTCTACAACATTTAGTTAAGGTGTGAGAGCCAAAATGAACTTTGTATTGCTTTAAATGCATTTTCAGCCCGATTATACACTTCAGGTGAAACTGTCAAAATCTTCAAAATGAGCAAAAGCACAATGAAATTAATGCTGGAATCATCTTCAAGTTGCTAAAATACACTAATGACAGCAAAAAGTTTGAGTCTACAACATTTAGTTAAGATGTGAGAGCCAAAATGAACTTTGTATTGCTTTAAATGCATTTTCAGCCCGATTATACACTTCAGGTGAAACTGTCAAAATCTTCAAAATGAGCAAAAGCACAATGAAATTAATGCTGGAATCATCATCAAGTTGCTAAAATACACTAATTACAGCAAAAAGTTTGAGTCTACAACATTTAGTTAAGGTGTGAGAGCCAAAATGAACTTTTTATTGCTGTAAACGCGTTTTCAGCACCTGATTGTACACTTCAGGTGAAACTGTCAAAATCTTCAAAATGAGCAAAAGCACAATGAAATTAATGCTGGAATCATCTTCAAGTTGCTAAAATACACCAATGACAGCAAAAAGTTTGAGTCTACAACATTTAGTTAAGGTGTGAGAGCCAAAATGAACTTTGTATTGCTTTAAATGCATTTTCAGTCCGATTGTACACTTCAGGTGAAACTGTCAAAATTTTCAAAATGAGCAAAAGCACAATGAAAATAATGCTGGAATCATCTTCAAGTTGCTAAAATACACTAATGACAGCAAAAAGTTTGAGTCTACAACATTTAGTTAAGGTGTGAGAGCCAAAATGAACTTTGTACTGCTTTAAATGCATTTTCAGCCCGATTATACACTTCAGGTGAAACTGTCAAAATCTTCAAAATGAGCAAAAGCACAATGAAATTAATGCTGGAATCATCTTCAAGTTGCTAAAATACACTAATGACAGCAAAAAGTTTGAGTCTACAACATTTAGTTAAGGTGTGAGAGCCAAAATGAACTTTTTATTGCTGTAAACGCGTTTTCAGCACCTGATTGTACACTTCAGGTGAAACTGTCAAAATCTTCAAAATGAGCAAAAGCACAATGAAATTAATGCTGGAATCATCTTCAAGTTTCTAAAATACACTAATGACATCAAAAAGTTTGAGTCTACAACATTTAGTTAAGGTGTGAGAGCCAAAATAAACTTTTTATTTCTGTAAACGCGTTTTCAGCACCTGATTGTACACTTCAGGTGAAACTGTCAACATCTTCAAAATGAGCAAAAGCACAATGAAATTAATGCTGGAATCATCTTCAAGTTGCTAAAATACACTAATGACAGCAAAAAGTTTGAGTCTACAACATTTAGTTAAGATGTGAGAGCCAAAATGAACTTTGTATTGCTTTAAATGCATTTTCAGCCCGATTATACACTTCAGGTGAAACTGTCAAAATCTTCAAAATGAGCAAAAGCACAATGAAATTAATGCTGGAATCATCTTCAAGTTGCTAAAATACACTAATTACAGCAAAAAGTTTGAGTTTACAACATTTAGTTAAGGTGTGAGAGCCAAAATGAACTTTGTATTGCTGTAAACGCGTTTTCAGCACCTGATTGTACACTTCAGGTGAAACTGTCAAAATCTTCAAAATGAGCAAAAGCACAATGAAGTTAATGCTGGAATCATCTTCAAGTTGCTAAAATACACTAATGACAGCAAAAAGTTTGAGTCTACAACATTTAGTTAAGGTGTGAGAGCCAAAATGAACTTTGTATTGCTTTAAATGCATTTTCAGCCCGATTATACACTTCAGGTGAAACTGTCAAAATCTTCAAAATGAGCAAAAGCACAATGAAATTAATGCTGGAATAATCTTCAAGTTGCTAAAATACACTAATGACAGCAAAAAGTTTGAGTCTACAACATTTAGTTAAGGTGTGAGAGCCAAAATGAACTTTTTATTGCTGTAAACGCGTTTTCAGCACCTGATTGTACACTTCAGGTGAAACTGTCAAAATCTTCAAAATGAGCAAAAGCACAATGAAATTAATGCTGGATTCATCTTCAAGTTTCTAAAATACACTAATGACAGCAAAAAGTTTGAGTCTACAACATTTTGTTAAGGTGTGAGAGCCAA
Organism: Leptonotus elevatus; assembly: GCF_054856555.1. Classification (NCBI taxonomy): domain Eukaryota; kingdom Metazoa; phylum Chordata; class Actinopteri; order Syngnathiformes; family Syngnathidae; genus Leptonotus; species Leptonotus elevatus. Next base: position 420,889 of record NW_028233702.1, read on the forward strand.
AATGAACTTTTTATTGCTGTAAACGCGTTTTCAGCACCTGATTGTACACTTCAGGTGAAACTGTCAACATCTTCAAAATGAGCAAAAGCACAATGAAATTAATGCTGGAATCATCTTCAAGTTGCTAAAATACACTAATGACAGCAAAAAGTTTGAGTCTACAACATTTAGTTAAGGTGTGAGAGCCAAAATGAACTTTGTATTGCTTTAAATGCATTTTCAGCCCGATTATACACTTGAGGTGAAACTGTCAAAATCTTCAAAATGAGCAAAAGCACAATGAAATTAATGCTGGAATCATCTTCAAGTTGCTAAAATACACTAATGACAGCAAAAAGTTTGAGTCTACAACATTTAGTTAAGGTGTGAGAGCCAAAATGAACTTTGTACTGCTTTAAATGCATTTTCAGCCCGATTATACACTTCAGGTGAAACTGTCAAAATCTTCAAAATGAGCAAAAGCACAATGAAATTAATGCTGGAATCATCTTCAAGTTTCTAAAATACACTAATGACAGCAAAAAGTTTGAGTCTACAACATTTAGTTAAGGTGTGAGAGCCAAAATGAACTTTTTATTGCTGTAAACGCGTTTTCAGCACCTGATTGTACACTTCAGGTGAAACTGTCAAAATCTTCAAAATGAGCAAAAGCACAATGAAATTAATGCTGGACTCATCTTCAAGTTGCTAAAATACACTAATGACAGCAAAAAGTTTGAGTCTACAACATTTTGTTAAGGTGTGAGAGCCAAAATGAACTTTGTATTGCTTTAAATGCATTTTCAGCCCGATTGTACACTTCAGGTGAAACTGTCAAAATCTTCAAAATGAGCAAAAGCACAATGAAATTAATGCTGGAATCATCTTCAAGTTGCTAAAATACACTAATTACAGCAAAAAGTTTGAGTCTACAACATTTAGTTAAGGTGTGAGAGCCTAAATGAACTTTGTATTGCTTTAAACGCGTTTTTCAGCCCCTGATTGTATACTTCAGGTGAAACTGTCAAAATCTTCAAAATGAGCAAAAGCACAATGAAATTAATGCTGGAATCATCTTCAAGTTGCTAAAATACACTAAAGACAGCAAAAAGGTTGAGTCTACAACATTTAGTTAAGGTGTGAGAGCCAAAATGAACTTTTTATTGCTGTAAACGCGTTTTCAGCACCTGATTGTACACTTCAGGTGAAACTGTCAAAATCTTCAAAATGAGCAAAAGCACAATGAAATTAATGCTGGAATCATCTTCAAGTTTCTAAAATACACTAATGACATCAAAAAGTTTGAGTCTACAACATTTAGTTAAGGTGTGAGAGCCAAAATAAACTTTTTATTTCTGTAAACGCGTTTTCAGCACCTGATTGTACACTTCAGGTGAAACTGTCAACATCTTCAAAATGAGCAAAAGCACAATGAAATTAATGCTGGAATCATCTTCAAGTTGCTAAAATACACTAATGACAGCAAAAAGTTTGAGTCTACAACATTTAGTTAAGATGTGAGAGCCAAAATGAACTTTGTATTGCTTTAAATGCATTTTCAGCCCGATTATACACTTCAGGTGAAACTGTCAAAATCTTCAAAATGAGCAAAAGCACAATGAAATTAATGCTGGAATCATCTTCAAGTTGCTAAAATACACTAATTACAGCAAAAAGTTTGAGTTTACAACATTTAGTTAAGGTGTGAGAGCCAAAATGAACTTTGTATTGCTGTAAACGCGTTTTCAGCACCTGATTGTACACTTCAGGTGAAACTGTCAAAATCTTCAAAATGAGCAAAAGCACAATGAAGTTAATGCTGGAATCATCTTCAAGTTGCTAAAATACACTAATGACAGCAAAAAGTTTGAGTCTACAACATTTAGTTAAGGTGTGAGAGCCAAAATGAACTTTGTATTGCTTTAAATGCATTTTCAGCCCGATTATACACTTCAGGTGAAACTGTCAAAATCTTCAAAATGAGCAAAAGCACAATGAAATTAATGCTGGAATCATCTTCAAGTTGCTAAAATACACTAATGACAGCAAAAAGTTTGAGTCTACAACATTTAGTTAAGGTGTGAGAGCCAAAATGAACTTTTTATTGCTGTAAACGCGTTTTCAGCACCTGATTGTACACTTCAGGTGAAACTGTCAAAATCTTCAAAATGAGCAAAAGCACAATGAAATTAATGCTGGATTCATCTTCAAGTTTCTAAAATACACTAATGACAGCAAAAAGTTTGAGTCTACAACATTTTGTTAAGGTGTGAGAGCCAAAATGAACTTTTTATTGCTGTAAACGCGTTTTCAGCACCTGATTGTACACTTCAGGTGAAACTGTCAAAATCTTCAAAATGAGCAAAAGCACAATGAAATTAATGCTGGAATCATCTTCAAGTTGCTAAAATACACTAATGACAGCAAAAAGTTTGAGTCTACAACATTTAGTTAAGGTGTGAGAGCCAAAATGAACTTTGTATTGCTTTAAATGCATTTTCAGCCCGATTATACACTTGAGGTGAAACTGTCAAAATCTTCAAAATGAGCAAAAGCACAATGAAATTAATGCTGGAATCATCTTCAAGTTGCTAAAATACACTAATGACAGCAAAAAGTTTGAGTCTACAACATTTAGTTAAGGTGTGAGAGCCAAAATGAACTTTGTACTGCTTTAAATGCATTTTCAGCCCGATTATACACTTCAGGTGAAACTGTCAAAATCTTCAAAATGAGCAAAAGCACAATGAAATTAATGCTGGAATCATCTTCAAGTTTCTAAAATACACTAATGACAGCAAAAAGTTTGAGTCTACAACATTTAGTTAAGGTGTGAGAGCCAAAATGAACTTTTTATTGCTGTAAACGCGTTTTCAGCACCTGATTGTACACTTCAGGTGAAACTGTCAAAATCTTCAAAATGAGCAAAAGCACAATGAAATTAATGCTGGACTCATCTTCAAGTTGCTAAAATACACTAATGACAGCAAAAAGTTTGAGTCTACAACATTTTGTTAAGGTGTGAGAGCCAAAATGAACTTTGTATTGCTTTAAATGCATTTTCAGCCCGATTGTACACTTCAGGTGAAACTGTCAAAATCTTCAAAATGAGCAAAAGCACAATGAAATTAATGCTGGAATCATCTTCAAGTTGCTAAAATACACTAATTACAGCAAAAAGTTTGAGTCTACAACATTTAGTTAAGGTGTGAGAGCCTAAATGAACTTTGTATTGCTTTAAACGCGTTTTTCAGCCCCTGATTGTATACTTCAGGTGAAACTGTCAAAATCTTCAAAATGAGCAAAAGCACACTGAAATTAATGCTGGAATCATCTTCAAGTTGCTAAAATACACTAAAGACAGCAAAAAGGTTGAGTCTACAACATTTAGTTAAGGTGTGAGAGCGAAAATGAACTTTTTATTGCTGTAAACGCGTTTTCAGCACCTGATTGTACACTTCAGGTGAAACTGTCAAAATCTTCAAAATGAGCAAAAGCACAATGAAGTTAATGCTGGAATCATCTTCAAGTTGCTAAAATACACTAATGACAGCAAAAAGTTTGAGTCTACAACATTTAGTTAAGGTGTGAGAGCCAAAATGATCTTTGTACTGCTTTAAATGCATTTTCAGCCCGATTATACACTTCAGGTGAAACTGTCAAAATTTTCAAAATGAGCAAAAGCACAATGAAAATAATGCTGGAATCATCTTCAAGTTGCTAAAATACACTAATGACAGCAAAAAGTTTGAGTCTACAACATTTAGTTAAGGTGTGAGAGCCAAACTGAACTTTGTACTGCTTTAAATGCATTTTCAGCCCGATTATACACTTCAGGTGAAACTGTCAAAATCTTCAAAATGAGCAAAAGCACAATGAAATTAATGCTGGAATCATCTTCAAGTTGCTAAAATACACTAATGACAGCAAAAAGTTTGAGTCTACAACATTTAGTTAAGGTGTGAGAGCCAAAATGAACTTTTTATTGCTGTAAACGCGTTTTCAGCACCTGATTGTACACTTCAGGTGAAAACTGTCAAAATCTTCAAAATGAGCAAAAGCACAATGAAATTAATGCTGGAATCATCTTCAAGTTTCTAAAATACACTAATGACATCAAAAAGTTTGAGTCTACAACATTTAGTTAAGGTGTGAGAGCCAAAAAGAACTTTTTATTGCTGTAAACGCGTTTTCAGCACCTGATTGTACACTTCAGGTGAAACTGTCAAAATCTTCAAAATGAGCAAAAGCACAATGAAATTAATGCTGGAATCATCTTCAAGTTGCTAAAATACACCAATGACAGCAAAAAGTTTGAGTCTACAACATTTAGTTAAGGTGTGAGAGCCAAAATGAACTTTGTATTGCTGTAAACGCGTTTTCAGCACCTGATTGTACACTTCAGGTGAAACTGTCAAAATCTTCAAAATGAGCAAAAGCACAATGAAGTTAATGCTGGAATCATCTTCAAGTTGCTAAAATACACTAATGACAGCAAAAAGTTTGAGTCTACAACATTTAGTTAAGGTGTGAGAGCCAAAATGAACTTTTTATTGCTGTAAACGCGTTTTCAGCACCTGATTGTACACTTCAGGTGAAACTGTCAAAATCTTCAAAATGAGCAAAAGCACAATGAAATTAATGCTGGAATCATCTTCAAGTTTCTAAAATACACTAATGACAGCAAAAAGTTTGAGTCTACAACATTTAGTTAAGGTGTGAGAGCCAAAATGAACTTTGTATTGCTTTAAATGCATTTTCAGCCCGATTATACACTTGAGGTGAAACTGTCAAAATCTTCAAAATGAGCAAAAGCACAATGAAATTAATGCTGGAATCATCTTCAAGTTGCTAAAATACACTAATGACAGCAAAAAGTTTGAGTCTACAACATTTAGTTAAGGTGTGAGAGCCAAAATGAACTTTGTACTGCTTTAAATGCATTTTCAGCCCGATTATACACTTCAGGTGAAACTGTCAAAATCTTCAAAATGAGCAAAAGCACAATGAAATTAATGCTGGAATCATCTTCAAGTTTCTAAAATACACTAATGACAGCAAAAAGTTTGAGTCTACAACATTTAGTTAAGGTGTGAGAGCCAAAATGAACTTTTTATTGCTGTAAACGCGTTTTCAGCACCTGATTGTACACTTCAGGTGAAACTGTCAAAATCTTCAAAATGAGCAAAAGCACAATGAAATTAATGCTGGACTCATCTTCAAGTTGCTAAAATACACTAATGACAGCAAAAAGTTTGAGTCTACAACATTTTGTTAAGGTGTGAGAGCCAAAATGAACTTTGTATTGCTTTAAATGCATTTTCAGCCCGATTGTACACTTCAGGTGAAACTGTCAAAATCTTCAAAATGAGCAAAAGCACAATGAAATTAATGCTGGAATCATCTTCAAGTTGCTAAAATACACTAATTACAGCAAAAAGTTTGAGTCTACAACATTTAGTTAAGGTGTGAGAGCCTAAATGAACTTTGTATTGCTTTAAACGCGTTTTTCAGCCCCTGATTGTATACTTCAGGTGAAACTGTCAAAATCTTCAAAATGAGCAAAAGCACAATGAAATTAATGCTGGAATCATCTTCAAGTTGCTAAAATACACTAAAGACAGCAAAAAGGTTGAGTCTACAACATTTAGTTAAGGTGTGAGAGCCAAAATGAACTTTTTATTGCTGTAAACGCGTTTTCAGCACCTGATTGTACACTTCAGGTGAAACTGTCAAAATCTTCAAAATGAGCAAAAGCACAATGAAATTAATGCTGGAATCATCTTCAAGTTTCTAAAATACACTAATGACATCAAAAAGTTTGAGTCTACAACATTTAGTTAAGGTGTGAGAGCCAAAATAAACTTTTTATTTCTGTAAACGCGTTTTCAGCACCTGATTGTACACTTCAGGTGAAACTGTCAACATCTTCAAAATGAGCAAAAGCACAATGAAATTAATGCTGGAATCATCTTCAAGTTGCTAAAATACACTAATGACAGCAAAAAGTTTGAGTCTACAACATTTAGTTAAGATGTGAGAGCCAAAATGAACTTTGTATTGCTTTAAATGCATTTTCAGCCCGATTATACACTTCAGGTGAAACTGTCAAAATCTTCAAAATGAGCAAAAGCACAATGAAATTAATGCTGGAATCATCTTCAAGTTGCTAAAATACACTAATTACAGCAAAAAGTTTGAGTTTACAACATTTAGTTAAGGTGTGAGAGCCAAAATGAACTTTGTATTGCTGTAAACGCGTTTTCAGCACCTGATTGTACACTTCAGGTGAAACTGTCAAAATCTTCAAAATGAGCAAAAGCACAATGAAGTTAATGCTGGAATCATCTTCAAGTTGCTAAAATACACTAATGACAGCAAAAAGTTTGAGTCTACAACATTTAGTTAAGGTGTGAGAGCCAAAATGAACTTTGTATTGCTTTAAATGCATTTTCAGCCCGATTATACACTTCAGGTGAAACTGTCAAAATCTTCAAAATGAGCAAAAGCACAATGAAATTAATGCTGGAATCATCTTCAAGTTGCTAAAATACACTAATGACAGCAAAAAGTTTGAGTCTACAACATTTAGTTAAGGTGTGAGAGCCAAAATGAACTTTTTATTGCTGTAAACGCGTTTTCAGCACCTGATTGTACACTTCAGGTGAAACTGTCAAAATCTTCAAAATGAGCAAAAGCACAATGAAATTAATGCTGGATTCATCTTCAAGTTTCTAAAATACACTAATGACAGCAAAAAGTTTGAGTCTACAACATTTTGTTAAGGTGTGAGAGCCAAAATGAACTTTTTATTGCTGTAAACGCGTTTTCAGCACCTGATTGTACACTTCAGGTGAAACTGTCAAAATCTTCAAAATGAGCAAAAGCACAATGAAATTAATGCTGGAATCATCTTCAAGTTGCTAAAATACACTAATGACAGCAAAAAGTTTGAGTCTACAACATTTAGTTAAGGTGTGAGAGCCAAAATGAACTTTGTATTGCTTTAAATGCATTTTCAGCCCGATTATACACTTGAGGTGAAACTGTCAAAATCTTCAAAATGAGCAAAAGCACAATGAAATTAATGCTGGAATCATCTTCAAGTTGCTAAAATACACTAATGACAGCAAAAAGTTTGAGTCTACAACATTTAGTTAAGGTGTGAGAGCCAAAATGAACTTTGTACTGCTTTAAATGCATTTTCAGCCCGATTATACACTTCAGGTGAAACTGTCAAAATCTTCAAAATGAGCAAAAGCACAATGAAATTAATGCTGGAATCATCTTCAAGTTTCTAAAATACACTAATGACAGCAAAAAGTTTGAGTCTACAACATTTAGTTAAGGTGTGAGAGCCAAAATGAACTTTTTATTGCTGTAAACGCGTTTTCAGCACCTGATTGTACACTTCAGGTGAAACTGTCAAAATCTTCAAAATGAGCAAAAGCACAATGAAATTAATGCTGGACTCATCTTCAAGTTGCTAAAATACACTAATGACAGCAAAAAGTTTGAGTCTACAACATTTTGTTAAGGTGTGAGAGCCAAAATGAACTTTGTATTGCTTTAAATGCATTTTCAGCCCGATTGTACACTTCAGGTGAAACTGTCAAAATCTTCAAAATGAGCAAAAGCACAATGAAATTAATGCTGGAATCATCTTCAAGTTGCTAAAATACACTAATTACAGCAAAAAGTTTGAGTCTACAACATTTAGTTAAGGTGTGAGAGCCTAAATGAACTTTGTATTGCTTTAAACGCGTTTTTCAGCCCCTGATTGTATACTTCAGGTGAAACTGTCAAAATCTTCAAAATGAGCAAAAGCACACTGAAATTAATGCTGGAATCATCTTCAAGTTGCTAAAATACACTAAAGACAGCAAAAAGGTTGAGTCTACAACATTTAGTTAAGGTGTGAGAGCGAAAATGAACTTTTTATTGCTGTAAACGCGTTTTCAGCACCTGATTGTACACTTCAGGTGAAACTGTCAAAATCTTCAAAATGAGCAAAAGCACAATGAAGTTAATGCTGGAATCATCTTCAAGTTGCTAAAATACACTAATGACAGCAAAAAGTTTGAGTCTACAACATTTAGTTAAGGTGTGAGAGCCAAAATGATCTTTGTACTGCTTTAAATGCATTTTCAGCCCGATTATACACTTCAGGTGAAACTGTCAAAATTTTCAAAATGAGCAAAAGCACAATGAAAATAATGCTGGAATCATCTTCAAGTTGCTAAAATACACTAATGACAGCAAAAAGTTTGAGTCTACAACATTTAGTTAAGGTGTGAGAGCCAAACTGAACTTTGTACTTCTTTAAATGCATTTTCAGCCCGATTATACACTTCAGGTGAAACTGTCAAAATCTTCAAAATGAGCAAAAGCACAATGAAATTAATGCTGGAATCATCTTCAAGTTGCTAAAATACACTAATGACAGCAAAAAGTTTGAGTCTACAACATTTAGTTAAGGTGTGAGAGCCAAAATGAACTTTTTATTGCTGTAAACGCGTTTTCAGCACCTGATTGTACACTTCAGGTGAAAACTGTCAAAATCTTCAAAATGAGCAAAAGCACAATGAAATTAATGCTGGAATCATCTTCAAGTTTCTAAAATACACTAATGACATCAAAAAGTTTGAGTCTACAACATTTAGTTAAGGTGTGAGAGCCAAAAAGAACTTTTTATTGCTGTAAACGCGTTTTCAGCACTTGATTGTACACTTCAGGTGAAACTGTCAAAATCTTCAAAATGAGCAAAAGCACAATGAAATTAATGCTGGAATCATCTTCAAGTTGCTAAAATACACCAATGACAGCAAAAAGTTTGAGTCTACAACATTTAGTTAAGGTGTGAGAGCCAAAATGAACTTTGTATTGCTGTAAACGCGTTTTCAGCACCTGATTGTACACTTCAGGTGAAACTGTCAAAATCTTCAAAATGAGCAAAAGCACAATGAAGTTAATGCTGGAATCATCTTCAAGTTGCTAAAATACACTAATGACAGCAAAAAGTTTGAGTCTACAACATTTAGTTAAGGTGTGAGAGCCAAAATGAACTTTTTATTGCTGTAAACGCGTTTTCAGCACCTGATTGTACACTTCAGGTGAAACTGTCAAAATCTTCAAAATGAGCAAAAGCACAATGAAATTAATGCTGGAATCATCTTCAAGTTTCTAAAATACACTAATGACAGCAAAAAGTTTGAGTCTACAACATTTAGTTAAGGTGTGAGAGCCAAAATGAACTTTGTATTGCTTTAAATGCATTTTCAGCCCGATTATACACTTCAGGTGAAACTGTCAAAATCTTCAAAATGAGCAAAAGCACAATGAAATTAATGCTGGAATCATCTTCAAGTTGCTAAAATACACTAATGACAGCAAAAAGTTTGAGTCTACAACATTTAGATAAGATGTGAGAGCCAAAATGAACTTTGTATTGCTTTAAATGCATTTTCAGCCCGATTATACACTTCAGGTGAAACTGTCAAAATCTTCAAAATGAGCAAAAGCACAATGAAATTATTGCTGGAATCATCTTCAAGTTGCTAAAATACACTAATTACAGCAAAAAGTTTGAGTCTACAACATTTAGTTAAGGTGTGAGAGCCAAAATGAACTTTGTATTGCTGTAAACGCGTTTTCAGCACCTGATTGTACACTTCAGGTGAAACTGTCAAAATCTTCAAAATGAGCAAAAGCACAATGAAATTAATGCTGGAATCATCTTCAAGTTGCTAAAATACACTAATGACAGCAAAAAGTTTGAGTCTACAACATTTAGTTAAGGTGTGAGAGCCAAAATGAACTTTGTATTGCTTTAAATGCATTTTCAGCCCGATTATACACTTGAGGTGAAACTGTCAAAATCTTCAAAATGAGCAAAAGCACAATGAAATTAATGCTGGAATCATCTTCAAGTTGCTAAAATACACTAATGACAGCAAAAAGTTTGAGTCTACAACATTTAGTTAAGGTGTGAGAGCCAAAATGAACTTTGTACTGCTTTAAATGCATTTTCAGCCCGATTATACACTTCAGGTGAAACTGTCAAAATCTTCAAAATGAGCAAAAGCACAATGAAATTAATGCTGGAATCATCTTCAAGTTTCTAAAATACACTAATGACAGCAAAAAGTTTGAGTCTACAACATTTAGTTAAGGTGTGAGAGCCAAAATGAACTTTTTATTGCTGTAAACGCGTTTTCAGCACCTGATTGTACACTTCAGGTGAAACTGTCAAAATCTTCAAAATGAGCAAAAGCACAATGAAATTAATGCTGGACTCATCTTCAAGTTGCTAAAATACACTAATGACAGCAAAAAGTTTGAGTCTACAACATTTTGTTAAGGTGTGAGAGCCAAAATGAACTTTGTATTGCTTTAAATGCATTTTCAGCCCGATTGTACACTTCAGGTGAAACTGTCAAAATCTTCAAAATGAGCAAAAGCACAATGAAATTAATGCTGGAATCATCTTCAAGTTGCTAAAATACACTAATTACAGCAAAAAGTTTGAGTCTACAACATTTAGTTAAGGTGTGAGAGCCTAAATGAACTTTGTATTGCTTTAAACGCGTTTTTCAGCCCCTGATTGTATACTTCAGGTGAAACTGTCAAAATCTTCAAAATGAGCAAAAGCACAATGAAATTAATGCTGGAATCATCTTCAAGTTGCTAAAATACACTAAAGACAGCAAAAAGGTTGAGTCTACAACATTTAGTTAAGGTGTGAGAGCCAAAATGAACTTTTTATTGCTGTAAACGCGTTTTCAGCACCTGATTGTACACTTCAGGTGAAACTGTCAAAATCTTCAAAATGAGCAAAAGCACAATGAAATTAATGCTGGAATCATCTTCAAGTTTCTAAAATACACTAATGACATCAAAAAGTTTGAGTCTACAACATTTAGTTAAGGTGTGAGAGCCAAAATAAACTTTTTATTTCTGTAAACGCGTTTTCAGCACCTGATTGTACACTTCAGGTGAAACTGTCAACATCTTCAAAATGAGCAAAAGCACAATGAAATTAATGCTGGAATCATCTTCAAGTTGCTAAAATACACTAATGACAGCAAAAAGTTTGAGTCTACAACATTTAGTTAAGATGTGAGAGCCAAAATGAACTTTGTATTGCTTTAAATGCATTTTCAGCCCGATTATACACTTCAGGTGAAACTGTCAAAATCTTCAAAATGAGCAAAAGCACAATGAAATTAATGCTGGAATCATCTTCAAGTTGCTAAAATACACTAATTACAGCAAAAAGTTTGAGTTTACAACATTTAGTTAAGGTGTGAGAGCCAAAATGAACTTTGTATTGCTGTAAACGCGTTTTCAGCACCTGATTGTACACTTCAGGTGAAACTGTCAAAATCTTCAAAATGAGCAAAAGCACAATGAAGTTAATGCTGGAATCATCTTCAAGTTGCTAAAATACACTAATGACAGCAAAAAGTTTGAGTCTACAACATTTAGTTAAGGTGTGAGAGCCAAAATGAACTTTGTATTGCTTTAAATGCATTTTCAGCCCGATTATACACTTCAGGTGAAACTGTCAAAATCTTCAAAATGAGCAAAAGCACAATGAAATTAATGCTGGAATCATCTTCAAGTTGCTAAAATACACTAATGACAGCAAAAAGTTTGAGTCTACAACATTTAGTTAAGGTGTGAGAGCCAAAATGAACTTTTTATTGCTGTAAACGCGTTTTCAGCACCTGATTGTACACTTCAGGTGAAACTGTCAAAATCTTCAAAATGAGCAAAAGCACAATGAAATTAATGCTGGATTCATCTTCAAGTTTCTAAAATACACTAATGACAGCAAAAAGTTTGAGTCTACAACATTTTGTTAAGGTGTGAGAGCCAAAATGAACTTTTTATTGCTGTAAACGCGTTTTCAGCACCTGATTGTACACTTCAGGTGAAACTGTCAAAATCTTCAAAATGAGCAAAAGCACAATGAAATTAATGCTGGAATCATCTTCAAGTTGCTAAAATACACTAATGACAGCAAAAAGTTTGAGTCTACAACATTTAGTTAAGGTGTGAGAGCCAAAATGAACTTTGTATTGCTTTAAATGCATTTTCAGCCCGATTATACACTTGAGGTGAAACTGTCAAAATCTTCAAAATGAGCAAAAGCACAATGAAATTAATGCTGGAATCATCTTCAAGTTGCTAAAATACACTAATGACAGCAAAAAGTTTGAGTCTACAACATTTAGTTAAGGTGTGAGAGCCAAAATGAACTTTGTACTGCTTTAAATGCATTTTCAGCCCGATTATACACTTCAGGTGAAACTGTCAAAATCTTCAAAATGAGCAAAAGCACAATGAAATTAATGCTGGAATCATCTTCAAGTTTCTAAAATACACTAATGACAGCAAAAAGTTTGAGTCTACAACATTTAGTTAAGGTGTGAGAGCCAAAATGAACTTTTTATTGCTGTAAACGCGTTTTCAGCACCTGATTGTACACTTCAGGTGAAACTGTCAAAATCTTCAAAATGAGCAAAAGCACAATGAAATTAATGCTGGACTCATCTTCAAGTTGCTAAAATACACTAATGACAGCAAAAAGTTTGAGTCTACAACATTTTGTTAAGGTGTGAGAGCCAAAATGAACTTTGTATTGCTTTAAATGCATTTTCAGCCCGATTGTACACTTCAGGTGAAACTGTCAAAATCTTCAAAATGAGCAAAAGCACAATGAAATTAATGCTGGAATCATCTTCAAGTTGCTAAAATACACTAATTACAGCAAAAAGTTTGAGTCTACAACATTTAGTTAAGGTGTGAGAGCCTAAATGAACTTTGTATTGCTTTAAACGCGTTTTTCAGCCCCTGATTGTATACTTCAGGTGAAACTGTCAAAATCTTCAAAATGAGCAAAAGCACACTGAAATTAATGCTGGAATCATCTTCAAGTTGCTAAAATACACTAAAGACAGCAAAAAGGTTGAGTCTACAACATTTAGTTAAGGTGTGAGAGCGAAAATGAACTTTTTATTGCTGTAAACGCGTTTTCAGCACCTGATTGTACACTTCAGGTGAAACTGTCAAAATCTTCAAAATGAGCAAAAGCACAATGAAGTTAATGCTGGAATCATCTTCAAGTTGCTAAAATACACTAATGACAGCAAAAAGTTTGAGTCTACAACATTTAGTTAAGGTGTGAGAGCCAAAATGATCTTTGTACTGCTTTAAATGCATTTTCAGCCCGATTATACACTTCAGGTGAAACTGTCAAAATTTTCAAAATGAGCAAAAGCACAATGAAAATAATGCTGGAATCATCTTCAAGTTGCTAAAATACACTAATGACAGCAAAAAGTTTGAGTCTACAACATTTAGTTAAGGTGTGAGAGCCAAACTGAACTTTGTACTTCTTTAAATGCATTTTCAGCCCGATTATACACTTCAGGTGAAACTGTCAAAATCTTCAAAATGAGCAAAAGCACAATGAAATTAATGCTGGAATCATCTTCAAGTTGCTAAAATACACTAATGACAGCAAAAAGTTTGAGTCTACAACATTTAGTTAAGGTGTGAGAGCCAAAATGAACTTTTTATTGCTGTAAACGCGTTTTCAGCACCTGATTGTACACTTCAGGTGAAAACTGTCAAAATCTTCAAAATGAGCAAAAGCACAATGAAATTAATGCTGGAATCATCTTCAAGTTTCTAAAATACACTAATGACATCAAAAAGTTTGAGTCTACAACATTTAGTTAAGGTGTGAGAGCCAAAAAGAACTTTTTATTGCTGTAAACGCGTTTTCAGCACTTGATTGTACACTTCAGGTGAAACTGTCAAAATCTTCAAAATGAGCAAAAGCACAATGAAATTAATGCTGGAATCATCTTCAAGTTGCTAAAATACACCAATGACAGCAAAAAGTTTGAGTCTACAACATTTAGTTAAGGTGTGAGAGCCAAAATGAACTTTGTATTGCTGTAAACGCGTTTTCAGCACCTGATTGTACACTTCAGGTGAAACTGTCAAAATCTTCAAAATGAGCAAAAGCACAATGAAGTTAATGCTGGAATCATCTTCAAGTTGCTAAAATACACTAATGACAGCAAAAAGTTTGAGTCTACAACATTTAGTTAAGGTGTGAGAGCCAAAATGAACTTTTTATTGCTGTAAACGCGTTTTCAGCACCTGATTGTACACTTCAGGTGAAACTGTCAAAATCTTCAAAATGAGCAAAAGCACAATGAAATTAATGCTGGAATCATCTTCAAGTTTCTAAAATACACTAATGACAGCAAAAAGTTTGAGTCTACAACATTTAGTTAAGGTGTGAGAGCCAAAATGAACTTTGTATTGCTTTAAATGCATTTTCAGCCCGATTATACACTTCAGGTGAAACTGTCAAAATCTTCAAAATGAGCAAAAGCACAATGAAATTAATGCTGGAATCATCTTCAAGTTGCTAAAATACACTAATGACAGCAAAAAGTTTGAGTCTACAACATTTAGATAAGATGTGAGAGCCAAAATGAACTTTGTATTGCTTTAAATGCATTTTCAGCCCGATTATACACTTCAGGTGAAACTGTCAAAATCTTCAAAATGAGCAAAAGCACAATGAAATTATTGCTGGAATCATCTTCAAGTTGCTAAAATACACTAATTACAGCAAAAAGTTTGAGTCTACAACATTTAGTTAAGGTGTGAGAGCCAAAATGAACTTTGTATTGCTGTAAACGCGTTTTCAGCACCTGATTGTACACTTCAGGTGAAACTGTCAAAATCTTCAAAATGAGCAAAAGCACAATGAAATTAATGCTGGAATCATCTTCAAGTTGCTAAAATACACTAATGACAGCAAAAAGTTTGAGTCTACAACATTTAGTTAAGGTGTGAGAGCCAAAATGAACTTTGTATTGCTTTAAATGCATTTTCAGCCCGATTATACACTTGAGGTGAAACTGTCAAAATCTTCAAAATGAGCAAAAGCACAATGAAATTAATGCTGGAATCATCTTCAAGTTGCTAAAATACACTAATGACAGCAAAAAGTTTGAGTCTACAACATTTAGTTAAGGTGTGAGAGCCAAAATGAACTTTGTACTGCTTTAAATGCATTTTCAGCCCGATTATACACTTCAGGTGAAACTGTCAAAATCTTCAAAATGAGCAAAAGCACAATGAAATTAATGCTGGAATCATCTTCAAGTTTCTAAAATACACTAATGACAGCAAAAAGTTTGAGTCTACAACATTTAGTTAAGGTGTGAGAGCCAAAATGAACTTTTTATTGCTGTAAACGCGTTTTCAGCACCTGATTGTACACTTCAGGTGAAACTGTCAAAATCTTCAAAATGAGCAAAAGCACAATGAAATTAATGCTGGACTCATCTTCAAGTTGCTAAAATACACTAATGACAGCAAAAAGTTTGAGTCTACAACATTTTGTTAAGGTGTGAGAGCCAAAATGAACTTTGTATTGCTTTAAATGCATTTTCAGCCCGATTGTACACTTCAGGTGAAACTGTCAAAATCTTCAAAATGAGCAAAAGCACAATGAAATTAATGCTGGAATCATCTTCAAGTTGCTAAAATACACTAATTACAGCAAAAAGTTTGAGTCTACAACATTTAGTTAAGGTGTGAGAGCCTAAATGAACTTTGTATTGCTTTAAACGCGTTTTTCAGCCCCTGATTGTATACTTCAGGTGAAACTGTCAAAATCTTCAAAATGAGCAAAAGCACAATGAAATTAATGCTGGAATCATCTTCAAGTTGCTAAAATACACTAAAGACAGCAAAAAGGTTGAGTCTACAACATTTAGTTAAGGTGTGAGAGCCAAAATGAACTTTTTATTGCTGTAAACGCGTTTTCAGCACCTGATTGTACACTTCAGGTGAAACTGTCAAAATCTTCAAAATGAGCAAAAGCACAATGAAATTAATGCTGGAATCATCTTCAAGTTTCTAAAATACACTAATGACATCAAAAAGTTTGAGTCTACAACATTTAGTTAAGGTGTGAGAGCCAAAATAAACTTTTTATTTCTGTAAACGCGTTTTCAGCACCTGATTGTACACTTCAGGTGAAACTGTCAACATCTTCAAAATGAGCAAAAGCACAATGAAATTAATGCTGGAATCATCTTCAAGTTGCTAAAATACACTAATGACAGCAAAAAGTTTGAGTCTACAACATTTAGTTAAGATGTGAGAGCCAAAATGAACTTTGTATTGCTTTAAATGCATTTTCAGCCCGATTATACACTTCAGGTGAAACTGTCAAAATCTTCAAAATGAGCAAAAGCACAATGAAATTAATGCTGGAATCATCTTCAAGTTGCTAAAATACACTAATTACAGCAAAAAGTTTGAGTTTACAACATTTAGTTAAGGTGTGAGAGCCAAAATGAACTTTGTATTGCTGTAAACGCGTTTTCAGCACCTGATTGTACACTTCAGGTGAAACTGTCAAAATCTTCAAAATGAGCAAAAGCACAATGAAGTTAATGCTGGAATCATCTTCAAGTTGCTAAAATACACTAATGACAGCAAAAAGTTTGAGTCTACAACATTTAGTTAAGGTGTGAGAGCCAAAATGAACTTTGTATTGCTTTAAATGCATTTTCAGCCCGATTATACACTTCAGGTGAAACTGTCAAAATCTTCAAAATGAGCAAAAGCACAATGAAATTAATGCTGGAATCATCTTCAAGTTGCTAAAATACACTAATGACAGCAAAAAGTTTGAGTCTACAACATTTAGTTAAGGTGTGAGAGCCAAAATGAACTTTTTATTGCTGTAAACGCGTTTTCAGCACCTGATTGTACACTTCAGGTGAAACTGTCAAAATCTTCAAAATGAGCAAAAGCACAATGAAATTAATGCTGGATTCATCTTCAAGTTTCTAAAATACACTAATGACAGCAAAAAGTTTGAGTCTACAACATTTTGTTAAGGTGTGAGAGCCAAAATGAACTTTTTATTGCTGTAAACGCGTTTTCAGCACCTGATTGTACACTTCAGGTGAAACTGTCAAAATCTTCAAAATGAGCAAAAGCACAATGAAATTAATGCTGGAATCATCTTCAAGTTGCTAAAATACACTAATGACAGCAAAAAGTTTGAGTCTACAACATTTAGTTAAGGTGTGAGAGCCAAAATGAACTTTGTATTGCTTTAAATGCATTTTCAGCCCGATTATACACTTGAGGTGAAACTGTCAAAATCTTCAAAATGAGCAAAAGCACAATGAAATTAATGCTGGAATCATCTTCAAGTTGCTAAAATACACTAATGACAGCAAAAAGTTTGAGTCTACAACATTTAGTTAAGGTGTGAGAGCCAAAATGAACTTTGTACTGCTTTAAATGCATTTTCAGCCCGATTATACACTTCAGGTGAAACTGTCAAAATCTTCAAAATGAGCAAAAGCACGATGAAATTAATGCTGGAATCATCTTCAAGTTTCTAAAATACACTAATGACAGCAAAAAGTTTGAGTCTACAACATTTAGTTAAGGTGTGAGAGCCAAAATGAACTTTTTATTGCTGTAAACGCGTTTTCAGCACCTGATTGTACACTTCAGGTGAAACTGTCAAAATCTTCAAAATGAGCAAAAGCACAATGAAATTAATGCTGGACTCATCTTCAAGTTGCTAAAATACACTAATGACAGCAAAAAGTTTGAGTCTACAACATTTTGTTAAGGTGTGAGAGCCAAAATGAACTTTGTATTGCTTTAAATGCATTTTCAGCCCGATTGTACACTTCAGGTGAAACTGTCAAAATCTTCAAAATGAGCAAAAGCACAATGAAATTAATGCTGGAATCATCTTCAAGTTGCTAAAATACACTAATTACAGCAAAAAGTTTGAGTCTACAACATTTAGTTAAGGTGTGAGAGCCTAAATGAACTTTGTATTGCTTTAAACGCGTTTTTCAGCCCCTGATTGTATACTTCAGGTGAAACTGTCAAAATCTTCAAAATGAGCAAAAGCACACTGAAATTAATGCTGGAATCATCTTCAAGTTGCTAAAATACACTAAAGACAGCAAAAAGGTTGAGTCTACAACATTTAGTTAAGGTGTGAGAGCGAAAATGAACTTTTTATTGCTGTAAACGCGTTTTCAGCACCTGATTGTACACTTCAGGTGAAACTGTCAAAATCTTCAAAATGAGCAAAAGCACAATGAAGTTAATGCTGGAATCATCTTCAAGTTGCTAAAATACACTAATGACAGCAAAAAGTTTGAGTCTACAACATTTAGTTAAGGTGTGAGAGCCAAAATGATCTTTGTACTGCTTTAAATGCATTTTCAGCCCGATTATACACTTCAGGTGAAACTGTCAAAATTTTCAAAATGAGCAAAAGCACAATGAAAATAATGCTGGAATCATCTTCAAGTTGCTAAAATACACTAATGACAGCAAAAAGTTTGAGTCTACAACATTTAGTTAAGGTGTGAGAGCCAAACTGAACTTTGTACTGCTTTAAATGCATTTTCAGCCCGATTATACACTTCAGGTGAAACTGTCAAAATCTTCAAAATGAGCAAAAGCACAATGAAGTTAATGCTGGAATCATCTTCAAGTTGCTAAAATACACTAATGACAGCAAAAAGTTTGAGTCTACAACATTTAGATAAGATGTGAGAGCCAAAATGAACTTTGTATTGCTTTAAATGCATTTTCAGCCCGATTATACACTTCAGGTGAAACTGTCAAAATCTTCAAAATGAGCAAAAGCACAATGAAATTATTGCTGGAATCATCTTCAAGTTGCTAAAATACACTAATTACAGCAAAAAGTTTGAGTCTACAACATTTAGTTAAGGTGTGAGAGCCAAAATGAACTTTGTATTGCTGTAAACGCGTTTTCAGCACCTGATTGTACACTTCAGGTGAAACTGTCAAAATCTTCAAAATGAGCAAAAGCACAATGAAATTAATGCTGGAATCATCTTCAAGTTGCTAAAATACACCAATGACAGCAAAAAGTTTGAGTCTACAACATTTAGTTAAGGTGTGAGAGCCAAAATGAACTTTGTATTGCTTTAAATGCATTTTCAGCCCGATTATACACTTCAGGTGAAACTGTCAAAATCTTCAAAATGAGCAAAAGCACAATGAAATTAATGCTGGAAACATCTTCAAGTTGCTAAAATACACTAATGACAGCAAAAAGTTTGAGTCTACAACATTTAGTTAAGGTGTGAGAGCCAAAATGAACTTTGTACTGCTTTAAATGCATTTTCAGCCCGATTATACACTTCAGGTGAAACTGTCAAAATCTTCAAAATGAGCAAAAGCACAATGAAATTAATGCTGGAATCATCTTCAAGTTTCTAAAATACACTAATGACAGCAAAAAGTTTGAGTCTACAACATTTAGTTAAGGTGTGAGAGCCAAAATGAACTTTTTATTGCTGTAAACGCGTTTTCAGCACCTGATTGTACACTTCAGGTGAAACTGTCAAAATCTTCAAAATGAGCAAAAGCACAATGAAATTAATGCTGGACTCATCTTCAAGTTGCTAAAATACACTAATGACAGCAAAAAGTTTGAGTCTACAACATTTTGTTAAGGTGTGAGAGCCAAAATGAACTTTGTATTGCTTTAAATGCATTTTCAGCCCGATTGTACACTTCAGGTGAAACTGTCAAAATCTTCAAAATGAGCAAAAGCACAATGAAATTAATGCTGGAATCATCTTCAAGTTGCTAAAATACACTAATTACAGCAAAAAGTTTGAGTCTACAACATTTAGTTAAGGTGTGAGAGCCTAAATGAACTTTGTATTGCTTTAAACGCGTTTTTCAGCCCCTGATTGTATACTTCAGGTGAAACTGTCAAAATCTTCAAAATGAGCAAAAGCACAATGAAATTAATGCTGGAATCATCTTCAAGTTGCTAAAATACACTAAAGACAGCAAAAAGGTTGAGTCTACAACATTTAGTTAAGGTGTGAGAGCCAAAATGAACTTTTTATTGCTGTAAACGCGTTTTCAGCACCTGATTGTACACTTCAGGTGAAACTGTCAAAATCTTCAAAATGAGCAAAAGCACAATGAAGTTAATGCTGGAATCATCTTCAAGTTGCTAAAATACACTAATGACAGCAAAAAGTTTGAGTCTACAACATTTAGTTAAGGTGTGAGAGCCAAAATGATCTTTGTACTGCTTTAAATGCATTTTCAGCCCGATTATACACTTCAGGTGAAACTGTCAAAATCTTCAAAATGAGCAAAAGCACAATGAAATTAATGCTGGAATCATCTTCAAGTTGCTAAAATACACTAATGACATCAAAAAGTTTGAGTCTACAACATTTAGTTAAGGTGTGAGAGCCAAAATGAACTTTTTATTGCTGTAAACGCGTTTTCAGCACCTGATTGTACACTTCAGGTGAAAACTGTCAAAATCTTCAAAATGAGCAAAAGCACAATGAAATTAATGCTGGAATCATCTTCAAGTTTCTAAAATACACTAATGACATCAAAAAGTTTGAGTCTACAACATTTAGTTAAGGTGTGAGAGCCAAAAAGAACTTTTTATTGCTGTAAACGCGTTTTCAGCACCTGATTGTACACTTCAGGTGAAACTGTCAAAATCTTCAAAATGAGCAAAAGCACAATGAAATTAATGCTGGAATCATCTTCAAGTTGCTAAAATACACCAATGACAGCAAAAAGTTTGAGTCTACAACATTTAGTTAAGGTGTGAGAGCCAAAATGAACTTTGTATTGCTGTAAACGCGTTTTCAGCACCTGATTGTACACTTCAGGTGAAACTGTCAAAATCTTCAAAATGAGCAAAAGCACAATGAAGTTAATGCTGGAATCATCTTCAAGTTGCTAAAATACACTAATGACAGCAAAAAGTTTGAGTCTACAACATTTAGTTAAGGTGTGAGAGCCAAAATGAACTTTTTATTGCTGTAAACGCGTTTTCAGCACCTGATTGTACACTTCAGGTGAAACTGTCAAAATCTTCAAAATGAGCAAAAGCACAATGAAATTAATGCTGGAATCATCTTCAAGTTTCTAAAATACACTAATGACAGCAAAAAGTTTGAGTCTACAACATTTAGTTAAGGTGTGAGAGCCAAAATGAACTTTGTATTGCTTTAAATGCATTTTCAGCCCGATTATACACTTCAGGTGAAACTGTCAAAATCTTCAAAATGAGCAAAAGCACAATGAAATTAATGCTGGAATCATCTTCAAGTTGCTAAAATACACTAATGACAGCAAAAAGTTTGAGTCTACAACATTTAGTTAAGATGTGAGAGCCAAAATGAACTTTGTATTGCTTTAAATGCATTTTCAGCCCGATTATACACTTCAGGTGAAACTGTCAAAATCTTCAAAATGAGCAAAAGCACAATGAAATTAATGCTGGAATCATCTTCAAGTTGCTAAAATACACTAATTACAGCAAAAAGTTTGAGTCTACAACATTTAGTTAAGGTGTGAGAGCCAAAATGAACTTTTTATTGCTGTAAACGCGTTTTCAGCACCTGATTGTACACTTCAGGTGAAACTGTCAAAATCTTCAAAATGAGCAAAAGCACAATGAAATTAATGCTGGAATCATCTTCAAGTTGCTAAAATACACCAATGACAGCAAAAAGTTTGAGTCTACAACATTTAGTTAAGGTGTGAGAGCCAAAATGAACTTTGTATTGCTTTAAATGCATTTTCAGTCCGATTGTACACTTCAGGTGAAACTGTCAACATTTTCAAAATGAGCAAAAGCACAATGAAAATAATGCTGGAATCATCTTCAAGTTGCTAAAATACACTAATGACAGCAAAAAGTTTGAGTCTACAACATTTAGTTAAGGTGTGAGAGCCAAAATGAACTTTGTACTGCTTTAAATGCATTTTCAGCCCGATTATACACTTCAGGTGAAACTGTCAAAATCTTCAAAATGAGCAAAAGCACAATGAAATTAATGCTGGAATCATCTTCAAGTTGCTAAAATACACTAATGACAGCAAAAAGTTTGAGTCTACAACATTTAGTTAAGGTGTGAGAGCCAAAATGAACTTTTTATTGCTGTAAACGCGTTTTCAGCACCTGATTGTACACTTTAGGTGAAACTGTCAAAATCTTCAAAATGAGCAAAAGCACAATGAAATTAATGCTGGAATCAGCTTCAAGTTTCTAAAATACACTAATGACATCAAAAAGTTTGAGTCTACAACATTTAGTTAAGGTGTGATAGCCAAAATGAACTTTGTATTGCTGTAAACGCGTTTTCAGCACCTGATTGTACACTTCAGGTGAAACTGTCAAAATCTTCAAAATGAGCAAAAGCACAATGAAATTAATGCTGGAATCATCTTCAAGTTGCTAAAATACACCAATGACAGCAAAAAGTTTGAGTCTACAACATTTAGTTAAGGTGTGAGAGCCAAAATGATCTTTGTATTGCTTTAAATGTATTTTCAGTCCGATTGTACACTTCAGGTGAAACTGTCAAATTTTTCAAAATGAGCAAAAGCACAATGAAAATAATGCTGGAATCATCTTCAAGTTGCTAAAATACACTAATGACAGCAACAAGTTTGAGTCTACAACATTTAGTTAAGGTGTGAGAGCCAAAATGAACTTTTTATTGCTGTAAACGCGTTTTCAGCACCTGATTGTACACTTCAGGTGAAAACTGTCAAAATCTTCAAAATGAGCAAAAGCACAATGAAATTAATGCTGGAATCATCTTCAAGTTTCTAAAATACACTAATGACATCAACAAGTTTGAGTCTACAACATTTAGTTAAGGTGTGAGAGCCAAAAAGAACTTTTTTTTGCTGTAAACGCGTTTTCAGCACCTGATTGTACACTTCAGGTGAAACTGTCAAAATCTTCAAAATGAGCAAAAGCACAATGAAATTAATGCTGGAATCATCTTCAAGTTGCTAAAATACACCAATGACAGCAAAAAGTTTGAGTCTACAACATTTAGTTAAGGTGTGAGAGCCAAAATGAACTTTGTATTGCTGTAAACGCGTTTTCAGCACCTGATTGTACACTTCAGGTGAAACTGTCAAAATCTTCAAAATGAGCAAAAGCACAATGAAGTTAATGCTGGAATCATCTTCAAGTTGCTAAAATACACTAATGACAGCAAAAAGTTTGAGTCTACAACATTTAGTTAAGGTGTGAGAGCCAAAATGAACTTTTTATTGCTGTAAATGCGTTTTCAGCACCTGATTGTACACTTCAGGTGAAACTGTCAAAATCTTACAAATGAGCAAAAGCACAATGAAATTAATGCTGGAATCATCTTCAAGTTGCTAAAATACACCAATGACAGCAACAAGTTTGAGTCTACAACATTTAGTTAAGGTGTGAGAGCCAAAATGAACTTTGTATTGCTGTAAACGCGTTTTCAGCACCTGATTGTACACTTCAGGTGAAACTGTCAAAATCTTCAAAATGAGCAAAAGCACAATGAAGTTAATGCTGGAATCATCTTCAAGTTGCTAAAATACACTAATTACAGCAAAAAGTTTGAGTCTACATCATTTAGTTAAGGTGTGAGAGCCAAAATGAACTTTTTATTGCTGTAAACGCGTTTTCAGCACCTGATTGTACACTTCAGGTGAAACTGTCAAAATCTTCAAAATGAGCAAAAGCACAATGAAATTAATGCTGGAATCATCTTCAAGTTGCTAAAATACACCAATGACAGCAAAAAGTTTGAGTCTACAACATTTAGTTAAGGTGTGAGAGCCAAAATGAACTTTGTATTGCTTTAAATGCATTTTCAGTCCGATTGTACACTTCAGGTGAAACTGTCAACATTTTCAAAATGAGCAAAAGCACAATGAAAATAATGCTGGAATCATCTTCAAGTTGCTAAAATACACTAATGACAGCAAAAAGTTTGAGTCTACAACATTTAGTTAAGGTGTGAGAGCCAAAATGAACTTTGTACTGCTTTAAATGCATTTTCAGCCCGATTATACACTTCAGGTGAAACTGTCAAAATCTTCAAAATGAGCAAAAGCACAATGAAATTAATGCTGGAATCATCTTCAAGTTGCTAAAATACACTAATGACAGCAAAAAGTTTGAGTCTACAACATTTAGTTAAGGTGTGAGAGCCAAAATGAACTTTTTATTGCTGTAAACGCGTTTTCAGCACCTGATTGTACACTTCAGGTGAAACTGTCAAAATCTTCAAAATGAGCAAAAGCACAATGAAATTAATGCTGGAATCAGCTTCAAGTTTCTAAAATACACTAATGACATCAAAAAGTTTGAGTCTACAACATTTAGTTAAGGTGTGATAGCCAAAATGAACTTTGTATTGCTGTAAACGCGTTTTCAGCACCTGATTGTACACTTCAGGTGAAACTGTCAAAATCTTCAAAATGAGCAAAAGCACAATGAAATTAATGCTGGAATCATCTTCAAGTGGCTAAAATACACCAATGACAGCAAAAAGTTTGAGTCTACAACATTTAGTTAAGGTGTGAGAGCCAAAATGATCTTTGTATTGCTTTAAATGTATTTTCAGTCCGATTGTACACTTCAGGTGAAACTGTCAAAATTTTCAAAATGAGCAAAAGCACAATGAAAATAATGCTGGAATCATCTTCAAGTTGCTAAAATACACTAATGACAGCAACAAGTTTGAGTCTACAACATTTAGTTAAGGTGTGAGAGCCAAAATGAACTTTTTATTGCTGTAAACGCGTTTTCAGCACCTGATTGTACACTTCAGGTGAAAACTGTCAAACTCTTCAAAATGAGCAAAAGCACAATGAAATTAATGCTGGAATCATCTTCAAGTTTCTAAAATACACTAATGACATCAAAAAGTTTGAGTCTACAACATTTAGTTAAGGTGTGAGAGCCAAAATGAACTTTGTATTGCTTTAAATGCATTTTCAGCCCGATAGTACACTTCAGGTGAAACTGTCAAAATCTTCAAAATGAGCAAAAGCACAATGAAGTTAATGCTGGAATCATCTTCAAGTTGCTAAAATACACTAATGACAGCAAAAAGTTTGAGTCTACAACATTTAGTTAAGGTGTGAGAGCCAAAATGAACTTTTTATTGCTGTAAACGCGTTTTCAGCACCTGATTGTACACTTCAGGTGAAACTGTCAAAATCTTCAAAATGAGCAAAAGCACAATGAAATTAATGCTGGAATCATCTTCAAGTTTCTAAAATACACTAATGACAGCAAAAAGTTTGAGTCTACAACATTTAGTTAAGGTGTGAGAGCCACAATTAACTTTTTATTGCTGTAAACGCGTTTTCAGCACCTGATTGTACACTTCAGGTGAAACTGTCAAAATCTTCAAAATGAGCAAAAGCACAATGAAATTAATGCTGGAATCATCTTCAAGTTGCTAAAATACACTAATGACAGCAAAAAGTTCTAGTCTACAACATTTAGTTAAGGTGTGAGAGCCAAAATGAACTTTGTATTGCTTTAAATGCATTTTTAGCCCCTGATTGTATCCTTCAGGTGAAACTGTCAAAATCTTCAAAATGAGCAAAAGCACAATGAAATTAATGCTGGAATCATCTTCAAGCTGCTAAAATACACTAATGACAGTAACAAGTTTGAGTCTACAACATTTAGTTAAGGTGTGAGAGCCAAAATGAACTTTGTATTGCTTTAAATGCATTTTCAGCCCGATTGGACACTTCAGGTGAAACTGTCAAAATCTTCAAAATGAACAAAAGCACAATGAAATTAATGCTGGAATCATCTTCAAGTTGCTAAAATACACTAATGACAGCAACAAGTTTGAGTCTACAACATTTAGTTAAGGTGTGAGAGCCTAAATGAACTTTGTATTGCTTTAAATGCATTTTCAGCCCGATTGTACACTTCAGGTGAAACTGTCAAAATCTTAAAAATGAGCAAAAGCACAATGAAATTAATGCTGGAATCATCTTCAAGTTGCTAAAATACACTAATGACAGCAAAAAGTTTGAGTCTACAACTTTTAGTTAAGGTGTGAGAGCCTAAATGAACTTTGTATTGCTTTAAACGCGTTTTCAGCCCAAGATTGTACACTTCAGGTGAAACTGTCAAAATCTTCAAAATGAGCAAAAGAACAATGAAATTAATGCTGGAATCACCTTCAAGTTGCTAAAATACACTAATGACAGCAAAAAGTTTGAGTCTACAACATTTAGTTAAGGTGTGAGAGCCAAAATGAACTTTTTATTGCTGTAAACGCGTTTTCAGCACCTGATTGTACACTTCAGGTGAAACTGTCAAAATCTTCAAAATGAGCAAAAGCACAATGAAATTAATGCTGGATTCATCTTCAAGTTTCTAAAATACACTAATGACAGCAAAAAGTTTGAGTCTACAACATTTAGTTAAGGTGTGAGAGCCAAAATGAACTTTTTATTGCTGTAAACGCGTTTTCAGCACCTGATTGTACACTTCAGGTGAAACTGTCAAAATCTTCAAAATGAGCAAAAGCACAATGAAATTAATGCTGGAATCATCTTCAAGTTGCTAAAATACACCAATGACAGCAAAAAGTTTGAGTCTACAACATTTAGTTAAGGTGTGAGAGCCAAAATTAACTTTGTATTGCTGTAAACGCGTTTTTAGCACCTGATTGTACAATTCAGGTGAAACTGTCAAAATATTCAAAATGAGCAAAAGCACAATGAAATTAATGCTGGAATCATCTTCAAGTTGCTAAAATACACTAATGACAGCAAAAAGTTTGAGTCTACAACATTTAGTTAAGGTGTGAGAGCCAAAATTAACTTTGTATTGCTTTAAATGCATTTTCAGCCCGATTGGACACTTCAGGTGAAACTGTCAAAATCTTCAAAATGAGCAAAAGCACAATTAAATTAATGCTGGAATCATCTTCAAGCTGCTAAAATACACTAATGACAGTAACAAGTTTGAGTCTACAACATTTAGTTAAGGTGTGAGAGCCTAAATGAACTTTGTATTGCTTTAAACGCATTTTCAGCCCCTGATTGTACACTTCAGGTGAAACTGTCAAAATCTTCAAAATGAGCAAAAAGCACAATGAAATTAATGCTGGAATCATCTTCAAGTTGCTAAAATACACTAATGACAGCAAAAAGTTTGAGTCTACAACATTTAGTTAAGGTGTGAGAGCCAAAATGAACTTTGTATTGCTTTAAATGCATTTTCAGCCCGATAGTAAACTTCAGGTGAAACTGTCAAAATCTTCAAAATGAGCAAAAGCACAATGAAATTAATGCTGGAATCATCTTCAAGTTGCTAAAATACACTAATGACAGCAAAAAGTTTGAGTCTACAACATTTAGTTAAGGTGTGAGAGCCAAAATGAACTTTGTATTGCTTTAAATGCATTTTCAGCCCGATAGTACACTTCAGGTGAAACTGTCAAAATCTTCAAAATGAGCAAAAGCACAATGAAATTAATGCTGGAATCATCTTCAAGTTGCTAAAATACACTAATGACAGCAAAAAGTTTGAGTCTACAACATTTAGTTAAGGTGTGAGAGCCAAAATGAACTTTTCATTGCTTTAAACGCGTTTTCAGCCCTTGATTGTACAATTCAGGTGAAACTGTCAAAATCTTCAAAATGAGCAAAAGCACAATGAAATTAATGCTGGAATCATCTTCAAGTTGCTAAAATACACTAATGACAGCAACAAGTTTGAGTCTACAACATTTAGTTAAGGTGTGAGAGCCAAAATGAACTTTGTATTGCTGTAAACGCGTTTTCAGCACCTGATTGTACACTTCAGGTGAAACTGTCAAAATATTCAAAATGAGCAAAAGCACAATGAAATTAATGCTGGAATCATCTTCAAGTTGCTAAAATACACTAATGACAGCAAAAATTTTGAGTCTACAACATTTAGTTAAGGTGTGAGAGCCAAAATTAACTTTGTATTGCTTTAAATGCATTTTCAGCCCCTGATTGTACACTTCAGGTGAAACTGTCAAAATCTTCAAAATGAGCAAAAGCACAATTAAATTAATGCTGGAATCATCTTCAAGCTGGTAAAATACACTAATGACAGTAACAAGTTTGAGTCTACAACATTTAGTTAAGGTGTGAGAGCCTAAATGAACTTTGTATTGCTTTAAACGCATTTTCAGCCCCTGATTGTACACTTCAGGTGAAACTGTCAAAATCTTCAAAATGAGCAAAAGCACAATGAAATTAATGCTGGAATCATCTTCAAGTTGCTAAAATACACTAATGACAGCAACAAGTTTGAGTCTACAACATTTAGTTAAGGTGTGAGAGCCTAAATGAACTTTGTATTGCTTTAAATGCATTTTCAGCCCGATTGTACACTTCAGGTGAAACTGTCAAAATCTTAAAAATGAGCAAAAGCACAATGAAATTAATGCTGGAATCATCTTCAAGTTGCTAAAATACACTAATGACAGCAAAAAGTTTGAGTCTACAACATTTAGTTAAGGTGTGAGAGCCAAAATGAACTTTGTATTGCTGTAAACGCGTTTTTAGCACCTGATTGTACAATTCAGGTGAAACTGTCAAAATATTCAAAATGAGCAAAAGCACAATGAAATTAATGCTGGAATCATCTTCAAGTTGCTAAAATACACTAATGACAGCAAAACGTTTGAGTCTACAACATTTAGTTAAGGTGTGAGAGCCAAAATTAACTTTGTATTGCTTTAAATGCATTTTCAGCCCGATTGGACACTTCAGGTGAAACTGTCAAAATCTTCAAAATGAGCAAAAGCACAATTAAATTAATGCTGGAATCATCTTCAAGCTGCTAAAATACACTAATGACAGTAACAAGTTTGAGTCTACAACATTTAGTTAAGGTGTGAGAGCCTAAATGAACTTTGTATTGCTTTAAACGCATTTTCAGCCCCTGATTGTACACTTCAGGTGAAACTGTCAAAATCTTCAAAATGAGCAAAAAGCACAATGAAATTAATGCTGGAATCATCTTCAAGTTGCTAAAATACACTAATGACAGCAAAAAGTTTGAGTCTACAACATTTAGTTAAGGTGTGAGAGCCAAAATGAACTTTGTATTGCTTTAAATGCATTTTCAGCCCGATAGTAAACTTCAGGTGAAACTGTCAAAATCTTCAAAATGAGCAAAAGCACAATGAAATTAATGCTGGAATCATCTTCAAGTTGCTAAAATACACTAATGACAGCAACAAGTTTGAGTCTACAACATTTAGTTAAGGTGTGAGAGCCAAAATGAACTTTGTATTGCTTTAAATGCATTTTCAGTCCGATTGTACACTTCAGGTGAAACTGTCAAAATTTTCAAAATGAGCAAAAGCACAATGAAAATAATGCTGGAATCATCTTCAAGTTGCTAAAATACACTAATGACAGCAAAAAGTTTGAGTCTACAACATTTAGTTAAGGTGTGAGAGCCAAAATGAACTTTGTACTGCTTTAAATGCATTTTCAGCCCGATTATACACTTCAGGTGAAACTGTCAAAATCTTCAAAATGAGCAAAAGCACAATGAAATTAATGCTGGAATCATCTTCAAGTTGCTAAAATACACTAATGACAGCAAAAAGTTTGAGTCTACAACATTTAGTTAAGGTGTGAGAGCCAAAATGAACTTTGTATTGCTTTAAATGCATTTTCAGCCCGATTGGACACTTCAGGTGAAACTGTCAAAATCTTCAAAATGAGCAAAAGCACAATTAAATTAATGCTGGAATCATCTTCAAGCTGCTAAAATACACTAATGACAGCAAAAAGTTTGAGTCTACAACATTTAGTTAAGGTGTGAGAGCCAAAATTAACTTTGTATTGCTTTAAATGCATTTTCAGCCCGATTGTACACTTCAGGTGAAACTGTCAAAATCTTCAAAATGAGCAAAAGCACAATGAAATTAATGCTGGAATCACCTTCAAGTTGCTAAAATACACTAATGACAGCAAAAAGTTTGAGTCTACAACATTTAGTTAAGGTGTGAGAGCCAAAATGAACTTTTTATTGCTGTAAACGCGTTTTCAGCACCTGATTGTACACTTCAGGTGAAACTGTCAAAATCTTCAAAATGAGCAAAAGCACAATGAAATTAATGCTGGAATCATCTTCAAGTTTCTAAAATACACTAATGACATCAAAAAGTTTGAGTCTACAACATTTAGTTAAGGTGTGAGAGCCAAAATAAACTTTTTATTTCTGTAAACGCGTTTTCAGCACCTGATTGTACACTTCAGGTGAAACTGTCAACATCTTCAAAATGAGCAAAAGCACAATGAAATTAATGCTGGAATCATCTTCAAGTTGCTAAAATACACTAATGACAGCAAAAAGTTTGAGTCTACAACATTTAGTTAAGATGTGAGAGCCAAAATGAACTTTGTATTGCTTTAAATGCATTTTCAGCCCGATTATACACTTCAGGTGAAACTGTCAAAATCTTCAAAATGAGCAAAAGCACATTGAAATTAATGCTGGAATCATCTTCAAGTTGCTAAAATACACTAATTACAGCAAAAAGTTTGAGTTTACAACATTTAGTTAAGGTGTGAGAGCCAAAATGAACTTTGTATTGCTGTAAACGCGTTTTCAGCACCTGATTGTACACTTCAGGTGAAACTGTCAAAATCTTCAAAATGAGCAAAAGCACAATGAAGTTAATGCTGGAATCATCTTCAAGTTGCTAAAATACACTAATGACAGCAACAAGTTTGAGTCTACAACATTTAGTTAAGGTGTGAGAGCCAAAATGAACTTTGTATTGCTTTAAATGCATTTTCAGCCCGATTATACACTTCAGGTGAAACTGTCAAAATCTTCAAAATGAGCAAAAGCACAATGAAATTAATGCTGGAATCATCTTCAAGTTGCTAAAATACACTAATGACAGCAAAAAGTTTGAGTCTACAACATTTAGTTAAGGTGTGAGAGCCAAAATGAACTTTTTATTGCTGTAAACGCGTTTTCAGCACCTGATTGTACACTTCAGGTGAAACTGTCAAAATCTTCAAAATGAGCAAAAGCACAATGAAATTAATGCTGGATTCATCTTCAAGTTTCTAAAATACACTAATGACAGCAAAAAGTTTGAGTCTACAACATTTTGTTAAGGTGTGAGAGCCAAAATGAACTTTTTATTGCTGTAAACGCGTTTTCAGCACCTGATTGTACACTTCAGGTGAAACTGTCAAAATCTTCAAAATGAGCAAAAGCACAATGAAATTAATGCTGGAATCATCTTCAAGTTGCTAAAATACACTAATGACAGCAAAAAGTTTGAGTCTACAACATTTAGTTAAGGTGTGAGAGCCAAAATGAACTTTGTATTGCTTTAAATGCATTTTCAGCCCGATTATACACTTGAGGTGAAACTGTCAAAATCTTCAAAATGAGCAAAAGCACAATGAAATTAATGCTGGAATCATCTTCAAGTTGCTAAAATACACTAATGACAGCAAAAAGTTTGAGTCTACAACATTTAGTTAAGGTGTGAGAGCCAAAATGAACTTTGTACTGCTTTAAATGCATTTTCAGCCCGATTATACACTTCAGGTGAAACTGTCAAAATCTTCAAAATGAGCAAAAGCACAATGAAATTAATGCTGGAATCATCTTCAAGTTTCTAAAATACACTAATGACAGCAAAAAGTTTGAGTCTACAACATTTAGTTAAGGTGTGAGAGCCAAAATGAACTTTTTATTGCTGTAAACGCGTTTTCAGCACCTGATTGTACACTTCAGGTAAAACTGTCAAAATCTTCAAAATGAGCAAAAGCACAATGAAATTAA
This sequence comes from Leptonotus elevatus, assembly GCF_054856555.1. Lineage (NCBI taxonomy): Eukaryota > Metazoa > Chordata > Actinopteri > Syngnathiformes > Syngnathidae > Leptonotus > Leptonotus elevatus. The sequence continues at coordinate 452,612 of NW_028233702.1, forward strand.
TGCTGGACTCATCTTCAAGTTGCTAAAATACACTAATGACAGCAAAAAGTTTGAGTCTACAACATTTTGTTAAGGTGTGAGAGCCAAAATGAACTTTGTATTGCTTTAAATGCATTTTCAGCCCGATTGTACACTTCAGGTGAAACTGTCAAAATCTTCAAAATGAGCAAAAGCACAATGAAATTAATGCTGGAATCATCTTCAAGTTGCTAAAATACACTAATTACAGCAAAAAGTTTGAGTCTACAACATTTAGTTAAGGTGTGAGAGCCTAAATGAACTTTGTATTGCTTTAAACGCGTTTTTCAGCCCCTGATTGTATACTTCAGGTGAAACTGTCAAAATCTTCAAAATGAGCAAAAGCACAATGAAATTAATGCTGGAATCATCTTCAAGTTGCTAAAATACACTAAAGACAGCAAAAAGGTTGAGTCTACAACATTTAGTTAAGGTGTGAGAGCCAAAATGAACTTTTTATTGCTGTAAATGCGTTTTCAGCACCTGATTGTACACTTCAGGTGAAACTGTCAAAATCTTCAAAATGAGCAAAAGCACAATGAAGTTAATGCTGGAATCATCTTCAAGTTGCTAAAATACACTAATGACAGCAAAAAGTTTGAGTCTACAACATTTAGTTAAGGTGTGAGAGCCAAAATGATCTTTGTACTGCTTTAAATGCATTTTCAGCCCGATTATACACTTCAGGTGAAACTGTCAAAATTTTCAAAATGAGCAAAAGCACAATGAAAATAATGCTGGAATCATCTTCAAGTTGCTAAAATACACTAATGACAGCAAAAAGTTTGAGTCTACAACATTTAGTTAAGGTGTGAGAGCCAAACTGAACTTTGTACTGCTTTAAATGCATTTTCAGCCCGATTATACACTTCAGGTGAAACTGTCAAAATCTTCAAAATGAGCAAAAGCACAATGAAATTAATGCTGGAATCATCTTCAAGTTGCTAAAATACACTAATGACAGCAAAAAGTTTGAGTCTACAACATTTAGTTAAGGTGTGAGAGCCAAAATGAACTTTTTATTGCTGTAAACGCGTTTTCAGCACCTGATTGTACACTTCAGGTGAAAACTGTCAAAATCTTCAAAATGAGCAAAAGCACAATGAAATTAATGCTGGAATCATCTTCAAGTTTCTAAAATACACTAATGACATCAAAAAGTTTGAGTCTACAACATTTAGTTAAGGTGTGAGAGCCAAAAAGAACTTTTTATTGCTGTAAACGCGTTTTCAGCACCTGATTGTACATTTCAGGTGAAACTGTCAAAATCTTCAAAATGAGCAAAAGCACAATGAAATTAATGCTGGAATCATCTTCAAGTTGCTAAAATACACCAATGACAGCAAAAAGTTTGAGTCTACAACATTTAGTTAAGGTGTGAGAGCCAAAATGAACTTTGTATTGCTGTAAACGCGTTTTCAGCACCTGATTGTACACTTCAGGTGAAACTGTCAAAATCTTCAAAATGAGCAAAAGCACAATGAAGTTAATGCTGGAATCATCTTCAAGTTGCTAAAATACACTAATGACAGCAAAAAGTTTGAGTCTACAACATTTAGTTAAGGTGTGAGAGCCAAAATGAACTTTTTATTGCTGTAAACGCGTTTTCAGCACCTGATTGTACACTTCAGGTGAAACTGTCAAAATCTTCAAAATGAGCAAAAGCACAATGAAATTAATGCTGGAATCATCTTCAAGTTTCTAAAATACACTAATGACAGCAAAAAGTTTGAGTCTACAACATTTAGTTAAGGTGTGAGAGCCAAAATGAACTTTGTATTGCTTTAAATGCATTTTCAGCCCGATTATACACTTCAGGTGAAACTGTCAAAATCTTCAAAATGAGCAAAAGCACAATGAAATTAATGCTGGAATCATCTTCAAGTTGCTAAAATACACTAATGACAGCAAAAAGTTTGAGTCTACAACATTTAGTTAAGATGTGAGAGCCAAAATGAACTTTGTATTGCTTTAAATGCATTTTCAGCCCGATTATACACTTCAGGTGAAACTGTCAAAATCTTCAAAATGAGCAAAAGCACAATGAAATTAATGCTGGAATCATCTTCAAGTTGCTAAAATACACTAATGACAGCAAAAAGTTTGAGTCTACAACATTTAGTTAAGGTGTGAGAGCCAAAATGAACTTTGTATTGCTTTAAATGCATTTTCAGCCCGATTGGACACTTCAGGTGAAACTGTCAAAATCTTCAAAATGAGCAAAAGCACAATTAAATTAATGCTGGAATCATCTTCAAGCTGCTAAAATACACTAATGACAGCAAAAAGTTTGAGTCTACAACATTTAGTTAAGGTGTGAGAGCCAAAATTAACTTTGTATTGCTTTAAATGCATTTTCAGCCCGATTGTACACTTCAGGTGAAACTGTCAAAATCTTCAAAATGAGCAAAAGCACAATGAAATTAATGCTGGAATCACCTTCAAGTTGCTAAAATACACTAATGACAGCAAAAAGTTTGAGTCTACAACATTTAGTTAAGGTGTGAGAGCCAAAATGAACTTTTTATTGCTGTAAACGCGTTTTCAGCACCTGATTGTACACTTCAGGTGAAACTGTCAAAATCTTCAAAATAAGCAAAAGCACAATGAAATTAATGCTGGAATCATCTTCAAGTTTCTAAAATACACTAATGACATCAAAAAGTTTGAGTCTACAACATTTAGTTAAGGTGTGAGAGCCAAAATAAACTTTTTATTTCTGTAAACGCGTTTTCAGCACCTGATTGTACACTTCAGGTGAAACTGTCAACATCTTCAAAATGAGCAAAAGCACAATGAAATTAATGCTGGAATCATCTTCAAGTTGCTAAAATACACTAATGACAGCAAAAAGTTTGAGTCTACAACATTTAGTTAAGGTGTGAGAGCCAAAATGAACTTTGTATTGCTTTAAATGCATTTTCAGCCCGATAGTACACTTCAGGTGAAACTGTCAAAATCTTCAAAATGAGCAAAAGCACAATGAAATTAATGCTGGAATCATCTTCAAGTTGCTAAAATACACTAAAGACAGCAAAAAGGTTGAGTCTACAACATTTAGTTAAGGTGTGAGAGCCAAAATGAACTTTTTATTGCTGTAAACGCGTTTTCAGCACCTGATTGTACACTTCAGGTGAAACTGTCAAAATCTTCAAAATGAGCAAAAGCACAATGAAGTTAATGCTGGAATCATCTTCAAGTTGCTAAAATACACTAATGACAGCAAAAAGTTTGAGTCTACAACATTTAGTTAAGGTGTGAGAGCCAAAATGATCTTTGTACTGCTTTAAATGCATTTTCAGCCCGATTATACACTTCAGGTGAAACTGTCAAAATTTTCAAAATGAGCAAAAGCACAATGAAAATAATGCTGGAATCATCTTCAAGTTGCTAAAATACACTAATGACAGCAAAAAGTTTGAGTCTACAACATTTAGTTAAGGTGTGAGAGCCAAACTGAACTTTGTACTGCTTTAAATGCATTTTCAGCCCGATTATACACTTCAGGTGAAACTGTCAAAATCTTCAAAATGAGCAAAAGCACAATGAAATTAATGCTGGAATCATCTTCAAGTTGCTAAAATACACTAATGACAGCAAAAAGTTTGAGTCTACAACATTTAGTTAAGGTGTGAGAGCCAAAATGAACTTTTTATTGCTGTAAACGCGTTTTCAGCACCTGATTGTACACTTCAGGTGAAAACTGTCAAAATCTTCAAAATGAGCAAAAGCACAATGAAGTTAATGCTGGAATCATCTTCAAGTTGCTAAAATACACTAATGACAGCAAAAAGTTTGAGTCTACAACATTTAGTTAAGGTGTGAGAGCCAAAATGAACTTTTTATTGCTGTAAACGCGTTTTCAGCACCTGATTGTACACTTCAGGTGAAACTGTCAAAATCTTCAAAATGAGCAAAAGCACAATGAAATTAATGCTGGACTCATCTTCAAGTTGCTAAAATACACTAATGACAGCAAAAAGTTTGAGTCTACAACATTTTGTTAAGGTGTGAGAGCCAAAATGAACTTTGTATTGCTTTAAATGCATTTTCAGCCCGATTGTACACTTCAGGTGAAACTGTCAAAATCTTCAAAATGAGCAAAAGCACAATGAAATTAATGCTGGAATCATCTTCAAGTTGCTAAAATACACTAATTACAGCAAAAAGTTTGAGTCTACAACATTTAGTTAAGGTGTGAGAGCCTAAATGAACTTTGTATTGCTTTAAACGCGTTTTTCAGCCCCTGATTGTATACTTCAGGTGAAACTGTCAAAATCTTCAAAATGAGCAAAAGCACAATGAAATTAATGCTGGAATCATCTTCAAGTTGCTAAAATACACTAAAGACAGCAAAAAGGTTGAGTCTACAACATTTAGTTAAGGTGTGAGAGCCAAAATGAACTTTTTATTGCTGTAAACGCGTTTTCAGCACCTGATTGTACACTTCAGGTGAAACTGTCAAAATCTTCAAAATGAGCAAAAGCACAATGAAGTTAATGCTGGAATCATCTTCAAGTTGCTAAAATACACTAATGACAGCAAAAAGTTTGAGTCTACAACATTTAGTTAAGGTGTGAGAGCCAAAATGATCTTTGTACTGCTTTAAATGCATTTTCAGCCCGATTATACACTTCAGGTGAAACTGTCAAAATTTTCAAAATGAGCAAAAGCACAATGAAAATAATGCTGGAATCATCTTCAAGTTGCTAAAATACACTAATGACAGCAAAAAGTTTGAGTCTACAACATTTAGTTAAGGTGTGAGAGCCAAACTGAACTTTGTACTGCTTTAAATGCATTTTCAGCCCGATTATACACTTCAGGTGAAACTGTCAAAATCTTCAAAATGAGCAAAAGCACAATGAAATTAATGCTGGAATCATCTTCAAGTTGCTAAAATACACTAATGACAGCAAAAAGTTTGAGTCTACAACATTTAGTTAAGGTGTGAGAGCCAAAATGAACTTTTTATTGCTGTAAACGCGTTTTCAGCACCTGATTGTACACTTCAGGTGAAAACTGTCAAAATCTTCAAAATGAGCAAAAGCACAATGAAATTAATGCTGGAATCATCTTCAAGTTTCTAAAATACACTAATGACATCAAAAAGTTTGAGTCTACAACATTTAGTTAAGGTGTGAGAGCCAAAAAGAACTTTTTATTGCTGTAAACGCGTTTTCAGCACCTGATTGTACATTTCAGGTGAAACTGTCAAAATCTTCAAAATGAGCAAAAGCACAATGAAATTAATGCTGGAATCATCTTCAAGTTGCTAAAATACACCAATGACAGCAAAAAGTTTGAGTCTACAACATTTAGTTAAGGTGTGAGAGCCAAAATGAACTTTGTATTGCTGTAAACGCGTTTTCAGCACCTGATTGTACACTTCAGGTGAAACTGTCAAAATCTTCAAAATGAGCAAAAGCACAATGAAGTTAATGCTGGAATCATCTTCAAGTTGCTAAAATACACTAATGACAGCAAAAAGTTTGAGTCTACAACATTTAGTTAAGGTGTGAGAGCCAAAATGAACTTTTTATTGCTGTAAACGCGTTTTCAGCACCTGATTGTACACTTCAGGTGAAACTGTCAAAATCTTCAAAATGAGCAAAAGCACAATGAAATTAATGCTGGAATCATCTTCAAGTTTCTAAAATACACTAATGACAGCAAAAAGTTTGAGTCTACAACATTTAGTTAAGGTGTGAGAGCCAAAATGAACTTTGTATTGCTTTAAATGCATTTTCAGCCCGATTATACACTTCAGGTGAAACTGTCAAAATCTTCAAAATGAGCAAAAGCACAATGAAATTAATGCTGGAATCATCTTCAAGTTGCTAAAATACACTAATGACAGCAAAAAGTTTGAGTCTACAACATTTAGTTAAGATGTGAGAGCCAAAATGAACTTTGTATTGCTTTAAATGCATTTTCAGCCCGATTATACACTTCAGGTGAAACTGTCAAAATCTTCAAAATGAGCAAAAGCACAATGAAATTAATGCTGGAATCATCTTCAAGTTGCTAAAATACACTAATTACAGCAAAAAGTTTGAGTCTACAACATTTAGTTAAGGTGTGAGAGCCAAAATGAACTTTTTATTGCTGTAAACGCGTTTTCAGCACCTGATTGTACACTTCAGGTGAAACTGTCAAAATCTTCAAAATGAGCAAAAGCACAATGAAATTAATGCTGGAAACATCTTCAAGTTGCTAAAATACACTAATGACAGCAAAAAGTTTGATTCTACAACATTTAGTTAAGGTGTGAGAGCCAAAATGAACTTTGTACTGCTTTAAATGCATTTTCAGCCCGATTATACACTTCAGGTGAAACTGTCAAAATCTTCAAAATGAGCAAAAGCACAATGAAATTAATGCTGGAATCATCTTCAAGTTTCTAAAATACACTAATGACAGCAAAAAGTTTGAGTCTACAACATTTAGTTAAGGTGTGAGAGCCAAAATGAACTTTTTATTGCTGTAAACGCGTTTTCAGCACCTGATTGTACACTTCAGGTGAAACTGTCAAAATCTTCAAAATGAGCAAAAGCACAATGAAATTAATTCTGGACTCATCTTCAAGTTGCTAAAATACACTAATGACAGCAAAAAGTTTGAGTCTACAACATTTTGTTAAGGTGTGAGAGCCAAAATGAACTTTGTATTGCTTTAAATGCATTTTCAGCCCGATTGTACACTTCAGGTGAAACTGTCAAAATCTTCAAAATGAGCAAAAGCACAATGAAATTAATGCTGGAATCATCTTCAAGTTGCTAAAATACACTAATTACAGCAAAAAGTTTGAGTCTACAACATTTAGTTAAGGTGTGAGAGCCTAAATGAACTTTGTATTGCTTTAAACGCGTTTTTCAGCCCCTGATTGTATACTTCAGGTGAAACTGTCAAAATCTTCAAAATGAGCAAAAGCACAATGAAATTAATGCTGGAATCATCTTCAAGTTGCTAAAATACACTAATGACAGCAAAAAGTTTGAGTCTACAACATTTAGTTAAGGTGTGAGAGCCAAAATGAACTTTGTATTGCTTTAAATGCATTTTCAGCCCGATAGTACACTTCAGGTGAAACTGTCAAAATCTTCAAAATGAGCAAAAGCACAATGAAATTAATGCTGGAATCATCTTCAAGTTGCTAAAATACACTAAAGACAGCAAAAAGGTTGAGTCTACAACATTTAGTTAAGGTGTGAGAGCCAAAATGAACTTTTTATTGCTGTAAACGCGTTTTCAGCACCTGATTGTACACTTCAGGTGAAACTGTCAAAATCTTCAAAATGAGCAAAAGCACAATGAAGTTAATGCTGGAATCATCTTCAAGTTGCTAAAATACACTAATGACAGCAAAAAGTTTGAGTCTACAACATTTAGTTAAGGTGTGAGAGCCAAAATGATCTTTGTACTGCTTTAAATGCATTTTCAGCCCGATTATACACTTCAGGTGAAACTGTCAAAATTTTCAAAATGAGCAAAAGCACAATGAAAATAATGCTGGAATCATCTTCAAGTTGCTAAAATACACTAATGACAGCAAAAAGTTTGAGTCTACAACATTTAGTTAAGGTGTGAGAGCCAAACTGAACTTTGTACTGCTTTAAATGCATTTTCAGCCCGATTATACACTTCAGGTGAAACTGTCAAAATCTTCAAAATGAGCAAAAGCACAATGAAATTAATGCTGGAATCATCTTCAAGTTGCTAAAATACACTAATGACAGCAAAAAGTTTGAGTCTACAACATTTAGTTAAGGTGTGAGAGCCAAACTGAACTTTGTACTGCTTTAAATGCATTTTCAGCCCGATTATACACTTCAGGTGAAACTGTCAAAATCTTCAAAATGAGCAAAAGCACAATGAAATTAATGCTGGAATCATCTTCAAGTTGCTAAAATACACTAATGACAGCAAAAAGTTTGAGTCTACAACATTTAGTTAAGGTGTGAGAGCCAAAATGAACTTTTTATTGCTGTAAACGCGTTTTCAGCACCTGATTGTACACTTCAGGTGAAAACTGTCAAAATCTTCAAAATGAGCAAAAGCACAATGAAATTAATGCTGGAATCATCTTCAAGTTTCTAAAATACACTAATGACATCAAAAAGTTTGAGTCTACAACATTTAGTTAAGGTGTGAGAGCCAAAAAGAACTTTTTATTGCTGTAAACGCGTTTTCAGCACCTGATTGTACATTTCAGGTGAAACTGTCAAAATCTTCAAAATGAGCAAAAGCACAATGAAATTAATGCTGGAATCATCTTCAAGTTGCTAAAATACACCAATGACAGCAAAAAGTTTGAGTCTACAACATTTAGTTAAGGTGTGAGAGCCAAAATGAACTTTGTATTGCTGTAAACGCGTTTTCAGCACCTGATTGTACACTTCAGGTGAAACTGTCAAAATCTTCAAAATGAGCAAAAGCACAATGAAGTTAATGCTGGAATCATCTTCAAGTTGCTAAAATACACTAATGACAGCAAAAAGTTTGAGTCTACAACATTTAGTTAAGGTGTGAGAGCCAAAATGAACTTTTTATTGCTGTAAACGCGTTTTCAGCACCTGATTGTACACTTCAGGTGAAACTGTCAAAATCTTCAAAATGAGCAAAAGCACAATGAAATTAATGCTGGAATCATCTTCAAGTTTCTAAAATACACTAATGACAGCAAAAAGTTTGAGTCTACAACATTTAGTTAAGGTGTGAGAGCCAAAATGAACTTTGTATTGCTTTAAATGCATTTTCAGCCCGATTATACACTTCAGGTGAAACTGTCAAAATCTTCAAAATGAGCAAAAGCACAATGAAATTAATGCTGGAATCATCTTCAAGTTGCTAAAATACACTAATGACAGCAAAAAGTTTGAGTCTACAACATTTAGTTAAGATGTGAGAGCCAAAATGAACTTTGTATTGCTTTAAATGCATTTTCAGCCCGATTATACACTTCAGGTGAAACTGTCAAAATCTTCAAAATGAGCAAAAGCACAATGAAATTAATGCTGGAATCATCTTCAAGTTGCTAAAATACACTAATTACAGCAAAAAGTTTGAGTCTACAACATTTAGTTAAGGTGTGAGAGCCAAAATGAACTTTTTATTGCTGTAAACGCGTTTTCAGCACCTGATTGTACACTTCAGGTGAAACTGTCAAAATCTTCAAAATGAGCAAAAGCACAATGAAATTAATGCTGGAATCATCTTCAAGTTGCTAAAATACACCAATGACAGCAAAAAGTTTGAGTCTACAACATTTAGTTAAGGTGTGAGAGCCAAAATGAACTTTGTATTGCTTTAAATGCATTTTCAGCCCGATTATACACTTCAGGTGAAACTGTCAAAATCTTCAAAATGAGCAAAAGCACAATGAAATTAATGCTGGAAACATCTTCAAGTTGCTAAAATACACTAATGACAGCAAAAAGTTTGATTCTACAACATTTAGTTAAGGTGTGAGAGCCAAAATGAACTTTGTACTGCTTTAAATGCATTTTCAGCCCGATTATACACTTCAGGTGAAACTGTCAAAATCTTCAAAATGAGCAAAAGCACAATGAAATTAATGCTGGAATCATCTTCAAGTTTCTAAAATACACTAATGACAGCAAAAAGTTTGAGTCTACAACATTTAGTTAAGGTGTGAGAGCCAAAATGAACTTTTTATTGCTGTAAACGCGTTTTCAGCACCTGATTGTACACTTCAGGTGAAACTGTCAAAATCTTCAAAATGAGCAAAAGCACAATGAAATTAATGCTGGACTCATCTTCAAGTTGCTAAAATACACTAATGACAGCAAAAAGTTTGAGTCTACAACATTTTGTTAAGGTGTGAGAGCCAAAATGAACTTTGTATTGCTTTAAATGCATTTTCAGCCCGATTGTACACTTCAGGTGAAACTGTCAAAATCTTCAAAATGAGCAAAAGCACAATGAAATTAATGCTGGAATCATCTTCAAGTTGCTAAAATACACTAATTACAGCAAAAAGTTTGAGTCTACAACATTTAGTTAAGGTGTGAGAGCCTAAATGAACTTTGTATTGCTTTAAACGCGTTTTTCAGCCCCTGATTGTATACTTCAGGTGAAACTGTCAAAATCTTCAAAATGAGCAAAAGCACAATGAAATTAATGCTGGAATCATCTTCAAGTTGCTAAAATACACTAATGACAGCAAAAAGTTTGAGTCTACAACATTTAGTTAAGGTGTGAGAGCCAAAATGAACTTTGTATTGCTTTAAATGCATTTTCAGCCCGATAGTACACTTCAGGTGAAACTGTCAAAATCTTCAAAATGAGCAAAAGCACAATGAAATTAATGCTGGAATCATCTTCAAGTTGCTAAAATACACTAAAGACAGCAAAAAGGTTGAGTCTACAACATTTAGTTAAGGTGTGAGAGCCAAAATGAACTTTTTATTGCTGTAAACGCGTTTTCAGCACCTGATTGTACACTTCAGGTGAAACTGTCAAAATCTTCAAAATGAGCAAAAGCACAATGAAGTTAATGCTGGAATCATCTTCAAGTTGCTAAAATACACTAATGACAGCAAAAAGTTTGAGTCTACAACATTTAGTTAAGGTGTGAGAGCCAAAATGATCTTTGTACTGCTTTAAATGCATTTTCAGCCCGATTATACACTTCAGGTGAAACTGTCAAAATTTTCAAAATGAGCAAAAGCACAATGAAAATAATGCTGGAATCATCTTCAAGTTGCTAAAATACACTAATGACAGCAAAAAGTTTGAGTCTACAACATTTAGTTAAGGTGTGAGAGCCAAACTGAACTTTGTACTGCTTTAAATGCATTTTCAGCCCGATTATACACTTCAGGTGAAACTGTCAAAATCTTCAAAATGAGCAAAAGCACAATGAAATTAATGCTGGAATCATCTTCAAGTTGCTAAAATACACTAATGACAGCAAAAAGTTTGAGTCTACAACATTTAGTTAAGGTGTGAGAGCCAAAATGAACTTTTTATTGCTGTAAACGCGTTTTCAGCACCTGATTGTACACTTCAGGTGAAAACTGTCAAAATCTTCAAAATGAGCAAAAGCACAATGAAATTAATGCTGGAATCATCTTCAAGTTTCTAAAATACACTAATGACATCAAAAAGTTTGAGTCTACAACATTTAGTTAAGGTGTGAGAGCCAAAAAGAACTTTTTATTGCTGTAAACGCGTTTTCAGCACCTGATTGTACACTTCAGGTGAAACTGTCAAAATCTTCAAAATGAGCAAAAGCACAATGAAATTAATGCTGGAATCATCTTCAAGTTGCTAAAATACACCAATGACAGCAAAAAGTTTGAGTCTACAACATTTAGTTAAGGTGTGAGAGCCAAAATGAACTTTTTATTGCTGTAAACGCGTTTTCAGCACCTGATTGTACACTTCAGGTGAAACTGTCAAAATCTTCAAAATGAGCAAAAGCACAATGAAATTAATGCTGGAATCATCTTCAAGTTTCTAAAATACACTAATGACAGCAAAAAGTTTGAGTCTACAACATTTAGTTAAGGTGTGAGAGCCAAAATGAACTTTGTATTGCTTTAAATGCATTTTCAGCCCGATTATACACTTCAGGTGAAACTGTCAAAATCTTCAAAATGAGCAAAAGCACAATGAAATTAATGCTGGAATCATCTTCAAGTTGCTAAAATACACTAATGACAGCAAAAAGTTTGAGTCTACAACATTTAGTTAAGATGTGAGAGCCAAAATGAACTTTGTATTGCTTTAAATGCATTTTCAGCCCGATTATACACTTCAGGTGAAACTGTCAAAATCTTCAAAATGAGCAAAAGCACAATGAAATTAATGCTGGAATCATCTTCAAGTTGCTAAAATACACTAATTACAGCAAAAAGTTTGAGTCTACAACATTTAGTTAAGGTGTGAGAGCCAAAATGAACTTTTTATTGCTGTAAACGCGTTTTCAGCACCTGATTGTACACTTCAGGTGAAACTGTCAAAATCTTCAAAATGAGCAAAAGCACAATGAAATTAATGCTGGAATCATCTTCAAGTTGCTAAAATACACCAATGACAGCAAAAAGTTTGAGTCTACAACATTTAGTTAAGGTGTGAGAGCCAAAATGAACTTTGTATTGCTTTAAATGCATTTTCAGTCCGATTGTACACTTCAGGTGAAACTGTCAACATTTTCAAAATGAGCAAAAGCACAATGAAAATAATGCTGGAATCATCTTCAAGTTGCTAAAATACACTAATGACAGCAAAAAGTTTGAGTCTACAACATTTAGTTAAGGTGTGAGAGCCAAAATGAACTTTGTACTGCTTTAAATGCATTTTCAGCCCGATTATACACTTCAGGTGAAACTGTCAAAATCTTCAAAATGAGCAAAAGCACAATGAAATTAATGCTGGAATCATCTTCAAGTTGCTAAAATACACTAATGACAGCAAAAAGTTTGAGTCTACAACATTTAGTTAAGGTGTGAGAGCCAAAATGAACTTTTTATTGCTGTAAACGCGTTTTCAGCACCTGATTGTACACTTTAGGTGAAACTGTCAAAATCTTCAAAATGAGCAAAAGCACAATGAAATTAATGCTGGAATCATCTTCAAGTTGCTAAAATACACCAATGACAGCAAAAAGTTTGAGTCTACAACATTTAGTTAAGGTGTGAGAGCCAAAATGAACTTTTTATTGCTGTAAACGCGTTTTCAGCACCTGATTGTACACTTCAGGTGAAACTGTCAAAATCTTCAAAATGAGCAAAAGCACAATGAAATTAATGCTGGAATCATCTTCAAGTTTCTAAAATACACTAATGACAGCAAAAAGTTTGAGTCTACAACATTTAGTTAAGGTGTGAGAGCCAAAATGAACTTTGTATTGCTTTAAATGCATTTTCAGCCCGATTATACACTTCAGGTGAAACTGTCAAAATCTTCAAAATGAGCAAAAGCACAATGAAATTAATGCTGGAATCATCTTCAAGTTGCTAAAATACACTAATGACAGCAAAAAGTTTGAGTCTACAACATTTAGTTAAGATGTGAGAGCCAAAATGAACTTTGTATTGCTTTAAATGCATTTTCAGCCCGATTATACACTTCAGGTGAAACTGTCAAAATCTTCAAAATGAGCAAAAGCACAATGAAATTAATGCTGGAATCATCTTCAAGTTGCTAAAATACACTAATTACAGCAAAAAGTTTGAGTCTACAACATTTAGTTAAGGTGTGAGAGCCAAAATGAACTTTTTATTGCTGTAAACGCGTTTTCAGCACCTGATTGTACACTTCAGGTGAAACTGTCAAAATCTTCAAAATGAGCAAAAGCACAATGAAATTAATGCTGGAATCATCTTCAAGTTGCTAAAATACACCAATGACAGCAAAAAGTTTGAGTCTACAACATTTAGTTAAGGTGTGAGAGCCAAAATGAACTTTGTATTGCTTTAAATGCATTTTCAGTCCGATTGTACACTTCAGGTGAAACTGTCAACATTTTCAAAATGAGCAAAAGCACAATGAAAATAATGCTGGAATCATCTTCAAGTTGCTAAAATACACTAATGACAGCAAAAAGTTTGAGTCTACAACATTTAGTTAAGGTGTGAGAGCCAAAATGAACTTTGTACTGCTTTAAATGCATTTTCAGCCCGATTATACACTTCAGGTGAAACTGTCAAAATCTTCAAAATGAGCAAAAGCACAATGAAATTAATGCTGGAATCATCTTCAAGTTGCTAAAATACACTAATGACAGCAAAAAGTTTGAGTCTACAACATTTAGTTAAGGTGTGAGAGCCAAAATGAACTTTTTATTGCTGTAAACGCGTTTTCAGCACCTGATTGTACACTTTAGGTGAAACTGTCAAAATCTTCAAAATGAGCAAAAGCACAATGAAATTAATGCTGGAATCAGCTTCAAGTTTCTAAAATACACTAATGACATCAAAAAGTTTGAGTCTACAACATTTAGTTAAGGTGTGATAGCCAAAATGAACTTTGTATTGCTGTAAACGCGTTTTCAGCACCTGATTGTACACTTCAGGTGAAACTGTCAAAATCTTCAAAATGAGCAAAAGCACAATGAAATTAATGCTGGAATCATCTTCAAGTTGCTAAAATACACCAATGACAGCAAAAAGTTTGAGTCTACAACATTTAGTTAAGGTGTGAGAGCCAAAATGATCTTTGTATTGCTTTAAATGTATTTTCAGTCCGATTGTACACTTCAGGTGAAACTGTCAAATTTTTCAAAATGAGCAAAAGCACAATGAAAATAATGCTGGAATCATCTTCAAGTTGCTAAAATACACTAATGACAGCAACAAGTTTGAGTCTACAACATTTAGTTAAGGTGTGAGAGCCAAAATGAACTTTTTATTGCTGTAAACGCGTTTTCAGCACCTGATTGTACACTTCAGGTGAAAACTGTCAAAATCTTCAAAATGAGCAAAAGCACAATGAAATTAATGCTGGAATCATCTTCAAGTTTCTAAAATACACTAATGACATCAACAAGTTTGAGTCTACAACATTTAGTTAAGGTGTGAGAGCCAAAAAGAACTTTTTTTTGCTGTAAACGCGTTTTCAGCACCTGATTGTACACTTCAGGTGAAACTGTCAAAATCTTCAAAATGAGCAAAAGCACAATGAAATTAATGCTGGAATCATCTTCAAGTTGCTAAAATACACCAATGACAGCAAAAAGTTTGAGTCTACAACATTTAGTTAAGGTGTGAGAGCCAAAATGAACTTTGTATTGCTGTAAACGCGTTTTCAGCACCTGATTGTACACTTCAGGTGAAACTGTCAAAATCTTCAAAATGAGCAAAAGCACAATGAAGTTAATGCTGGAATCATCTTCAAGTTGCTAAAATACACTAATGACAGCAAAAAGTTTGAGTCTACAACATTTAGTTAAGGTGTGAGAGCCAAAATGAACTTTTTATTGCTGTAAACGCGTTTTCAGCACCTGATTGTACACTTCAGGTGAAACTGTCAAAATCTTCAAAATGAGCAAAAGCACAATGAAATTAATGCTGGAATCATCTTCAAGTTTCTAAAATACACTAATGACATCAAAAAGTTTGAGTCTACAACATTTAGTTAAGGTGTGAGAGCCAAAAAGAACTTTTTATTGCTGTAAACGCGTTTTCAGCACCTGATTGTACACTTCAGGTGAAACTGTCAAAATCTTACAAATGAGCAAAAGCACAATGAAATTAATGCTGGAATCATCTTCAAGTTGCTAAAATACACCAATGACAGCAACAAGTTTGAGTCTACAACATTTAGTTAAGGTGTGAGAGCCAAAATGAACTTTGTATTGCTGTAAACGCGTTTTCAGCACCTGATTGTACACTTCAGGTGAAACTGTCAAAATCTTCAAAATGAGCAAAAGCACAATGAAGTTAATGCTGGAATCATCTTCAAGTTGCTAAAATACACTAATTACAGCAAAAAGTTTGAGTCTACATCATTTAGTTAAGGTGTGAGAGCCAAAATGAACTTTTTATTGCTGTAAACGCGTTTTCAGCACCTGATTGTACACTTCAGGTGAAACTGTCAAAATCTTCAAAATGAGCAAAAGCACAATGAAATTAATGCTGGAATCATCTTCAAGTTGCTAAAATACACCAATGACAGCAAAAAGTTTGAGTCTACAACATTTAGTTAAGGTGTGAGAGCCAAAATGAACTTTGTATTGCTTTAAATGCATTTTCAGTCCGATTGTACACTTCAGGTGAAACTGTCAACATTTTCAAAATGAGCAAAAGCACAATGAAAATAATGCTGGAATCATCTTCAAGTTGCTAAAATACACTAATGACAGCAAAAAGTTTGAGTCTACAACATTTAGTTAAGGTGTGAGAGCCAAAATGAACTTTGTACTGCTTTAAATGCATTTTCAGCCCGATTATACACTTCAGGTGAAACTGTCAAAATCTTCAAAATGAGCAAAAGCACAATGAAATTAATGCTGGAATCATCTTCAAGTTGCTAAAATACACTAATGACAGCAAAAAGTTTGAGTCTACAACATTTAGTTAAGGTGTGAGAGCCAAAATGAACTTTTTATTGCTGTAAACGCGTTTTCAGCACCTGATTGTACACTTCAGGTGAAACTGTCAAAATCTTCAAAATGAGCAAAAGCACAATGAAATTAATGCTGGAATCAGCTTCAAGTTTCTAAAATACACTAATGACATCAAAAAGTTTGAGTCTACAACATTTAGTTAAGGTGTGATAGCCAAAATGAACTTTGTATTGCTGTAAACGCGTTTTCAGCACCTGATTGTACACTTCAGGTGAAACTGTCAAAATCTTCAAAATGAGCAAAAGCACAATGAAATTAATGCTGGAATCATCTTCAAGTGGCTAAAATACACCAATGACAGCAAAAAGTTTGAGTCTACAACATTTAGTTAAGGTGTGAGAGCCAAAATGATCTTTGTATTGCTTTAAATGTATTTTCAGTCCGATTGTACACTTCAGGTGAAACTGTCAAAATTTTCAAAATGAGCAAAAGCACAATGAAAATAATGCTGGAATCATCTTCAAGTTGCTAAAATACACTAATGACAGCAACAAGTTTGAGTCTACAACATTTAGTTAAGGTGTGAGAGCCAAAATGAACTTTTTATTGCTGTAAACGCGTTTTCAGCACCTGATTGTACACTTCAGGTGAAAACTGTCAAAATCTTCAAAATGAGCAAAAGCACAATGAAATTAATGCTGGAATCATCTTCAAGTTTCTAAAATACACTAATGACATCAAAAAGTTTGAGTCTACAACATTTAGTTAAGGTGTGAGAGCCAAAATGAACTTTGTATTGCTTTAAATGCATTTTCAGCCCGATAGTACACTTCAGGTGAAACTGTCAAAATCTTCAAAATGAGCAAAAGCACAATGAAGTTAATGCTGGAATCATCTTCAAGTTGCTAAAATACACTAATGACAGCAAAAAGTTTGAGTCTACAACATTTAGTTAAGGTGTGAGAGCCAAAATGAACTTTTTATTGCTGTAAACGCGTTTTCAGCACCTGATTGTACACTTCAGGTGAAACTGTCAAAATCTTCAAAATGAGCAAAAGCACAATGAAATTAATGCTGGAATCATCTTCAAGTTTCTAAAATACACTAATGACAGCAAAAAGTTTGAGTCTACAACATTTAGTTAAGGTGTGAGAGCCACAATTAACTTTTTATTGCTGTAAACGCGTTTTCAGCACCTGATTGTACACTTCAGGTGAAACTGTCAAAATCTTCAAAATGAGCAAAAGTACAATGAAATTAATGCTGGAATCATCTTCAAGTTGCTAAAATACACTAATGACAGCAAAAAGTTCTAGTCTACAACATTTAGTTAAGGTGTGAGAGCCAAAATGAACTTTGTATTGCTTTAAATGCATTTTTAGCCCCTGATTGTATCCTTCAGGTGAAACTGTCAAAATCTTCAAAATGAGCAAAAGCACAATGAAATTAATGCTGGAATCATCTTCAAGCTGCTAAAATACACTAATGACAGTAACAAGTTTGAGTCTACAACATTTAGTTAAGGTGTGAGAGCCAAAATGAACTTTGTATTGCTTTAAATGCATTTTCAGCCCGATTGGACACTTCAGGTGAAACTGTCAAAATCTTCAAAATGAGCAAAAGCACAATGAAATTAATGCTGGAATCATCTTCAAGTTGCTAAAATACACTAATGACAGCAACAAGTTTGAGTCTACAACATTTAGTTAAGGTGTGAGAGCCTAAATGAACTTTGTATTGCTTTAAATGCATTTTCAGCCCGATTGTACACTTCAGGTGAAACTGTCAAAATCTTAAAAATGAGCAAAAGCACAATGAAATTAATGCTGGAATCATCTTCAAGTTGCTAAAATACACTAATGACAGCAAAAAGTTTGAGTCTACAACTTTTAGTTAAGGTGTGAGAGCCTAAATGAACTTTGTATTGCTTTAAACGCGTTTTCAGCCCAAGATTGTACACTTCAGGTGAAACTGTCAAAATCTTCAAAATGAGCAAAAGCACAATGAAATTAATGCTGGAATCACCTTCAAGTTGCTAAAATACACTAATGACAGCAAAAAGTTTGAGTCTACAACATTTAGTTAAGGTGTGAGAGCCAAAATGAACTTTTTATTGCTGTAAACGCGTTTTAAGCACCTGATTGTACACTTCAGGTGAAACTGTCAAAATCTTCAAAATGAGCAAAAGCACAATGAAATTAATGCTGGATTCATCTTCAAGTTTCTAAAATACACTAATGACAGCAAAAAGTTTGAGTCTACAACATTTAGTTAAGGTGTGAGAGCCAAAATGAACTTTTTATTGCTGTAAACGCGTTTTCAGCACCTGATTGTACACTTCAGGTGAAACTGTCAAAATCTTCAAAATGAGCAAAAGCACAATGAAATTAATGCTGGAATCATCTTCAAGTTGCTAAAATACACCAATGACAGCAAAAAGTTTGAGTCTACAACATTTAGTTAAGGTGTGAGAGCCAAAATTAACTTTGTATTGCTGTAAACGCGTTTTTAGCACCTGATTGTACAATTCGGGTGAAACTGTCAAAATATTCAAAATGAGCAAAAGCACAATGAAATTAATGCTGGAATCATCTTCAAGTTGCTAAAATACACTAATGACAGCAAAAAGTTTGAGTCTACAACATTTAGTTAAGGTGTGAGAGCCAAAATTAACTTTGTATTGCTTTAAATGCATTTTCAGCCCGATTGGACACTTCAGGTGAAACTGTCAAAATCTTCAAAATGAGCAAAAGCACAATTAAATTAATGCTGGAATCATCTTCAAGCTGCTAAAATACACTAATGACAGTAACAAGTTTGAGTCTACAACATTTAGTTAAGGTGTGAGAGCCTAAATGAACTTTGTATTGCTTTAAACGCATTTTCAGCCCCTGATTGTACACTTCAGGTGAAACTGTCAAAATCTTCAAAATGAGCAAAAAGCACAATGAAATTAATGCTGGAATCATCTTCAAGTTGCTAAAATACACTAATGACAGCAAAAAGTTTGAGTCTACAACATTTAGTTAAGGTGTGAGAGCCAAAATGAACTTTGTATTGCTTTAAATGCATTTTCAGCCCGATAGTAAACTTCAGGTGAAACTGTCAAAATCTTCAAAATGAGCAAAAGCACAATGAAATTAATGCTGGAATCATCTTCAAGTTGCTAAAATACACTAATGACAGCAAAAAGTTTGAGTCTACAACATTTAGTTAAGGTGTGAGAGCCAAAATGAACTTTGTATTGCTTTAAATGCATTTTCAGCCCGATTGGACACTTCAGGTGAAACTGTCAAAATCTTCAAAATGAGCAAAATCACAATTAAATTAATGCTGGAATCATCTTCAAGCTGGTAAAATACACTAATGACAGTAACAAGTTTGAGTCTACAACATTTAGTTAAGGTGTGAGAGCCTAAATGAACTTTGTATTGCTTTAAACGCATTTTCAGCCCCTGATTGTACACTTCAGGTGAAACTGTCAAAATCTTCAAAATGAGCAAAAGCACAATGAAATTAATGCTGGAATCATCTTCAAGTTGCTAAAATACACTAATGACAGCAAAAAGTTTGAGTCTACAACATTTAGTTAAGGTGTGAGAGCCAAAATTAACTTTGTATTGCTTTAAATGCATTTTCAGCCCGATTGGACACTTCAGGTGAAACTGTCAAAATCTTCAAAATGAGCAAAAGCACAATTAAATTAATGCTGGAATCATCTTCAAGCTGCTAAAATACACTAATGACAGTAACAAGTTTGAGTCTACAACATTTAGTTAAGGTGTGAGAGCCTAAATGAACTTTGTATTGCTTTAAATGCATTTTCAGCCCCTGATTGTACACTTCAGGTGAAACTGTCAAAATCTTCAAAATGAGCAAAAAGCACAATGAAATTAATGCTGGAATCATCTTCAAGTTGCTAAAATACACTAATGACAGCAAAAAGTTTGAGTCTACAACATTTAGTTAAGGTGTGAGAGCCAAAATGAACTTTGTATTGCTTTAAATGCATTTTCAGCCCGATAGTAAACTTCAGGTGAAACTGTCAAAATCTTAAAAATGAGCAAAAGCACAATGAAATTAATGCTGGAATCATCTTCAAGTTGCTAAAATACACTAATGACAGCAAAAAGTTTGAGTCTACAACATTTAGTTAAGGTGTGAGAGCCAAAATGAACTTTGTATTGCTGTAAACGCGTTTTTAGCACCTGATTGTACAATTCAGGTGAAACTGTCAAAATATTCAAAATGAGCAAAAGCACAATGAAATTAATGCTGGAATCATCTTCAAGTTGCTAAAATACACTAATGACAGCAAAAAGTTTGAGTCTACAACATTTAGTTAAGGTGTGAGAGCCAAAATTAACTTTGTATTGCTTTAAATGCATTTTCAGCCCGATTGGACACTTCAGGTGAAACTGTCAAAATCTTCAAAATGAGCAAAAGCACAATTAAATTAATGCTGGAATCATCTTCAAGCTGCTAAAATACACTAATGACAGTAACAAGTTTGAGTCTACAACATTTAGTTAAGGTGTGAGAGCCTAAATGAACTTTGTATTGCTTTAAATGCATTTTCAGCCCCTGATTGTACACTTCAGGTGAAACTGTCAAAATCTTCAAAATGAGCAAAAAGCACAATGAAATTAATGCTGGAATCATCTTCAAGTTGCTAAAATACACTAATGACAGCAAAAAGTTTGAGTCTACAACATTTAGTTAAGGTGTGAGAGCCAAAATGAACTTTGTATTGCTTTAAATGCATTTTCAGCCCGATAGTAAACTTCAGGTGAAACTGTCAAAATCTTCAAAATGAGCAAAAGCACAATGAAATTAATGCTGGAATCATCTTCAAGTTGCTAAAATACACTAATGACAGCAACAAGTTTGAGTCTACAACATTTAGTTAAGGTGTGAGAGCCTAAATGAACTTTGTATTGCTTTAAATGCATTTTCAGCCCGATTGTACACTTCAGGTGAAACTGTCAAAATCTTAAAAATGAGCAAAAGCACAATGAAATTAATGCTGGAATCATCTTCAAGTTGCTAAAATACACTAATGACAGCAAAAAGTTTGAGTCTACAACTTTTAGTTAAGGTGTGAGAGCCTAAATGAACTTTGTATTGCTTTAAACGCGTTTTCAGCCCAAGATTGTACACTTCAGGTGAAACTGTCAAAATCTTCAAAATGAGCAAAAGCACAATGAAATTAATGCTGGAATCACCTTCAAGTTGCTAAAATACACTAATGACAGCAAAAAGTTTGAGTCTACAACATTTAGTTAAGGTGTGAGAGCCAAAATGAACTTTTTATTGCTGTAAACGCGTTTTCAGCACCTGATTGTACACTTCAGGTGAAACTGTCAAAATCTTCAAAATGAGCAAAAGCACAATGAAATTAATGCTGGAATCATCTTCAAGTTGCTAAAATACACTAATTACAGCAAAAAGTTTGAGTCTACAACATTTAGTTAAGGTGTGAGAGCCAAAATGAACTTTTTATTGCTGTAAACGCGTTTTCAGCACCTGATTGTACACTTCAGGTGAAACTGTCAAAATCTTCAAAATGAGCAAAAGCACAATGAAATTAATGCTGGAATCATCTTCAAGTTGCTAAAATACACTAATTACAGCAAAAAGTTTGAGTCTACAACATTTAGTTAAGGTGTGAGAGCCAAAATGAACTTTTTATTGCTTTAAATGCATTTTCAGCCCGATTGGACACTTCAGGTGAAACTGTCAAAATCTTCAAAATGAGCAAAAGCACAATTAAATTAATGCTGGAATCATCTTCAAGCTGCTAAAATACACTAATGACAGTAACAAGTTTGAGTCTACAACATTTAGTTAAGGTGTGAGAGCCTAAATGAACTTTGTATTGCTTTAAACGCATTTTCAGCCCCTGATTGTACACTTCAGGTGAAACTGTCAAAATCTTCAAAATGAGCAAAAAGCACAATGAAATTAATGCTGGAATCATCTTCAAGTTGCTAAAATACACTAATGACAGCAAAAAGTTTGAGTCTACAACATTTAGTTAAGGTGTGAGAGCCAAAATGAACTTTGTATTGCTTTAAATGCATTTTCAGCCCGATAGTAAACTTCAGGTGAAACTGTCAAAGTCTTCAAAATGAGCAAAAGCACAATGAAATTAATGCTGGAATCATCTTCAAGTTGCTAAAATACACTAATGACAGCAACAAGTTTGAGTCTACAACATTTAGTTAAGGTGTGAGAGCCTAAATTAACTTTGTATTGCTTTAAACGCGTTTTCAGCCCAAGATTGTACACTTCAGGTGAAACTGTCAAAATCTTCAAAATGAGCAAAAGCACAATGAAATTAATGCTGGAATCACCTTCAAGTTGCTAAAATACACTAATGACAGCAAGAAGTTTGAGTCTACAACATTTAGTTATGGTGTGAGAGCCAAAATGAACTTTTTATTGCTGTAAACGCGTTTTCAGCACCTGAATGTACACTTCAGGTGAAACTGTCAAAATCTTCAAAATGAGCAAAAGCACGATGAAATTAATGCTGGAATCATCTTCAAGTTGCTAAAATACACTAATGACAGCAAAAAGTTTGAGTCTACAACATTTAGTTAAAGAGTGAGAGCCAAAATGAACTTTGTATTGCTTTAAATGCATTTTCAGCCCGATAGTACACTTCAGGTGAAACTGTCAAAATCTTCAAAATGAGCAAAAGCACAATGAAATTAATGCTGGAATCATCTTCAAGTTGCTAAAATACACTAATGACAGCAAAAAGTTTGAGTCTACAACATTTAGTTAAGGTGTGAGAGCCAAAATGAACTTTGTATTGCTTTAAATGCATTTTCAGCCCGATAGTACACTTCAGGTGAAACTGTCAAAATCTTCAAAATGAGCGAAAGCACAATGAAATTAATGCTGGAATCATCTTCAAGTTGCTAAAATACACTAATGACAGCAAAAAGTTTGAGTCTACAACATTTAGTTAAGGTGTGAGAGCCAAAATGAACTTTGTATTGCTTTAAACGCGTTTTCAGCCCCTGATTGTACACTTCAGGTGAAACTGTCAAAATCGTCAAAATGAGCAAAAGCACAATGAAATTAATGCTGGAATCATCTTCAAGTTGCTAAAATACACTAATGACAGCAAAAAGTTTGAGTCTACAACATTTAGTTAAGGTGTGAGAGCCTAAATTAACTTTGTATTGCTTTAAACGCGTTGTCAGCCCCTGATTGTACACTTCAGGTGAAACTGTCAAAATATTCAAAATGAGCAAAAGCACAATGAAATTAATGCTGGAATCATCTTCAAGCTGCTAAAATACACTAATGACAGTAACAAGTTTGAGTCTACAACATTTAGTTAAGGTGTGAGAGCCAAAATGAACTTTGTATTGCTGTAAACACGTTTTCAGCACCTGATTGTACACTTCAGGTGAAACTGTCAAAATATTCAAAATGAGCAAAAGCACAATGAAATTAATGCTGGAATCATCTTCAAGTTGCTAAAATACACTAATGACAGCAAAAAGTTTGAGTCTACAACATTTAGTTAAGGTGTGAGAGCCAAAATTAACTTTTTATTGCTTTAAATGCATTTTCAGCCCGATTGGACACTTCAGGTGAAACTGTCAAAATCTTCAAAATGAGCAAAAGCACAATTAAATTAATGCTGGAATCATCTTCAAGCTGCTAAAATACACTAATGACAGTAACAAGTTTGAGTCTACAACATTTAGTTATGGTGTGAGAGCCTAAATGAACTTTGTATTGCTTTAAACGCATTTTCAGCCCCTGATTGTACACTTCAGGTGAAACTGTCAAAATCTTCAAAATGAGCAAAAGCACAATGAAATTAATGCTGGAATCATCTTCAAGTTGCTAAAATACACTAATGACAGCAACAAGTTTGAGTCTACAACATTTAGTTAAGGTGTGAGAGCCAAAATGAACTTTGTATTGCTGTAAACGCGTTTTTAGCACCTGATTGTACAATTCAGGTGAAACTGTCAAAATATTCAAAATGAGCAAAAGCACAATGAAATTAATGCTGGAATCATCTTCAAGCTGCTAAAATACACTAATGACAGTAACAAGTTTGAGTCTACAACATTTAGTTAAGGTGTGAGAGCCTAAATGAACTTTGTATTGCTTTAAACGCATTTTCAGCCCCTGATTGTACACTTTAGGTGAAACTGTCAAAATCTTCAAAATGAGCAAAAAGCACACTGAAATTAATGCTGGAATCATCTTCAAGTTGCTAAAATACACTAATGACAGCAAAAAGTTTGAGTCTACAACATTTAGTTAAGGTGTGAGAGCCAAAATGAACTTTGTATTGCTTTAAATGCATTTTCAGCCCGATAGTAAACTTCAGGTGAAACTGTCAAAATCTTCAAAATGAGCAAAAGCACAATGAAATTAATGCTGGAATCATCTTCAAGTTGCTAAAATACACTAATGACAGCAACAAGTTTGAGTCTACAACATTTAGTTAAGGTGTGAGAGCCTAAATGAACTTTGTATTGCTTTAAATGCATTTTCAGCCCGATTGTACACTTCAGGTGAAACTGTCAAAATCTTAAAAATGAGCAAAAGCACAATGAAATTAATGCTGGAATCATCTTCAAGTTGCTAAAATACACTAATGACAGCAAAAAGTTTGAGTCTACAACTTTTAGTTAAGGTGTGAGAGCCTAAATGAACTTTGTATTGCTTTAAACGCGTTTTCAGCCCAAGATTGTACACTTCAGGTGAAACTGTCAAAATCTTCAAAATGAGCAAAAGCACAATGAAATTAATGCTGGAATCACCTTCAAGTTGCTAAAATACACTAATGACAGCAAAAAGTTTGAGTCTACAACATTTAGTTAAGGTGTGAGAGCCAAAATGAACTTTTTATTGCTGTAAACGCGTTTTCAGCACCTGATTGTACACTTCAGGTGAAACTGTCAAAATCTTCAAAATGAGCAAAAGCACAATGAAATTAATGCTGGAATCATCTTCAAGTTGCTAAAATACACCAATGACAGCAAAAAGTTTGAGTCTACAACATTTAGTTAAGGTGTGAGAGCCAAAATGAACTTTGTATTGCTTTAAACGCGTTGTCAGCCCCTGATTGTACACTTCAGGTGAAACTGTCAAAATATTCAAAATGAGCAAAAGCACAATGAAATTAATGCTGGAATCATCTTCAAGCTGCTAAAATACACTAATGACAGCAAAAAGTTTGAGTCTACAACATTTAGTTAAGGTGTGAGAGCCAAAATGAACTTTGTATTGCTTTAAATGCATTTTCAGCCCGATAGTACACTTCAGGTGAAACTGTCAAAATCTTCAAAATGAGCGAAAGCACAATGAAATTAATGCTGGAATCATCTTCAAGTTGCTAAAATACACTAATGACAGCAAAAAGTTTGAGTCTACAACATTTAGTTAAGGTGTGAGAGCCAAAATGAACTTTGTATTGCTTTAAACGCGTTTTCAGCCCCTGATTGTACACTTCAGGTGAAACTGTCAAAATCGTCAAAATGAGCAAAAGCACAATGAAATTAATGCTGGAATCATCTTCAAGTTGCTAAAATACACTAATGACAGCAAAAAGTTTGAGTCTACAACATTTAGTTAAGGTGTGAGAGCCTAAATTAACTTTGTATTGCTTTAAACGCGTTGTCAGCCCCTGATTGTACACTTCAGGTGAAACTGTCAAAATATTCAAAATGAGCAAAAGCACAATGAAATTAATGCTGGAATCATCTTCAAGCTGCTAAAATACACTAATGACAGTAACAAGTTTGAGTCTACAACATTTAGTTAAGGTGTGAGAGCCAAAATGAACTTTGTATTGCTGTAAACACGTTTTCAGCACCTGATTGTACACTTCAGGTGAAACTGTCAAAATATTCAAAATGAGCAAAAGCACAATGAAATTAATGCTGGAATCATCTTCAAGTTGCTAAAATACACTAATGACAGCAAAAAGTTTGAGTCTACAACATTTAGTTAAGGTGTGAGAGCCAAAATTAACTTTTTATTGCTTTAAATGCATTTTCAGCCCGATTGGACACTTCAGGTGAAACTGTCAAAATCTTCAAAATGAGCAAAAGCACAATTAAATTAATGCTGGAATCATCTTCAAGCTGCTAAAATACACTAATGACAGTAACAAGTTTGAGTCTACAACATTTAGTTATGGTGTGAGAGCCTAAATGAACTTTGTATTGCTTTAAACGCATTTTCAGCCCCTGATTGTACACTTCAGGTGAAACTGTCAAAATCTTCAAAATGAGCAAAAGCACAATGAAATTAATGCTGGAATCATCTTCAAGTTGCTAAAATACACTAATGACAGCAACAAGTTTGAGTCTACAACATTTAGTTAAGGTGTGAGAGCCAAAATGAACTTTGTATTGCTGTAAACGCGTTTTTAGCACCTGATTGTACAATTCAGGTGAAACTGTCAAAATATTCAAAATGAGCAAAAGCACAATGAAATTAATGCTGGAATCATCTTCAAGCTGCTAAAATACACTAATGACAGTAACAAGTTTGAGTCTACAACATTTAGTTAAGGTGTGAGAGCCTAAATGAACTTTGTATTGCTTTAAACGCATTTTCAGCCCCTGATTGTACACTTTAGGTGAAACTGTCAAAATCTTCAAAATGAGCAAAAAGCACACTGAAATTAATGCTGGAATCATCTTCAAGTTGCTAAAATACACTAATGACAGCAAAAAGTTTGAGTCTACAACATTTAGTTAAGGTGTGAGAGCCAAAATGAACTTTGTATTGCTTTAAATGCATTTTCAGCCCGATAGTAAACTTCAGGTGAAACTGTCAAAATCTTCAAAATGAGCAAAAGCACAATGAAATTAATGCTGGAATCATCTTCAAGTTGCTAAAATACACTAATGACAGCAACAAGTTTGAGTCTACAACATTTAGTTAAGGTGTGAGAGCCTAAATGAACTTTGTATTGCTTTAAATGCATTTTCAGCCCGATTGTACACTTCAGGTGAAACTGTCAAAATCTTAAAAATGAGCAAAAGCACAATGAAATTAATGCTGGAATCATCTTCAAGTTGCTAAAATACACTAATGACAGCAAAAAGTTTGAGTCTACAACTTTTAGTTAAGGTGTGAGAGCCTAAATGAACTTTGTATTGCTTTAAACGCGTTTTCAGCCCAAGATTGTACACTTCAGGTGAAACTGTCAAAATCTTCAAAATGAGCAAAAGCACAATGAAATTAATGCTGGAATCACCTTCAAGTTGCTAAAATACACTAATGACAGCAAAAAGTTTGAGTCTACAACATTTAGTTAAGGTGTGAGAGCCAAAATGAACTTTTTATTGCTGTAAACGCGTTTTCAGCACCTGATTGTACACTTCAGGTGAAACTGTCAAAATCTTCAAAATGAGCAAAAGCACAATGAAATTAATGCTGGATTCATCTTCAAGTTTCTAAAATACACTAATGACAGCAAAAAGTTTGAGTCTACAACATTTAGTTAAGGTGTGAGAGCCAAAATGAACTTTTTATTGCTGTAAACGCGTTTTCAGCACCTGATTGTACACTTCAGGTGAAACTGTCAAAATCTTCAAAATGAGCAAAAGCACAATGAAATTAATGCTGGAATCATCTTCAAGTTGCTAAAATACACCAATGACAGCAAAAAGTTTGAGTCTACAACATTTAGTTAAGGTGTGAGAGCCAAAATGAACTTTGTATTGCTTTAAATGCATTTTCAGTCCGATTGTACACTTCAGGTGAAACTGTCAAAATTTTCAAAATGAGCAAAAGCACAATGAAAATAATGCTGGAATCATCTTCAAGTTGCTAAAATACACTAATGACAGCAAAAAGTTTGAGTCTACAACATTTAGTTAAGGTGTGAGAGCCAAAATGAACTTTGTACTGCTTTAAATGCATTTTCAGCCCGATTATACACTTCAGGTGAAACTGTCAAAATCTTCAAAATGAGCAAAAGCACAATGAAATTAATGCTGGAATCATCTTCAAGTTTCTAAAATACACTAATGACATCAAAAAGTTTGAGTCTACAACATTTAGTTAAGGTGTGAGAGCCAAAATAAACTTTTTATTTCTGTAAACGCGTTTTCAGCACCTGATTGTACACTTCAGGTGAAACTGTCAACATCTTCAAAATGAGCAAAAGCACAATGAAATTAATGCTGGAATCATCTTCAAGTTGCTAAAATACACTAATGACAGCAAAAAGTTTGAGTCTACAACATTTAGTTAAGGTGTGAGAGCCAAAATGAACTCAGTATTGCTTTAAATGCATTTTCAGCCCGATTATACACTTCAGGTGAAACTGTCAAAATCTTCAAAATGAGCAAAAGCACAATGAAATTAATGCTGGAATCATCTTCAAGTTGCTAAAATACACTAATGACAGCAAAAAGTTTGAGTCTACAACATTTAGTTAAGATGTGAGAGCCAAAATGAACTTTGTATTGCTTTAAATGCATTTTCAGCCCGATTATACACTTCAGGTGAAACTGTCAAAATCTTCAAAATGAGCAAAAGCACAATGAAATTAATGCTGGAATCATCTTCAAGTTGCTAAAATACACTAATTACAGCAAAAAGTTTGAGTCTACAACATTTAGTTAAGGTGTGAGAGCCAAAATGAACTTTTTATTGCTGTAAACGCGTTTTCAGCACCTGATTGTACACTTCAGGTGAAACTGTCAAAATCTTCAAAATGAGCAAAAGCACAATGAAATTAATGCTGGAATCATCTTCAAGTTGCTAAAATACACTAATGACAGCAAAAAGTTTGAGTCTACAACATTTAGTTAAGGTGTGAGAGCCAAAATGAACTCAGTATTGCTTTAAATGCATTTTCAGCCCGATTATACACTTCAGGTGAAACTGTCAAAATCTTCAAAATGAGCAAAAGCACAATGAAATTAATGCTGGAATCATCTTCAAGTTGCTAAAATACACTAATGACAGCAAAAAGTTTGAGTCTACAACATTTAGTTAAGATGTGAGAGCCAAAATGAACTTTGTATTGCTGTAAACGCGTTTTCAGCACCTGATTGTACACTTCAGGTGAAACTGTCAAAATCTTCAAAATGAGCAAAAGCACAATGAAGTTAATGCTGGAATCATCTTCAAGTTGCTAAAATACACTAATGACAGCAAAAAGTTTGAGTCTACAACATTTAGTTAAGGTTTGAGAGCCAAAATAAACTTTTTATTGCTGTAAACGCGTTTTCAGCACCTGATTGTACACTTCAGGTGAAACTGTCAAAATCTTCAAAATGAGCAAAAGCACAATGAAGTTAATGCTGGAATCATCTTCAAGTTGCTAAAATACACTAATGACAGCAAAAAGTTTGAGTCTACAACATTTAGTTAAGGTTTGAGAGCCAAAATAAACTTTTTATTGCTGTAAACGCGTTTTCAGCACCTGATTGTACACTTCAGGTGAAACTGTCAAAATCTTCAAAATGAGCAAAAGCACAATGAAATTAATGCTGGAATCATCTTCAAGTTGCTAAAATACACCAATGACAGCAAAAAAGTTTGAGTCTACAACATTTAGTTAAGGTGTGAGAGCCAAAATGAACTTTGTATTGCTGTAAACGCGTTTTCAGCACCTGATTGTACACTTCAGGTGAAACTGTCAAAATCTTCAAAATGAGCAAAAGCACAATGAAGTTAATGCTGGAATCATCTTCAAGTTGCTAAAATACACTAATGACAGCAAAAAGTTTGAGTCTACAACATTTAGTTAAGGTGTGAGAGCCAAAATGAACTTTGTATTGCTTTAAATGCATTTTCAGCCCGATTATACACTTCAGGTGGAACTGTCAAAATCTTCAAAATGAGCAAAAGCACAATGAAATTAATGCTGGAATCATCTTCAAGTTGCTAAAATACACTAATGACAGCAAAAAGTTTGAGTCTACAACATTTAGTTAAGGTGTGAGAGCCTAAATGAACTTTGTATTGCTTTAAACGCGTTTTCAGCCCCTGATTGTATCCTTCAGGTGAAACTGTCAAAATCTTCAAAATGAGCAAAAGCACAATGAAATTAATGCTGGAATCATCTTCAAGTTGCTAAAATACACTAATGACAGCAAAAAGTTTGAGTCTACAACATTTAGTTAAGGTGTGAGAGCCAAAACAAACTTTGTATTGCTTTTAATGCATTTTCAGCCCGATTATACACTTCAGGTGAAACTGTCAAAATCTTCAAAATGAGCAAAAGCACAATGAAATTAATGCTGGAATCATCTTCAAGTTGCTAAAATACACTAATGACAGCAAAAAGTTTGAGTCTACAACATTTAGTTAAGGTGTGAGAGCCACAATGAACTTTTTATTGCTGTAAACGCGTTTTCAGCACCTGATTGTACACTTCAGGTGAAACTGTCAAAATATTCAAAATGAGCAAAAGCACAATGAAATTAATGCTGGAATCATCTTCAAGTTGCTAATATACACTAATGACAGCAAAAAGTTTGAGTTTACAACATTTAGTTAAGGTGTGAGAGCCAAAATGAACTTTGTATTGCTTTAAATGCATTTTCAGCCCGATTATACACTTCAGGTGAAACTGTCAAAATCTTCAAAATGAGCAAAAGCACAATGAAATTAATGCTGGAATCATCTTCAAGTTGCTAAAATACACTAATGACAGCAAAAAGTTTGAGTCTACAACATTTAGTTAAGATGTGAGAGCCAAAATGAACTTTGTATTGCTTTAAATGCATTTTCAGCCCGATTATACACTTCAGGTGAAACTGTCAAAATCTTCAAAATGAGCAAAAGCACAATGAAATTAATGCTGGAATCATCATCAAGTTGCTAAAATACACTAATTACAGCAAAAAGTTTGAGTCTACAACATTTAGTTAAGGTGTGAGAGCCAAAATGAACTTTTTATTGCTGTAAACGCGTTTTCAGCACCTGATTGTACACTTCAGGTGAAACTGTCAAAATCTTCAAAATGAGCAAAAGCACAATGAAATTAATGCTGGAATCATCTTCAAGTTGCTAAAATACACCAATGACAGCAAAAAGTTTGAGTCTACAACATTTAGTTAAGGTGTGAGAGCCAAAATGAACTTTGTATTGCTTTAAATGCATTTTCAGTCCGATTGTACACTTCAGGTGAAACTGTCAAAATCTTCAAAATGAGCAAAAGCACAATGAAATTAATGCTGGAATCATCTTCAAGTTGCTAAAATACACTAATGACAGCAAAAAGTTTGAGTCTACAACATTTAGTTAAGGTGTGAGAGCCAAAATGAACTTTGTATTGCTTTAAATGCATTTTCAGCCCGATAGTACACTTCAGGTGAAACTGTCAAAATCTTCAAAATGAGCAAAAGCACAATGAAATTAATGCTGGAATCATCTTCAAGTTGCTAAAATACACTAAAGACAGCAAAAAGGTTGAGTCTACAACATTTAGTTAAGGTGTGAGAGCCAAAATGAACTTTTTATTGCTGTAAACGCGTTTTCAGCAACTGATTGTACACTTCAGGTGAAACTGTCAAAATCTTCAAAATGAGCAAAAGCACAATGAAGTTAATGCTGGAATCATCTTCAAGTTGCTAAAATACACTAATGACAGCAAAAAGTTTGAGTCTACAACATTTAGTTAAGGTGTGAGAGCCAAAATGATCTTTGTACTGCTTTAAATGCATTTTCAGCCCGATTATACACTTCAGGTGAAACTGTCAAAATTTTCAAAATGAGCAAAAGCACAATGAAAATAATGCTGGAATCATCTTCAAGTTGCTAAAATACACTAATGACAGCAAAAAGTTTGAGTCTACAACATTTAGTTAAGGTGTGAGAGCCAAACTGAACTTTGTACTGCTTTAAATGCATTTTCAGCCCGATTATACACTTCAGGTGAAACTGTCAAAATCTTCAAAATGAGCAAAAGCACAATGAAATTAATGCTGGAATCATCTTCAAGTTGCTAAAATACACTAATGACAGCAAAAAGTTTGAGTCTACAACATTTAGTTAAGGTGTGAGAGCCAAAATGAACTTTTTATTGCTGTAAACGCGTTTTCAGCACCTGATTGTACACTTCAGGTGAAAACTGTCAAAATCTTCAAAATGAGCAAAAGCACAATGAAATTAATGCTGGAATCATCTTCAAGTTTCTAAAATACACTAATGACATCAAAAAGTTTGAGTCTACAACATTTAGTTAAGGTGTGAGAGCCAAAAAGAACTTTTTATTGCTGTAAACGCGTTTTCAGCACCTGATTGTACATTTCAGGTGAAACTGTCAAAATCTTCAAAATGAGCAAAAGCACAATGAAATTAATGCTGGAATCATCTTCAAGTTGCTAAAATACACCAATGACAGCAAAAAGTTTGAGTCTACAACATTTAGTTAAGGTGTGAGAGCCAAAATGAACTTTGTATTGCTGTAAACGCGTTTTCAGCACCTGATTGTACACTTCAGGTGAAACTGTCAAAATCTTCAAAATGAGCAAAAGCACAATGAAGTTAATGCTGGAATCATCTTCAAGTTGCTAAAATACACTAATGACAGCAAAAAGTTTGAGTCTACAACATTTAGTTAAGGTGTGAGAGCCAAAATGAACTTTTTATTGCTGTAAACGCGTTTTCAGCACCTGATTGTACACTTCAGGTGAAACTGTCAAAATCTTCAAAATGAGCAAAAGCACAATGAAATTAATGCTGGAATCATCTTCAAGTTTCTAAAATACACTAATGACAGCAAAAAGTTTGAGTCTACAACATTTAGTTAAGGTGTGAGAGCCAAAATGAACTTTGTATTGCTTTAAATGCATTTTCAGCCCGATTATACACTTCAGGTGAAACTGTCAAAATCTTCAAAATGAGCAAAAGCACAATGAAATTAATGCTGGAATCATCTTCAAGTTGCTAAAATACACTAATGACAGCAAAAAGTTTGAGTCTACAACATTTAGTTAAGATGTGAGAGCCAAAATGAACTTTGTATTGCTTTAAATGCATTTTCAGCCCGATTATACACTTCAGGTGAAACTGTCAAAATCTTCAAAATGAGCAAAAGCACAATGAAATTAATGCTGGAATCATCTTCAAGTTGCTAAAATACACTAATTACAGCAAAAAGTTTGAGTCTACAACATTTAGTTAAGGTGTGAGAGCCAAAATGAACTTTTTATTGCTGTAAACGCGTTTTCAGCACCTGATTGTACACTTCAGGTGAAACTGTCAAAATCTTCAAAATGAGCAAAAGCACAATGAAATTAATGCTGGAATCATCTTCAAGTTGCTAAAATACACCAATGACAGCAAAAAGTTTGAGTCTACAACATTTAGTTAAGGTGTGAGAGCCAAAATGAACTTTGTATTGCTTTAAATGCATTTTCAGCCCGATTATACACTTCAGGTGAAACTGTCAAAATCTTCAAAATGAGCAAAAGCACAATGAAATTAATGCTGGAAACATCTTCAAGTTGCTAAAATACACTAATGACAGCAAAAAGTTTGATTCTACAACATTTAGTTAAGGTGTGAGAGCCAAAATGAACTTTGTACTGCTTTAAATGCATTTTCAGCCCGATTATACACTTCAGGTGAAACTGTCAAAATCTTCAAAATGAGCAAAAGCACAATGAAATTAATGCTGGAATCATCTTCAAGTTTCTAAAATACACTAATGACAGCAAAAAGTTTGAGTCTACAACATTTAGTTAAGGTGTGAGAGCCAAAATGAACTTTTTATTGCTGTAAACGCGTTTTCAGCACCTGATTGTACACTTCAGGTGAAACTGTCAAAATCTTCAAAATGAGCAAAAGCACAATGAAATTAATGCTGGACTCATCTTCAAGTTGCTAAAATACACTAATGACAGCAAAAAGTTTGAGTCTACAACATTTTGTTAAGGTGTGAGAGCCAAAATGAACTTTGTATTGCTTTAAATGCATTTTCAGCCCGATTGTACACTTCAGGTGAAACTGTCAAAATCTTCAAAATGAGCAAAAG
Source organism: Leptonotus elevatus (assembly GCF_054856555.1). Classification (NCBI taxonomy): domain Eukaryota; kingdom Metazoa; phylum Chordata; class Actinopteri; order Syngnathiformes; family Syngnathidae; genus Leptonotus; species Leptonotus elevatus. The sequence continues at coordinate 486,664 of NW_028233702.1, forward strand.
CACAATGAAATTAATGCTGGAATCATCTTCAAGTTGCTAAAATACACTAATTACAGCAAAAAGTTTGAGTCTACAACATTTAGTTAAGGTGTGAGAGCCTAAATGAACTTTGTATTGCTTTAAACGCGTTTTTCAGCCCCTGATTGTATACTTCAGGTGAAACTGTCAAAATCTTCAAAATGAGCAAAAGCACAATGAAATTAATGCTGGAATCATCTTCAAGTTGCTAAAATACACTAATGACAGCAAAAAGTTTGAGTCTACAACATTTAGTTAAGGTGTGAGAGCCAAAATGAACTTTGTATTGCTTTAAATGCATTTTCAGCCCGATAGTACACTTCAGGTGAAACTGTCAAAATCTTCAAAATGAGCAAAAGCACAATGAAATTAATGCTGGAATCATCTTCAAGTTGCTAAAATACACTAAAGACAGCAAAAAGGTTGAGTCTACAACATTTAGTTAAGGTGTGAGAGCCAAAATGAACTTTTTATTGCTGTAAACGCGTTTTCAGCACCTGATTGTACACTTCAGGTGAAACTGTCAAAATCTTCAAAATGAGCAAAAGCACAATGAAGTTAATGCTGGAATCATCTTCAAGTTGCTAAAATACACTAATGACAGCAAAAAGTTTGAGTCTACAACATTTAGTTAAGGTGTGAGAGCCAAAATGATCTTTGTACTGCTTTAAATGCATTTTCAGCCCGATTATACACTTCAGGTGAAACTGTCAAAATTTTCAAAATGAGCAAAAGCACAATGAAAATAATGCTGGAATCATCTTCAAGTTGCTAAAATACACTAATGACAGCAAAAAGTTTGAGTCTACAACATTTAGTTAAGGTGTGAGAGCCAAACTGAACTTTGTACTGCTTTAAATGCATTTTCAGCCCGATTATACACTTCAGGTGAAACTGTCAAAATCTTCAAAATGAGCAAAAGCACAATGAAATTAATGCTGGAATCATCTTCAAGTTGCTAAAATACACTAATGACAGCAAAAAGTTTGAGTCTACAACATTTAGTTAAGGTGTGAGAGCCAAAATGAACTTTTTATTGCTGTAAACGCGTTTTCAGCACCTGATTGTACACTTCAGGTGAAAACTGTCAAAATCTTCAAAATGAGCAAAAGCACAATGAAATTAATGCTGGAATCATCTTCAAGTTTCTAAAATACACTAATGACATCAAAAAGTTTGAGTCTACAACATTTAGTTAAGGTGTGAGAGCCAAAAAGAACTTTTTATTGCTGTAAACGCGTTTTCAGCACCTGATTGTACACTTCAGGTGAAACTGTCAAAATCTTCAAAATGAGCAAAAGCACAATGAAATTAATGCTGGAATCATCTTCAAGTTGCTAAAATACACCAATGACAGCAAAAAGTTTGAGTCTACAACATTTAGTTAAGGTGTGAGAGCCAAAATGAACTTTTTATTGCTGTAAACGCGTTTTCAGCACCTGATTGTACACTTCAGGTGAAACTGTCAAAATCTTCAAAATGAGCAAAAGCACAATGAAATTAATGCTGGAATCATCTTCAAGTTTCTAAAATACACTAATGACAGCAAAAAGTTTGAGTCTACAACATTTAGTTAAGGTGTGAGAGCCAAAATGAACTTTGTATTGCTTTAAATGCATTTTCAGCCCGATTATACACTTCAGGTGAAACTGTCAAAATCTTCAAAATGAGCAAAAGCACAATGAAATTAATGCTGGAATCATCTTCAAGTTGCTAAAATACACTAATGACAGCAAAAAGTTTGAGTCTACAACATTTAGTTAAGATGTGAGAGCCAAAATGAACTTTGTATTGCTTTAAATGCATTTTCAGCCCGATTATACACTTCAGGTGAAACTGTCAAAATCTTCAAAATGAGCAAAAGCACAATGAAATTAATGCTGGAATCATCTTCAAGTTGCTAAAATACACTAATGACAGCAAAAAGTTTGAGTCTACAACATTTAGTTAAGGTGTGAGAGCCAAAATTAACTTTGTATTGCTTTAAATGCATTTTCAGCCCGATTGGACACTTCAGGTGAAACTGTCAAAATCTTCAAAATGAGCAAAAGCACAATTAAATTAATGCTGGAATCATCTTCAAGCTGCTAAAATACACTAATGACAGTAACAAGTTTGAGTCTACAACATTTAGTTAAGGTGTGAGAGCCAAAATGAACTTTGTATTGCTTTAAATGCATTTTCAGTCCGATTGTACACTTCAGGTGAAACTGTCAACATTTTCAAAATGAGCAAAAGCACAATGAAAATAATGCTGGAATCATCTTCAAGTTGCTAAAATACACTAATGACAGCAAAAAGTTTGAGTCTACAACATTTAGTTAAGGTGTGAGAGCCAAAATGAACTTTGTACTGCTTTAAATGCATTTTCAGCCCGATTATACACTTCAGGTGAAACTGTCAAAATCTTCAAAATGAGCAAAAGCACAATGAAATTAATGCTGGAATCATCTTCAAGTTGCTAAAATACACTAATGACAGCAAAAAGTTTGAGTCTACAACATTTAGTTAAGGTGTGAGAGCCAAAATGAACTTTTTATTGCTGTAAACGCGTTTTCAGCACCTGATTGTACACTTTAGGTGAAACTGTCAAAATCTTCAAAATGAGCAAAAGCACAATGAAATTAATGCTGGAATCATCTTCAAGTTGCTAAAATACACCAATGACAGCAAAAAGTTTGAGTCTACAACATTTAGTTAAGGTGTGAGAGCCAAAATGAACTTTTTATTGCTGTAAACGCGTTTTCAGCACCTGATTGTACACTTCAGGTGAAACTGTCAAAATCTTCAAAATGAGCAAAAGCACAATGAAATTAATGCTGGAATCATCTTCAAGTTTCTAAAATACACTAATGACAGCAAAAAGTTTGAGTCTACAACATTTAGTTAAGGTGTGAGAGCCAAAATGAACTTTGTATTGCTTTAAATGCATTTTCAGCCCGATTATACACTTCAGGTGAAACTGTCAAAATCTTCAAAATGAGCAAAAGCACAATGAAATTAATGCTGGAATCATCTTCAAGTTGCTAAAATACACTAATGACAGCAAAAAGTTTGAGTCTACAACATTTAGTTAAGATGTGAGAGCCAAAATGAACTTTGTATTGCTTTAAATGCATTTTCAGCCCGATTATACACTTCAGGTGAAACTGTCAAAATCTTCAAAATGAGCAAAAGCACAATGAAATTAATGCTGGAATCATCTTCAAGTTGCTAAAATACACTAATTACAGCAAAAAGTTTGAGTCTACAACATTTAGTTAAGGTGTGAGAGCCAAAATGAACTTTTTATTGCTGTAAACGCGTTTTCAGCACCTGATTGTACACTTCAGGTGAAACTGTCAAAATCTTCAAAATGAGCAAAAGCACAATGAAATTAATGCTGGAATCATCTTCAAGTTGCTAAAATACACCAATGACAGCAAAAAGTTTGAGTCTACAACATTTAGTTAAGGTGTGAGAGCCAAAATGAACTTTGTATTGCTTTAAATGCATTTTCAGTCCGATTGTACACTTCAGGTGAAACTGTCAACATTTTCAAAATGAGCAAAAGCACAATGAAAATAATGCTGGAATCATCTTCAAGTTGCTAAAATACACTAATGACAGCAAAAAGTTTGAGTCTACAACATTTAGTTAAGGTGTGAGAGCCAAAATGAACTTTGTACTGCTTTAAATGCATTTTCAGCCCGATTATACACTTCAGGTGAAACTGTCAAAATCTTCAAAATGAGCAAAAGCACAATGAAATTAATGCTGGAATCATCTTCAAGTTGCTAAAATACACTAATGACAGCAAAAAGTTTGAGTCTACAACATTTAGTTAAGGTGTGAGAGCCAAAATGAACTTTTTATTGCTGTAAACGCGTTTTCAGCACCTGATTGTACACTTTAGGTGAAACTGTCAAAATCTTCAAAATGAGCAAAAGCACAATGAAATTAATGCTGGAATCAGCTTCAAGTTTCTAAAATACACTAATGACATCAAAAAGTTTGAGTCTACAACATTTAGTTAAGGTGTGATAGCCAAAATGAACTTTGTATTGCTGTAAACGCGTTTTCAGCACCTGATTGTACACTTCAGGTGAAACTGTCAAAATCTTCAAAATGAGCAAAAGCACAATGAAATTAATGCTGGAATCATCTTCAAGTTGCTAAAATACACCAATGACAGCAAAAAGTTTGAGTCTACAACATTTAGTTAAGGTGTGAGAGCCAAAATGATCTTTGTATTGCTTTAAATGTATTTTCAGTCCGATTGTACACTTCAGGTGAAACTGTCAAATTTTTCAAAATGAGCAAAAGCACAATGAAAATAATGCTGGAATCATCTTCAAGTTGCTAAAATACACTAATGACAGCAACAAGTTTGAGTCTACAACATTTAGTTAAGGTGTGAGAGCCAAAATGAACTTTTTATTGCTGTAAACGCGTTTTCAGCACCTGATTGTACACTTCAGGTGAAAACTGTCAAAATCTTCAAAATGAGCAAAAGCACAATGAAATTAATGCTGGAATCATCTTCAAGTTTCTAAAATACACTAATGACATCAACAAGTTTGAGTCTACAACATTTAGTTAAGGTGTGAGAGCCAAAAAGAACTTTTTTTTGCTGTAAACGCGTTTTCAGCACCTGATTGTACACTTCAGGTGAAACTGTCAAAATCTTCAAAATGAGCAAAAGCACAATGAAATTAATGCTGGAATCATCTTCAAGTTGCTAAAATACACCAATGACAGCAAAAAGTTTGAGTCTACAACATTTAGTTAAGGTGTGAGAGCCAAAATGAACTTTGTATTGCTGTAAACGCGTTTTCAGCACCTGATTGTACACTTCAGGTGAAACTGTCAAAATCTTCAAAATGAGCAAAAGCACAATGAAGTTAATGCTGGAATCATCTTCAAGTTGCTAAAATACACTAATGACAGCAAAAAGTTTGAGTCTACAACATTTAGTTAAGGTGTGAGAGCCAAAATGAACTTTTTATTGCTGTAAACGCGTTTTCAGCACCTGATTGTACACTTCAGGTGAAACTGTCAAAATCTTCAAAATGAGCAAAAGCACAATGAAATTAATGCTGGAATCATCTTCAAGTTTCTAAAATACACTAATGACATCAAAAAGTTTGAGTCTACAACATTTAGTTAAGGTGTGAGAGCCAAAAAGAACTTTTTATTGCTGTAAACGCGTTTTCAGCACCTGATTGTACACTTCAGGTGAAACTGTCAAAATCTTACAAATGAGCAAAAGCACAATGAAATTAATGCTGGAATCATCTTCAAGTTGCTAAAATACACCAATGACAGCAACAAGTTTGAGTCTACAACATTTAGTTAAGGTGTGAGAGCCAAAATGAACTTTGTATTGCTGTAAACGCGTTTTCAGCACCTGATTGTACACTTCAGGTGAAACTGTCAAAATCTTCAAAATGAGCAAAAGCACAATGAAGTTAATGCTGGAATCATCTTCAAGTTGCTAAAATACACTAATTACAGCAAAAAGTTTGAGTCTACATCATTTAGTTAAGGTGTGAGAGCCAAAATGAACTTTTTATTGCTGTAAACGCGTTTTCAGCACCTGATTGTACACTTCAGGTGAAACTGTCAAAATCTTCAAAATGAGCAAAAGCACAATGAAATTAATGCTGGAATCATCTTCAAGTTGCTAAAATACACCAATGACAGCAAAAAGTTTGAGTCTACAACATTTAGTTAAGGTGTGAGAGCCAAAATGAACTTTGTATTGCTTTAAATGCATTTTCAGTCCGATTGTACACTTCAGGTGAAACTGTCAACATTTTCAAAATGAGCAAAAGCACAATGAAAATAATGCTGGAATCATCTTCAAGTTGCTAAAATACACTAATGACAGCAAAAAGTTTGAGTCTACAACATTTAGTTAAGGTGTGAGAGCCAAAATGAACTTTGTACTGCTTTAAATGCATTTTCAGCCCGATTATACACTTCAGGTGAAACTGTCAAAATCTTCAAAATGAGCAAAAGCACAATGAAATTAATGCTGGAATCATCTTCAAGTTGCTAAAATACACTAATGACAGCAAAAAGTTTGAGTCTACAACATTTAGTTAAGGTGTGAGAGCCAAAATGAACTTTTTATTGCTGTAAACGCGTTTTCAGCACCTGATTGTACACTTCAGGTGAAACTGTCAAAATCTTCAAAATGAGCAAAAGCACAATGAAATTAATGCTGGAATCAGCTTCAAGTTTCTAAAATACACTAATGACATCAAAAAGTTTGAGTCTACAACATTTAGTTAAGGTGTGATAGCCAAAATGAACTTTGTATTGCTGTAAACGCGTTTTCAGCACCTGATTGTACACTTCAGGTGAAACTGTCAAAATCTTCAAAATGAGCAAAAGCACAATGAAATTAATGCTGGAATCATCTTCAAGTGGCTAAAATACACCAATGACAGCAAAAAGTTTGAGTCTACAACATTTAGTTAAGGTGTGAGAGCCAAAATGATCTTTGTATTGCTTTAAATGTATTTTCAGTCCGATTGTACACTTCAGGTGAAACTGTCAAAATTTTCAAAATGAGCAAAAGCACAATGAAAATAATGCTGGAATCATCTTCAAGTTGCTAAAATACACTAATGACAGCAACAAGTTTGAGTCTACAACATTTAGTTAAGGTGTGAGAGCCAAAATGAACTTTTTATTGCTGTAAACGCGTTTTCAGCACCTGATTGTACACTTCAGGTGAAAACTGTCAAAATCTTCAAAATGAGCAAAAGCACAATGAAATTAATGCTGGAATCATCTTCAAGTTTCTAAAATACACTAATGACATCAAAAAGTTTGAGTCTACAACATTTAGTTAAGGTGTGAGAGCCAAAATGAACTTTGTATTGCTTTAAATGCATTTTCAGCCCGATAGTACACTTCAGGTGAAACTGTCAAAATCTTCAAAATGAGCAAAAGCACAATGAAGTTAATGCTGGAATCATCTTCAAGTTGCTAAAATACACTAATGACAGCAAAAAGTTTGAGTCTACAACATTTAGTTAAGGTGTGAGAGCCAAAATGAACTTTTTATTGCTGTAAACGCGTTTTCAGCACCTGATTGTACACTTCAGGTGAAACTGTCAAAATCTTCAAAATGAGCAAAAGCACAATGAAATTAATGCTGGAATCATCTTCAAGTTTCTAAAATACACTAATGACAGCAAAAAGTTTGAGTCTACAACATTTAGTTAAGGTGTGAGAGCCACAATTAACTTTTTATTGCTGTAAACGCGTTTTCAGCACCTGATTGTACACTTCAGGTGAAACTGTCAAAATCTTCAAAATGAGCAAAAGTACAATGAAATTAATGCTGGAATCATCTTCAAGTTGCTAAAATACACTAATGACAGCAAAAAGTTCTAGTCTACAACATTTAGTTAAGGTGTGAGAGCCAAAATGAACTTTGTATTGCTTTAAATGCATTTTTAGCCCCTGATTGTATCCTTCAGGTGAAACTGTCAAAATCTTCAAAATGAGCAAAAGCACAATGAAATTAATGCTGGAATCATCTTCAAGCTGCTAAAATACACTAATGACAGTAACAAGTTTGAGTCTACAACATTTAGTTAAGGTGTGAGAGCCAAAATGAACTTTGTATTGCTTTAAATGCATTTTCAGCCCGATTGGACACTTCAGGTGAAACTGTCAAAATCTTCAAAATGAGCAAAAGCACAATGAAATTAATGCTGGAATCATCTTCAAGTTGCTAAAATACACTAATGACAGCAACAAGTTTGAGTCTACAACATTTAGTTAAGGTGTGAGAGCCTAAATGAACTTTGTATTGCTTTAAATGCATTTTCAGCCCGATTGTACACTTCAGGTGAAACTGTCAAAATCTTAAAAATGAGCAAAAGCACAATGAAATTAATGCTGGAATCATCTTCAAGTTGCTAAAATACACTAATGACAGCAAAAAGTTTGAGTCTACAACTTTTAGTTAAGGTGTGAGAGCCTAAATGAACTTTGTATTGCTTTAAACGCGTTTTCAGCCCAAGATTGTACACTTCAGGTGAAACTGTCAAAATCTTCAAAATGAGCAAAAGCACAATGAAATTAATGCTGGAATCACCTTCAAGTTGCTAAAATACACTAATGACAGCAAAAAGTTTGAGTCTACAACATTTAGTTAAGGTGTGAGAGCCAAAATGAACTTTTTATTGCTGTAAACGCGTTTTAAGCACCTGATTGTACACTTCAGGTGAAACTGTCAAAATCTTCAAAATGAGCAAAAGCACAATGAAATTAATGCTGGATTCATCTTCAAGTTTCTAAAATACACTAATGACAGCAAAAAGTTTGAGTCTACAACATTTAGTTAAGGTGTGAGAGCCAAAATGAACTTTTTATTGCTGTAAACGCGTTTTCAGCACCTGATTGTACACTTCAGGTGAAACTGTCAAAATCTTCAAAATGAGCAAAAGCACAATGAAATTAATGCTGGAATCATCTTCAAGTTGCTAAAATACACCAATGACAGCAAAAAGTTTGAGTCTACAACATTTAGTTAAGGTGTGAGAGCCAAAATTAACTTTGTATTGCTGTAAACGCGTTTTTAGCACCTGATTGTACAATTCGGGTGAAACTGTCAAAATATTCAAAATGAGCAAAAGCACAATGAAATTAATGCTGGAATCATCTTCAAGTTGCTAAAATACACTAATGACAGCAAAAAGTTTGAGTCTACAACATTTAGTTAAGGTGTGAGAGCCAAAATTAACTTTGTATTGCTTTAAATGCATTTTCAGCCCGATTGGACACTTCAGGTGAAACTGTCAAAATCTTCAAAATGAGCAAAAGCACAATTAAATTAATGCTGGAATCATCTTCAAGCTGCTAAAATACACTAATGACAGTAACAAGTTTGAGTCTACAACATTTAGTTAAGGTGTGAGAGCCTAAATGAACTTTGTATTGCTTTAAACGCATTTTCAGCCCCTGATTGTACACTTCAGGTGAAACTGTCAAAATCTTCAAAATGAGCAAAAAGCACAATGAAATTAATGCTGGAATCATCTTCAAGTTGCTAAAATACACTAATGACAGCAAAAAGTTTGAGTCTACAACATTTAGTTAAGGTGTGAGAGCCAAAATGAACTTTGTATTGCTTTAAATGCATTTTCAGCCCGATAGTAAACTTCAGGTGAAACTGTCAAAATCTTCAAAATGAGCAAAAGCACAATGAAATTAATGCTGGAATCATCTTCAAGTTGCTAAAATACACTAATGACAGCAAAAAGTTTGAGTCTACAACATTTAGTTAAGGTGTGAGAGCCAAAATGAACTTTGTATTGCTTTAAATGCATTTTCAGCCCGATTGGACACTTCAGGTGAAACTGTCAAAATCTTCAAAATGAGCAAAATCACAATTAAATTAATGCTGGAATCATCTTCAAGCTGGTAAATTACACTAATGACAGTAACAAGTTTGAGTCTACAACATTTAGTTAAGGTGTGAGAGCCTAAATGAACTTTGTATTGCTTTAAACGCATTTTCAGCCCCTGATTGTACACTTCAGGTGAAACTGTCAAAATCTTCAAAATGAGCAAAAGCACAATGAAATTAATGCTGGAATCATCTTCAAGTTGCTAAAATACACTAATGACAGCAAAAAGTTTGAGTCTACAACATTTAGTTAAGGTGTGAGAGCCAAAATTAACTTTGTATTGCTTTAAATGCATTTTCAGCCCGATTGGACACTTCAGGTGAAACTGTCAAAATCTTCAAAATGAGCAAAAGCACAATTAAATTAATGCTGGAATCATCTTCAAGCTGCTAAAATACACTAATGACAGTAACAAGTTTGAGTCTACAACATTTAGTTAAGGTGTGAGAGCCTAAATGAACTTTGTATTGCTTTAAATGCATTTTCAGCCCCTGATTGTACACTTCAGGTGAAACTGTCAAAATCTTCAAAATGAGCAAAAAGCACAATGAAATTAATGCTGGAATCATCTTCAAGTTGCTAAAATACACTAATGACAGCAAAAAGTTTGAGTCTACAACATTTAGTTAAGGTGTGAGAGCCAAAATGAACTTTGTATTGCTTTAAATGCATTTTCAGCCCGATAGTAAACTTCAGGTGAAACTGTCAAAATCTTAAAAATGAGAAAAAGCACAATGAAATTAATGCTGGAATCATCTTCAAGTTGCTAAAATACACTAATGACAGCAAAAAGTTTGAGTCTACAACATTTAGTTAAGGTGTGAGAGCCAAAATGAACTTTGTATTGCTGTAAACGCGTTTTTAGCACCTGATTGTACAATTCAGGTGAAACTGTCAAAATATTCAAAATGAGCAAAAGCACAATGAAATTAATGCTGGAATCATCTTCAAGTTGCTAAAATACACTAATGACAGCAAAAAGTTTGAGTCTACAACATTTAGTTAAGGTGTCAAAATTAACTTTGTATTGCTTTAAATGCATTTTCAGCCCGATTGGACACTTCAGGTGAAACTGTCAAAATCTTCAAAATGAGCAAAAGCACAATTAAATTAATGCTGGAATCATCTTCAAGCTGCTAAAATACACTAATGACAGTAACAAGTTTGAGTCTACAACATTTAGTTAAGGTGTGAGAGCCTAAATGAACTTTGTATTGCTTTAAATGCATTTTCAGCCCCTGATTGTACACTTCAGGTGAAACTGTCAAAATCTTCAAAATGAGCAAAAAGCACAATGAAATTAATGCTGGAATCATCTTCAAGTTGCTAAAATACACTAATGACAGCAAAAAGTTTGAGTCTACAACATTTAGTTAAGGTGTGAGAGCCAAAATGAACTTTGTATTGCTTTAAATGCATTTTCAGCCCGATAGTAAACTTCAGGTGAAACTGTCAAAATCTTCAAAATGAGCAAAAGCACAATGAAATTAATGCTGGAATCATCTTCAAGTTGCTAAAATACACTAATGACAGCAACAAGTTTGAGTCTACAACATTTAGTTAAGGTGTGAGAGCCTAAATGAACTTTGTATTGCTTTAAATGCATTTTCAGCCCGATTGTACACTTCAGGTGAAACTGTCAAAATCTTAAAAATGAGCAAAAGCACAATGAAATTAATGCTGGAATCATCTTCAAGTTGCTAAAATACACCAATGACAGCAAAAAGTTTGAGTCTACAACATTTAGTTAAGGTGTGAGAGCCAAAATGAACTTTTTATTGCTGTAAACGCGTTTTCAGCACCTGATTGTACACTTCAGGTGAAACTGTCAAAATCTTCAAAATGAGCAAAAGCACAATGAAATTAATGCTGGAATCATCTTCAAGTTTCTAAAATACACTAATGACAGCAAAAAGTTTGAGTCTACAACATTTAGTTAAGGTGTGAGAGCCAAAATGAACTTTGTATTGCTTTAAATGCATTTTCAGCCCGATTATACACTTCAGGTGAAACTGTCAAAATCTTCAAAATGAGCAAAAGCACAATGAAATTAATGCTGGAATCATCTTCAAGTTGCTAAAATACACTAATGACAGCAAAAAGTTTGAGTCTACAACATTTAGTTAAGATGTGAGAGCCAAAATGAACTTTGTATTGCTTTAAATGCATTTTCAGCCCGATTATACACTTCAGGTGAAACTGTCAAAATCTTCAAAATGAGCAAAAGCACAATGAAATTAATGCTGGAATCATCTTCAAGTTGCTAAAATACACTAATTACAGCAAAAAGTTTGAGTCTACAACATTTAGTTAAGGTGTGAGAGCCAAAATGAACTTTTTATTGCTGTAAACGCGTTTTCAGCACCTGATTGTACACTTCAGGTGAAACTGTCAAAATCTTCAAAATGAGCAAAAGCACAATGAAATTAATGCTGGAATCATCTTCAAGTTGCTAAAATACACCAATGACAGCAAAAAGTTTGAGTCTACAACATTTAGTTAAGGTGTGAGAGCCAAAATGAACTTTGTATTGCTTTAAATGCATTTTCAGTCCGATTGTACACTTCAGGTGAAACTGTCAACATTTTCAAAATGAGCAAAAGCACAATGAAAATAATGCTGGAATCATCTTCAAGTTGCTAAAATACACTAATGACAGCAAAAAGTTTGAGTCTACAACATTTAGTTAAGGTGTGAGAGCCAAAATGAACTTTGTACTGCTTTAAATGCATTTTCAGCCCGATTATACACTTCAGGTGAAACTGTCAAAATCTTCAAAATGAGCAAAAGCACAATGAAATTAATGCTGGAATCATCTTCAAGTTGCTAAAATACACTAATGACAGCAAAAAGTTTGAGTCTACAACATTTAGTTAAGGTGTGAGAGCCAAAATGAACTTTTTATTGCTGTAAACGCGTTTTCAGCACCTGATTGTACACTTTAGGTGAAACTGTCAAAATCTTCAAAATGAGCAAAAGCACAATGAAATTAATGCTGGAATCATCTTCAAGTTGCTAAAATACACCAATGACAGCAAAAAGTTTGAGTCTACAACATTTAGTTAAGGTGTGAGAGCCAAAATGAACTTTTTATTGCTGTAAACGCGTTTTCAGCACCTGATTGTACACTTCAGGTGAAACTGTCAAAATCTTCAAAATGAGCAAAAGCACAATGAAATTAATGCTGGAATCATCTTCAAGTTTCTAAAATACACTAATGACAGCAAAAAGTTTGAGTCTACAACATTTAGTTAAGGTGTGAGAGCCAAAATGAACTTTGTATTGCTTTAAATGCATTTTCAGCCCGATTATACACTTCAGGTGAAACTGTCAAAATCTTCAAAATGAGCAAAAGCACAATGAAATTAATGCTGGAATCATCTTCAAGTTGCTAAAATACACTAATGACAGCAAAAAGTTTGAGTCTACAACATTTAGTTAAGATGTGAGAGCCAAAATGAACTTTGTATTGCTTTAAATGCATTTTCAGCCCGATTATACACTTCAGGTGAAACTGTCAAAATCTTCAAAATGAGCAAAAGCACAATGAAATTAATGCTGGAATCATCTTCAAGTTGCTAAAATACACTAATTACAGCAAAAAGTTTGAGTCTACAACATTTAGTTAAGGTGTGAGAGCCAAAATGAACTTTTTATTGCTGTAAACGCGTTTTCAGCACCTGATTGTACACTTCAGGTGAAACTGTCAAAATCTTCAAAATGAGCAAAAGCACAATGAAATTAATGCTGGAATCATCTTCAAGTTGCTAAAATACACCAATGACAGCAAAAAGTTTGAGTCTACAACATTTAGTTAAGGTGTGAGAGCCAAAATGAACTTTGTATTGCTTTAAATGCATTTTCAGTCCGATTGTACACTTCAGGTGAAACTGTCAACATTTTCAAAATGAGCAAAAGCACAATGAAAATAATGCTGGAATCATCTTCAAGTTGCTAAAATACACTAATGACAGCAAAAAGTTTGAGTCTACAACATTTAGTTAAGGTGTGAGAGCCAAAATGAACTTTGTACTGCTTTAAATGCATTTTCAGCCCGATTATACACTTCAGGTGAAACTGTCAAAATCTTCAAAATGAGCAAAAGCACAATGAAATTAATGCTGGAATCATCTTCAAGTTGCTAAAATACACTAATGACAGCAAAAAGTTTGAGTCTACAACATTTAGTTAAGGTGTGAGAGCCAAAATGAACTTTTTATTGCTGTAAACGCGTTTTCAGCACCTGATTGTACACTTTAGGTGAAACTGTCAAAATCTTCAAAATGAGCAAAAGCACAATGAAATTAATGCTGGAATCAGCTTCAAGTTTCTAAAATACACTAATGACATCAAAAAGTTTGAGTCTACAACATTTAGTTAAGGTGTGATAGCCAAAATGAACTTTGTATTGCTGTAAACGCGTTTTCAGCACCTGATTGTACACTTCAGGTGAAACTGTCAAAATCTTCAAAATGAGCAAAAGCACAATGAAATTAATGCTGGAATCATCTTCAAGTTGCTAAAATACACCAATGACAGCAAAAAGTTTGAGTCTACAACATTTAGTTAAGGTGTGAGAGCCAAAATGATCTTTGTATTGCTTTAAATGTATTTTCAGTCCGATTGTACACTTCAGGTGAAACTGTCAAATTTTTCAAAATGAGCAAAAGCACAATGAAAATAATGCTGGAATCATCTTCAAGTTGCTAAAATACACTAATGACAGCAACAAGTTTGAGTCTACAACATTTAGTTAAGGTGTGAGAGCCAAAATGAACTTTTTATTGCTGTAAACGCGTTTTCAGCACCTGATTGTACACTTCAGGTGAAAACTGTCAAAATCTTCAAAATGAGCAAAAGCACAATGAAATTAATGCTGGAATCATCTTCAAGTTGCTAAAATACACCAATGACAGCAAAAAGTTTGAGTCTACAACATTTAGTTAAGGTGTGAGAGCCAAAATGAACTTTGTATTGCTGTAAACGCGTTTTCAGCACCTGATTGTACACTTCAGGTGAAACTGTCAAAATCTTCAAAATGAGCAAAAGCACAATGAAGTTAATGCTGGAATCATCTTCAAGTTGCTAAAATACACTAATGACAGCAAAAAGTTTGAGTCTACAACATTTAGTTAAGGTGTGAGAGCCAAAATGAACTTTTTATTGCTGTAAACGCGTTTTCAGCACCTGATTGTACACTTCAGGTGAAACTGTCAAAATCTTCAAAATGAGCAAAAGCACAATGAAATTAATGCTGGAATCATCTTCAAGTTTCTAAAATACACTAATGACATCAAAAAGTTTGAGTCTACAACATTTAGTTAAGGTGTGAGAGCCAAAAAGAACTTTTTATTGCTGTAAACGCGTTTTCAGCACCTGATTGTACACTTCAGGTGAAACTGTCAAAATCTTACAAATGAGCAAAAGCACAATGAAATTAATGCTGGAATCATCTTCAAGTTGCTAAAATACACCAATGACAGCAACAAGTTTGAGTCTACAACATTTAGTTAAGGTGTGAGAGCCAAAATGAACTTTGTATTGCTGTAAACGCGTTTTCAGCACCTGATTGTACACTTCAGGTGAAACTGTCAAAATCTTCAAAATGAGCAAAAGCACAATGAAGTTAATGCTGGAATCATCTTCAAGTTGCTAAAATACACTAATTACAGCAAAAAGTTTGAGTCTACATCATTTAGTTAAGGTGTGAGAGCCAAAATGAACTTTTTATTGCTGTAAACGCGTTTTCAGCACCTGATTGTACACTTCAGGTGAAACTGTCAAAATCTTCAAAATGAGCAAAAGCACAATGAAATTAATGCTGGAATCATCTTCAAGTTGCTAAAATACACCAATGACAGCAAAAAGTTTGAGTCTACAACATTTAGTTAAGGTGTGAGAGCCAAAATGAACTTTGTATTGCTTTAAATGCATTTTCAGTCCGATTGTACACTTCAGGTGAAACTGTCAACATTTTCAAAATGAGCAAAAGCACAATGAAAATAATGCTGGAATCATCTTCAAGTTGCTAAAATACACTAATGACAGCAAAAAGTTTGAGTCTACAACATTTAGTTAAGGTGTGAGAGCCAAAATGAACTTTGTACTGCTTTAAATGCATTTTCAGCCCGATTATACACTTCAGGTGAAACTGTCAAAATCTTCAAAATGAGCAAAAGCACAATGAAATTAATGCTGGAATCATCTTCAAGTTGCTAAAATACACTAATGACAGCAAAAAGTTTGAGTCTACAACATTTAGTTAAGGTGTGAGAGCCAAAATGAACTTTTTATTGCTGTAAACGCGTTTTCAGCACCTGATTGTACACTTCAGGTGAAACTGTCAAAATCTTCAAAATGAGCAAAAGCACAATGAAATTAATGCTGGAATCAGCTTCAAGTTTCTAAAATACACTAATGACATCAAAAAGTTTGAGTCTACAACATTTAGTTAAGGTGTGATAGCCAAAATGAACTTTGTATTGCTGTAAACGCGTTTTCAGCACCTGATTGTACACTTCAGGTGAAACTGTCAAAATCTTCAAAATGAGCAAAAGCACAATGAAATTAATGCTGGAATCATCTTCAAGTGGCTAAAATACACCAATGACAGCAAAAAGTTTGAGTCTACAACATTTAGTTAAGGTGTGAGAGCCAAAATGATCTTTGTATTGCTTTAAATGTATTTTCAGTCCGATTGTACACTTCAGGTGAAACTGTCAAAATTTTCAAAATGAGCAAAAGCACAATGAAAATAATGCTGGAATCATCTTCAAGTTGCTAAAATACACTAATGACAGCAACAAGTTTGAGTCTACAACATTTAGTTAAGGTGTGAGAGCCAAAATGAACTTTTTATTGCTGTAAACGCGTTTTCAGCACCTGATTGTACACTTCAGGTGAAAACTGTCAAAATCTTCAAAATGAGCAAAAGCACAATGAAATTAATGCTGGAATCATCTTCAAGTTTCTAAAATACACTAATGACATCAAAAAGTTTGAGTCTACAACATTTAGTTAAGGTGTGAGAGCCAAAATGAACTTTGTATTGCTTTAAATGCATTTTCAGCCCGATAGTACACTTCAGGTGAAACTGTCAAAATCTTCAAAATGAGCAAAAGCACAATGAAGTTAATGCTGGAATCATCTTCAAGTTGCTAAAATACACTAATGACAGCAAAAAGTTTGAGTCTACAACATTTAGTTAAGGTGTGAGAGCCAAAATGAACTTTTTATTGCTGTAAACGCGTTTTCAGCACCTGATTGTACACTTCAGGTGAAACTGTCAAAATCTTCAAAATGAGCAAAAGCACAATGAAATTAATGCTGGAATCATCTTCAAGTTTCTAAAATACACTAATGACAGCAAAAAGTTTGAGTCTACAACATTTAGTTAAGGTGTGAGAGCCACAATT
Organism: Leptonotus elevatus; assembly: GCF_054856555.1. Classification (NCBI taxonomy): domain Eukaryota; kingdom Metazoa; phylum Chordata; class Actinopteri; order Syngnathiformes; family Syngnathidae; genus Leptonotus; species Leptonotus elevatus. The sequence goes on from NW_028233702.1 coordinate 503,513, forward strand.
AACTTTTTATTGCTGTAAACGCGTTTTCAGCACCTGATTGTACACTTCAGGTGAAACTGTCAAAATCTTCAAAATGAGCAAAAGTACAATGAAATTAATGCTGGAATCATCTTCAAGTTGCTAAAATACACTAATGACAGCAAAAAGTTCTAGTCTACAACATTTAGTTAAGGTGTGAGAGCCAAAATGAACTTTGTATTGCTTTAAATGCATTTTTAGCCCCTGATTGTATCCTTCAGGTGAAACTGTCAAAATCTTCAAAATGAGCAAAAGCACAATGAAATTAATGCTGGAATCATCTTCAAGCTGCTAAAATACACTAATGACAGTAACAAGTTTGAGTCTACAACATTTAGTTAAGGTGTGAGAGCCAAAATGAACTTTGTATTGCTTTAAATGCATTTTCAGCCCGATTGGACACTTCAGGTGAAACTGTCAAAATCTTCAAAATGAGCAAAAGCACAATGAAATTAATGCTGGAATCATCTTCAAGTTGCTAAAATACACTAATGACAGCAACAAGTTTGAGTCTACAACATTTAGTTAAGGTGTGAGAGCCTAAATGAACTTTGTATTGCTTTAAATGCATTTTCAGCCCGATTGTACACTTCAGGTGAAACTGTCAAAATCTTAAAAATGAGCAAAAGCACAATGAAATTAATGCTGGAATCATCTTCAAGTTGCTAAAATACACTAATGACAGCAAAAAGTTTGAGTCTACAACTTTTAGTTAAGGTGTGAGAGCCTAAATGAACTTTGTATTGCTTTAAACGCGTTTTCAGCCCAAGATTGTACACTTCAGGTGAAACTGTCAAAATCTTCAAAATGAGCAAAAGCACAATGAAATTAATGCTGGAATCACCTTCAAGTTGCTAAAATACACTAATGACAGCAAAAAGTTTGAGTCTACAACATTTAGTTAAGGTGTGAGAGCCAAAATGAACTTTTTATTGCTGTAAACGCGTTTTAAGCACCTGATTGTACACTTCAGGTGAAACTGTCAAAATCTTCAAAATGAGCAAAAGCACAATGAAATTAATGCTGGATTCATCTTCAAGTTTCTAAAATACACTAATGACAGCAAAAAGTTTGAGTCTACAACATTTAGTTAAGGTGTGAGAGCCAAAATGAACTTTTTATTGCTGTAAACGCGTTTTCAGCACCTGATTGTACACTTCAGGTGAAACTGTCAAAATCTTCAAAATGAGCAAAAGCACAATGAAATTAATGCTGGAATCATCTTCAAGTTGCTAAAATACACCAATGACAGCAAAAAGTTTGAGTCTACAACATTTAGTTAAGGTGTGAGAGCCAAAATTAACTTTGTATTGCTGTAAACGCGTTTTTAGCACCTGATTGTACAATTCGGGTGAAACTGTCAAAATATTCAAAATGAGCAAAAGCACAATAAAATTAATGCTGGAATCATCTTCAAGTTGCTAAAATACACTAATGACAGCAAAAAGTTTGAGTCTACAACATTTAGTTAAGGTGTGAGAGCCAAAATTAACTTTGTATTGCTTTAAATGCATTTTCAGCCCGATTGGACACTTCAGGTGAAACTGTCAAAATCTTCAAAATGAGCAAAAGCACAATTAAATTAATGCTGGAATCATCTTCAAGCTGCTAAAATACACTAATGACAGTAACAAGTTTGAGTCTACAACATTTAGTTAAGGTGTGAGAGCCTAAATGAACTTTGTATTGCTTTAAACGCATTTTCAGCCCCTGATTGTACACTTCAGGTGAAACTGTCAAAATCTTCAAAATGAGCAAAAAGCACAATGAAATTAATGCTGGAATCATCTTCAAGTTGCTAAAATACACTAATGACAGCAAAAAGTTTGAGTCTACAACATTTAGTTAAGGTGTGAGAGCCAAAATGAACTTTGTATTGCTTTAAATGCATTTTCAGCCCGATAGTAAACTTCAGGTGAAACTGTCAAAATCTTCAAAATGAGCAAAAGCACAATGAAATTAATGCTGGAATCATCTTCAAGTTGCTAAAATACACTAATGACAGCAAAAAGTTTGAGTCTACAACATTTAGTTAAGGTGTGAGAGCCAAAATGAACTTTGTATTGCTTTAAATGCATTTTCAGCCCGATTGGACACTTCAGGTGAAACTGTCAAAATCTTCAAAATGAGCAAAATCACAATTAAATTAATGCTGGAATCATCTTCAAGCTGGTAAAATACACTAATGACAGTAACAAGTTTGAGTCTACAACATTTAGTTAAGGTGTGAGAGCCTAAATGAACTTTGTATTGCTTTAAACGCATTTTCAGCCCCTGATTGTACACTTCAGGTGAAACTGTCAAAATCTTCAAAATGAGCAAAAGCACAATGAAATTAATGCTGGAATCATCTTCAAGTTGCTAAAATACACTAATGACAGCAAAAAGTTTGAGTCTACAACATTTAGTTAAGGTGTGAGAGCCAAAATTAACTTTGTATTGCTTTAAATGCATTTTCAGCCCGATTGGACACTTCAGGTGAAACTGTCAAAATCTTCAAAATGAGCAAAAGCACAATTAAATTAATGCTGGAATCATCTTCAAGCTGCTAAAATACACTAATGACAGTAACAAGTTTGAGTCTACAACATTTAGTTAAGGTGTGAGAGCCTAAATGAACTTTGTATTGCTTTAAATGCATTTTCAGCCCCTGATTGTACACTTCAGGTGAAACTGTCAAAATCTTCAAAATGAGCAAAAAGCACAATGAAATTAATGCTGGAATCATCTTCAAGTTGCTAAAATACACTAATGACAGCAAAAAGTTTGAGTCTACAACATTTAGTTAAGGTGTGAGAGCCAAAATGAACTTTGTATTGCTTTAAATGCATTTTCAGCCCGATAGTAAACTTCAGGTGAAACTGTCAAAATCTTAAAAATGAGCAAAAGCACAATGAAATTAATGCTGGAATCATCTTCAAGTTGCTAAAATACACTAATGACAGCAAAAAGTTTGAGTCTACAACATTTAGTTAAGGTGTGAGAGCCAAAATGAACTTTGTATTGCTGTAAACGCGTTTTTAGCACCTGATTGTACAATTCAGGTGAAACTGTCAAAATATTCAAAATGAGCAAAAGCACAATGAAATTAATGCTGGAATCATCTTCAAGTTGCTAAAATACACTAATGACAGCAAAAAGTTTGAGTCTACAACATTTAGTTAAGGTGTCAAAATTAACTTTGTATTGCTTTAAATGCATTTTCAGCCCGATTGGACACTTCAGGTGAAACTGTCAAAATCTTCAAAATGAGCAAAAGCACAATTAAATTAATGCTGGAATCATCTTCAAGCTGCTAAAATACACTAATGACAGTAACAAGTTTGAGTCTACAACATTTAGTTAAGGTGTGAGAGCCTAAATGAACTTTGTATTGCTTTAAATGCATTTTCAGCCCCTGATTGTACACTTCAGGTGAAACTGTCAAAATCTTCAAAATGAGCAAAAAGCACAATGAAATTAATGCTGGAATCATCTTCAAGTTGCTAAAATACACTAATGACAGCAAAAAGTTTGAGTCTACAACATTTAGTTAAGGTGTGAGAGCCAAAATGAACTTTGTATTGCTTTAAATGCATTTTCAGCCCGATAGTAAACTTCAGGTGAAACTGTCAAAATCTTCAAAATGAGCAAAAGCACAATGAAATTAATGCTGGAATCATCTTCAAGTTGCTAAAATACACTAATGACAGCAACAAGTTTGAGTCTACAACATTTAGTTAAGGTGTGAGAGCCTAAATGAACTTTGTATTGCTTTAAATGCATTTTCAGCCCGATTGTACACTTCAGGTGAAACTGTCAAAATCTTAAAAATGAGCAAAAGCACAATGAAATTAATGCTGGAATCATCTTCAAGTTGCTAAAATACACCAATGACAGCAAAAAGTTTGAGTCTACAACATTTAGTTAAGGTGTGAGAGCCAAAATGAACTTTTTATTGCTGTAAACGCGTTTTCAGCACCTGATTGTACACTTCAGGTGAAACTGTCAAAATCTTCAAAATGAGCAAAAGCACAATGAAATTAATGCTGGAATCATCTTCAAGTTTCTAAAATACACTAATGACAGCAAAAAGTTTGAGTCTACAACATTTAGTTAAGGTGTGAGAGCCAAAATGAACTTTGTATTGCTTTAAATGCATTTTCAGCCCGATTATACACTTCAGGTGAAACTGTCAAAATCTTCAAAATGAGCAAAAGCACAATGAAATTAATGCTGGAATCATCTTCAAGTTGCTAAAATACACTAATGACAGCAAAAAGTTTGAGTCTACAACATTTAGTTAAGATGTGAGAGCCAAAATGAACTTTGTATTGCTTTAAATGCATTTTCAGCCCGATTATACACTTCAGGTGAAACTGTCAAAATCTTCAAAATGAGCAAAAGCACAATGAAATTAATGCTGGAATCATCTTCAAGTTGCTAAAATACACTAATTACAGCAAAAAGTTTGAGTCTACAACATTTAGTTAAGGTGTGAGAGCCAAAATGAACTTTTTATTGCTGTAAACGCGTTTTCAGCACCTGATTGTACACTTCAGGTGAAACTGTCAAAATCTTCAAAATGAGCAAAAGCACAATGAAATTAATGCTGGAATCATCTTCAAGTTGCTAAAATACACCAATGACAGCAAAAAGTTTGAGTCTACAACATTTAGTTAAGGTGTGAGAGCCAAAATGAACTTTGTATTGCTTTAAATGCATTTTCAGTCCGATTGTACACTTCAGGTGAAACTGTCAACATTTTCAAAATGAGCAAAAGCACAATGAAAATAATGCTGGAATCATCTTCAAGTTGCTAAAATACACTAATGACAGCAAAAAGTTTGAGTCTACAACATTTAGTTAAGGTGTGAGAGCCAAAATGAACTTTGTACTGCTTTAAATGCATTTTCAGCCCGATTATACACTTCAGGTGAAACTGTCAAAATCTTCAAAATGAGCAAAAGCACAATGAAATTAATGCTGGAATCATCTTCAAGTTGCTAAAATACACTAATGACAGCAAAAAGTTTGAGTCTACAACATTTAGTTAAGGTGTGAGAGCCAAAATGAACTTTTTATTGCTGTAAACGCGTTTTCAGCACCTGATTGTACACTTTAGGTGAAACTGTCAAAATCTTCAAAATGAGCAAAAGCACAATGAAATTAATGCTGGAATCATCTTCAAGTTGCTAAAATACACCAATGACAGCAAAAAGTTTGAGTCTACAACATTTAGTTAAGGTGTGAGAGCCAAAATGAACTTTTTATTGCTGTAAACGCGTTTTCAGCACCTGATTGTACACTTCAGGTGAAACTGTCAAAATCTTCAAAATGAGCAAAAGCACAATGAAATTAATGCTGGAATCATCTTCAAGTTTCTAAAATACACTAATGACAGCAAAAAGTTTGAGTCTACAACATTTAGTTAAGGTGTGAGAGCCAAAATGAACTTTGTATTGCTTTAAATGCATTTTCAGCCCGATTATACACTTCAGGTGAAACTGTCAAAATCTTCAAAATGAGCAAAAGCACAATGAAATTAATGCTGGAATCATCTTCAAGTTGCTAAAATACACTAATGACAGCAAAAAGTTTGAGTCTACAACATTTAGTTAAGATGTGAGAGCCAAAATGAACTTTGTATTGCTTTAAATGCATTTTCAGCCCGATTATACACTTCAGGTGAAACTGTCAAAATCTTCAAAATGAGCAAAAGCACAATGAAATTAATGCTGGAATCATCTTCAAGTTGCTAAAATACACTAATTACAGCAAAAAGTTTGAGTCTACAACATTTAGTTAAGGTGTGAGAGCCAAAATGAACTTTTTATTGCTGTAAACGCGTTTTCAGCACCTGATTGTACACTTCAGGTGAAACTGTCAAAATCTTCAAAATGAGCAAAAGCACAATGAAATTAATGCTGGAATCATCTTCAAGTTGCTAAAATACACCAATGACAGCAAAAAGTTTGAGTCTACAACATTTAGTTAAGGTGTGAGAGCCAAAATGAACTTTGTATTGCTTTAAATGCATTTTCAGTCCGATTGTACACTTCAGGTGAAACTGTCAACATTTTCAAAATGAGCAAAAGCACAATGAAAATAATGCTGGAATCATCTTCAAGTTGCTAAAATACACTAATGACAGCAAAAAGTTTGAGTCTACAACATTTAGTTAAGGTGTGAGAGCCAAAATGAACTTTGTACTGCTTTAAATGCATTTTCAGCCCGATTATACACTTCAGGTGAAACTGTCAAAATCTTCAAAATGAGCAAAAGCACAATGAAATTAATGCTGGAATCATCTTCAAGTTGCTAAAATACACTAATGACAGCAAAAAGTTTGAGTCTACAACATTTAGTTAAGGTGTGAGAGCCAAAATGAACTTTTTATTGCTGTAAACGCGTTTTCAGCACCTGATTGTACACTTTAGGTGAAACTGTCAAAATCTTCAAAATGAGCAAAAGCACAATGAAATTAATGCTGGAATCAGCTTCAAGTTTCTAAAATACACTAATGACATCAAAAAGTTTGAGTCTACAACATTTAGTTAAGGTGTGATAGCCAAAATGAACTTTGTATTGCTGTAAACGCGTTTTCAGCACCTGATTGTACACTTCAGGTGAAACTGTCAAAATCTTCAAAATGAGCAAAAGCACAATGAAATTAATGCTGGAATCATCTTCAAGTTGCTAAAATACACCAATGACAGCAAAAAGTTTGAGTCTACAACATTTAGTTAAGGTGTGAGAGCCAAAATGATCTTTGTATTGCTTTAAATGTATTTTCAGTCCGATTGTACACTTCAGGTGAAACTGTCAAATTTTTCAAAATGAGCAAAAGCACAATGAAAATAATGCTGGAATCATCTTCAAGTTGCTAAAATACACTAATGACAGCAACAAGTTTGAGTCTACAACATTTAGTTAAGGTGTGAGAGCCAAAATGAACTTTTTATTGCTGTAAACGCGTTTTCAGCACCTGATTGTACACTTCAGGTGAAAACTGTCAAAATCTTCAAAATGAGCAAAAGCACAATGAAATTAATGCTGGAATCATCTTCAAGTTTCTAAAATACACTAATGACATCAACAAGTTTGAGTCTACAACATTTAGTTAAGGTGTGAGAGCCAAAAAGAACTTTTTTTTGCTGTAAACGCGTTTTCAGCACCTGATTGTACACTTCAGGTGAAACTGTCAAAATCTTCAAAATGAGCAAAAGCACAATGAAATTAATGCTGGAATCATCTTCAAGTTGCTAAAATACACCAATGACAGCAAAAAGTTTGAGTCTACAACATTTAGTTAAGGTGTGAGAGCCAAAATGAACTTTGTATTGCTGTAAACGCGTTTTCAGCACCTGATTGTACACTTCAGGTGAAACTGTCAAAATCTTCAAAATGAGCAAAAGCACAATGAAGTTAATGCTGGAATCATCTTCAAGTTGCTAAAATACACTAATGACAGCAAAAAGTTTGAGTCTACAACATTTAGTTAAGGTGTGAGAGCCAAAATGAACTTTTTATTGCTGTAAACGCGTTTTCAGCACCTGATTGTACACTTCAGGTGAAACTGTCAAAATCTTCAAAATGAGCAAAAGCACAATGAAATTAATGCTGGAATCATCTTCAAGTTTCTAAAATACACTAATGACATCAAAAAGTTTGAGTCTACAACATTTAGTTAAGGTGTGAGAGCCAAAAAGAACTTTTTATTGCTGTAAACGCGTTTTCAGCACCTGATTGTACACTTCAGGTGAAACTGTCAAAATCTTACAAATGAGCAAAAGCACAATGAAATTAATGCTGGAATCATCTTCAAGTTGCTAAAATACACCAATGACAGCAACAAGTTTGAGTCTACAACATTTAGTTAAGGTGTGAGAGCCAAAATGAACTTTGTATTGCTGTAAACGCGTTTTCAGCACCTGATTGTACACTTCAGGTGAAACTGTCAAAATCTTCAAAATGAGCAAAAGCACAATGAAGTTAATGCTGGAATCATCTTCAAGTTGCTAAAATACACTAATTACAGCAAAAAGTTTGAGTCTACATCATTTAGTTAAGGTGTGAGAGCCAAAATGAACTTTTTATTGCTGTAAACGCGTTTTCAGCACCTGATTGTACACTTCAGGTGAAACTGTCAAAATCTTCAAAATGAGCAAAAGCACAATGAAATTAATGCTGGAATCATCTTCAAGTTGCTAAAATACACCAATGACAGCAAAAAGTTTGAGTCTACAACATTTAGTTAAGGTGTGAGAGCCAAAATGAACTTTGTATTGCTTTAAATGCATTTTCAGTCCGATTGTACACTTCAGGTGAAACTGTCAACATTTTCAAAATGAGCAAAAGCACAATGAAAATAATGCTGGAATCATCTTCAAGTTGCTAAAATACACTAATGACAGCAAAAAGTTTGAGTCTACAACATTTAGTTAAGGTGTGAGAGCCAAAATGAACTTTGTACTGCTTTAAATGCATTTTCAGCCCGATTATACACTTCAGGTGAAACTGTCAAAATCTTCAAAATGAGCAAAAGCACAATGAAATTAATGCTGGAATCATCTTCAAGTTGCTAAAATACACTAATGACAGCAAAAAGTTTGAGTCTACAACATTTAGTTAAGGTGTGAGAGCCAAAATGAACTTTTTATTGCTGTAAACGCGTTTTCAGCACCTGATTGTACACTTCAGGTGAAACTGTCAAAATCTTCAAAATGAGCAAAAGCACAATGAAATTAATGCTGGAATCAGCTTCAAGTTTCTAAAATACACTAATGACATCAAAAAGTTTGAGTCTACAACATTTAGTTAAGGTGTGATAGCCAAAATGAACTTTGTATTGCTGTAAACGCGTTTTCAGCACCTGATTGTACACTTCAGGTGAAACTGTCAAAATCTTCAAAATGAGCAAAAGCACAATGAAATTAATGCTGGAATCATCTTCAAGTGGCTAAAATACACCAATGACAGCAAAAAGTTTGAGTCTACAACATTTAGTTAAGGTGTGAGAGCCAAAATGATCTTTGTATTGCTTTAAATGTATTTTCAGTCCGATTGTACACTTCAGGTGAAACTGTCAAAATTTTCAAAATGAGCAAAAGCACAATGAAAATAATGCTGGAATCATCTTCAAGTTGCTAAAATACACTAATGACAGCAACAAGTTTGAGTCTACAACATTTAGTTAAGGTGTGAGAGCCAAAATGAACTTTTTATTGCTGTAAACGCGTTTTCAGCACCTGATTGTACACTTCAGGTGAAAACTGTCAAAATCTTCAAAATGAGCAAAAGCACAATGAAATTAATGCTGGAATCATCTTCAAGTTTCTAAAATACACTAATGACATCAAAAAGTTTGAGTCTACAACATTTAGTTAAGGTGTGAGAGCCAAAATGAACTTTGTATTGCTTTAAATGCATTTTCAGCCCGATAGTACACTTCAGGTGAAACTGTCAAAATCTTCAAAATGAGCAAAAGCACAATGAAGTTAATGCTGGAATCATCTTCAAGTTGCTAAAATACACTAATGACAGCAAAAAGTTTGAGTCTACAACATTTAGTTAAGGTGTGAGAGCCAAAATGAACTTTTTATTGCTGTAAACGCGTTTTCAGCACCTGATTGTACACTTCAGGTGAAACTGTCAAAATCTTCAAAATGAGCAAAAGCACAATGAAATTAATGCTGGAATCATCTTCAAGTTTCTAAAATACACTAATGACAGCAAAAAGTTTGAGTCTACAACATTTAGTTAAGGTGTGAGAGCCACAATTAACTTTTTATTGCTGTAAACGCGTTTTCAGCACCTGATTGTACACTTCAGGTGAAACTGTCAAAATCTTCAAAATGAGCAAAAGTACAATGAAATTAATGCTGGAATCATCTTCAAGTTGCTAAAATACACTAATGACAGCAAAAAGTTCTAGTCTACAACATTTAGTTAAGGTGTGAGAGCCAAAATGAACTTTGTATTGCTTTAAATGCATTTTTAGCCCCTGATTGTATCCTTCAGGTGAAACTGTCAAAATCTTCAAAATGAGCAAAAGCACAATGAAATTAATGCTGGAATCATCTTCAAGCTGCTAAAATACACTAATGACAGTAACAAGTTTGAGTCTACAACATTTAGTTAAGGTGTGAGAGCCAAAATGAACTTTGTATTGCTTTAAATGCATTTTCAGCCCGATTGGACACTTCAGGTGAAACTGTCAAAATCTTCAAAATGAGCAAAAGCACAATGAAATTAATGCTGGAATCATCTTCAAGTTGCTAAAATACACTAATGACAGCAACAAGTTTGAGTCTACAACATTTAGTTAAGGTGTGAGAGCCTAAATGAACTTTGTATTGCTTTAAATGCATTTTCAGCCCGATTGTACACTTCAGGTGAAACTGTCAAAATCTTAAAAATGAGCAAAAGCACAATGAAATTAATGCTGGAATCATCTTCAAGTTGCTAAAATACACTAATGACAGCAAAAAGTTTGAGTCTACAACTTTTAGTTAAGGTGTGAGAGCCTAAATGAACTTTGTATTGCTTTAAACGCGTTTTCAGCCCAAGATTGTACACTTCAGGTGAAACTGTCAAAATCTTCAAAATGAGCAAAAGCACAATGAAATTAATGCTGGAATCACCTTCAAGTTGCTAAAATACACTAATGACAGCAAAAAGTTTGAGTCTACAACATTTAGTTAAGGTGTGAGAGCCAAAATGAACTTTTTATTGCTGTAAACGCGTTTTAAGCACCTGATTGTACACTTCAGGTGAAACTGTCAAAATCTTCAAAATGAGCAAAAGCACAATGAAATTAATGCTGGATTCATCTTCAAGTTTCTAAAATACACTAATGACAGCAAAAAGTTTGAGTCTACAACATTTAGTTAAGGTGTGAGAGCCAAAATGAACTTTTTATTGCTGTAAACGCGTTTTCAGCACCTGATTGTACACTTCAGGTGAAACTGTCAAAATCTTCAAAATGAGCAAAAGCACAATGAAATTAATGCTGGAATCATCTTCAAGTTGCTAAAATACACCAATGACAGCAAAAAGTTTGAGTCTACAACATTTAGTTAAGGTGTGAGAGCCAAAATTAACTTTGTATTGCTGTAAACGCGTTTTTAGCACCTGATTGTACAATTCGGGTGAAACTGTCAAAATATTCAAAATGAGCAAAAGCACAATGAAATTAATGCTGGAATCATCTTCAAGTTGCTAAAATACACTAATGACAGCAAAAAGTTTGAGTCTACAACATTTAGTTAAGGTGTGAGAGCCAAAATTAACTTTGTATTGCTTTAAATGCATTTTCAGCCCGATTGGACACTTCAGGTGAAACTGTCAAAATCTTCAAAATGAGCAAAAGCACAATTAAATTAATGCTGGAATCATCTTCAAGCTGCTAAAATACACTAATGACAGTAACAAGTTTGAGTCTACAACATTTAGTTAAGGTGTGAGAGCCTAAATGAACTTTGTATTGCTTTAAACGCATTTTCAGCCCCTGATTGTACACTTCAGGTGAAACTGTCAAAATCTTCAAAATGAGCAAAAAGCACAATGAAATTAATGCTGGAATCATCTTCAAGTTGCTAAAATACACTAATGACAGCAAAAAGTTTGAGTCTACAACATTTAGTTAAGGTGTGAGAGCCAAAATGAACTTTGTATTGCTTTAAATGCATTTTCAGCCCGATAGTAAACTTCAGGTGAAACTGTCAAAATCTTCAAAATGAGCAAAAGCACAATGAAATTAATGCTGGAATCATCTTCAAGTTGCTAAAATACACTAATGACAGCAAAAAGTTTGAGTCTACAACATTTAGTTAAGGTGTGAGAGCCAAAATGAACTTTGTATTGCTTTAAATGCATTTTCAGCCCGATTGGACACTTCAGGTGAAACTGTCAAAATCTTCAAAATGAGCAAAATCACAATTAAATTAATGCTGGAATCATCTTCAAGCTGGTAAAATACACTAATGACAGTAACAAGTTTGAGTCTACAACATTTAGTTAAGGTGTGAGAGCCTAAATGAACTTTGTATTGCTTTAAACGCATTTTCAGCCCCTGATTGTACACTTCAGGTGAAACTGTCAAAATCTTCAAAATGAGCAAAAGCACAATGAAATTAATGCTGGAATCATCTTCAAGTTGCTAAAATACACTAATGACAGCAAAAAGTTTGAGTCTACAACATTTAGTTAAGGTGTGAGAGCCAAAATTAACTTTGTATTGCTTTAAATGCATTTTCAGCCCGATTGGACACTTCAGGTGAAACTGTCAAAATCTTCAAAATGAGCAAAAGCACAATTAAATTAATGCTGGAATCATCTTCAAGCTGCTAAAATACACTAATGACAGTAACAAGTTTGAGTCTACAACATTTAGTTAAGGTGTGAGAGCCTAAATGAACTTTGTATTGCTTTAAATGCATTTTCAGCCCCTGATTGTACACTTCAGGTGAAACTGTCAAAATCTTCAAAATGAGCAAAAAGCACAATGAAATTAATGCTGGAATCATCTTCAAGTTGCTAAAATACACTAATGACAGCAAAAAGTTTGAGTCTACAACATTTAGTTAAGGTGTGAGAGCCAAAATGAACTTTGTATTGCTTTAAATGCATTTTCAGCCCGATAGTAAACTTCAGGTGAAACTGTCAAAATCTTAAAAATGAGCAAAAGCACAATGAAATTAATGCTGGAATCATCTTCAAGTTGCTAAAATACACTAATGACAGCAAAAAGTTTGAGTCTACAACATTTAGTTAAGGTGTGAGAGCCAAAATGAACTTTGTATTGCTGTAAACGCGTTTTTAGCACCTGATTGTACAATTCAGGTGAAACTGTCAAAATATTCAAAATGAGCAAAAGCACAATGAAATTAATGCTGGAATCATCTTCAAGTTGCTAAAATACACTAATGACAGCAAAAAGTTTGAGTCTACAACATTTAGTTAAGGTGTGAGAGCCAAAATTAACTTTGTATTGCTTTAAATGCATTTTCAGCCCGATTGGACACTTCAGGTGAAACTGTCAAAATCTTCAAAATGAGCAAAAGCACAATTAAATTAATGCTGGAATCATCTTCAAGCTGCTAAAATACACTAATGACAGTAACAAGTTTGAGTCTACAACATTTAGTTAAGGTGTGAGAGCCTAAATGAACTTTGTATTGCTTTAAATGCATTTTCAGCCCCTGATTGTACACTTCAGGTGAAACTGTCAAAATCTTCAAAATGAGCAAAAAGCACAATGAAATTAATGCTGGAATCATCTTCAAGTTGCTAAAATACACTAATGACAGCAAAAAGTTTGAGTCTACAACATTTAGTTAAGGTGTGAGAGCCAAAATGAACTTTGTATTGCTTTAAATGCATTTTCAGCCCGATAGTAAACTTCAGGTGAAACTGTCAAAATCTTCAAAATGAGCAAAAGCACAATGAAATTAATGCTGGAATCATCTTCAAGTTGCTAAAATACACTAATGACAGCAACAAGTTTGAGTCTACAACATTTAGTTAAGGTGTGAGAGCCTAAATGAACTTTGTATTGCTTTAAATGCATTTTCAGCCCGATTGTACACTTCAGGTGAAACTGTCAAAATCTTAAAAATGAGCAAAAGCACAATGAAATTAATGCTGGAATCATCTTCAAGTTGCTAAAATACACTAATGACAGCAAAAAGTTTGAGTCTACAACTTTTAGTTAAGGTGTGAGAGCCTAAATGAACTTTGTATTGCTTTAAACGCGTTTTCAGCCCAAGATTGTACACTTCAGGTGAAACTGTCAAAATCTTCAAAATGAGCAAAAGCACAATGAAATTAATGCTGGAATCACCTTCAAGTTGCTAAAATACACTAATGACAGCAAAAAGTTTGAGTCTACAACATTTAGTTAAGGTGTGAGAGCCAAAATGAACTTTTTATTGCTGTAAACGCGTTTTCAGCACCTGATTGTACACTTCAGGTGAAACTGTCAAAATCTTCAAAATGAGCAAAAGCACAATGAAATTAATGCTGGAATCATCTTCAAGTTGCTAAAATACACTAATTACAGCAAAAAGTTTGAGTCTACAACATTTAGTTAAGGTGTGAGAGCCAAAATGAACTTTTTATTGCTTTAAATGCATTTTCAGCCCGATTGGACACTTCAGGTGAAACTGTCAAAATCTTCAAAATGAGCAAAAGCACAATTAAATTAATGCTGGAATCATCTTCAAGCTGCTAAAATACACTAATGACAGTAACAAGTTTGAGTCTACAACATTTAGTTAAGGTGTGAGAGCCTAAATGAACTTTGTATTGCTTTAAACGCATTTTCAGCCCCTGATTGTACACTTCAGGTGAAACTGTCAAAATCTTCAAAATGAGCAAAAAGCACAATGAAATTAATGCTGGAATCATCTTCAAGTTGCTAAAATACACTAATGACAGCAAAAAGTTTGAGTCTACAACATTTAGTTAAGGTGTGAGAGCCAAAATGAACTTTGTATTGCTTTAAATGCATTTTCAGCCCGATAGTAAACTTCAGGTGAAACTGTCAAAGTCTTCAAAATGAGCAAAAGCACAATGAAATTAATGCTGGAATCATCTTCAAGTTGCTAAAATACACTAATGACAGCAACAAGTTTGAGTCTACAACATTTAGTTAAGGTGTGAGAGCCTAAATTAACTTTGTATTGCTTTAAACGCGTTTTCAGCCCAAGATTGTACACTTCAGGTGAAACTGTCAAAATCTTCAAAATGAGCAAAAGCACAATGAAATTAATGCTGGAATCACCTTCAAGTTGCTAAAATACACTAATGACAGCAAGAAGTTTGAGTCTACAACATTTAGTTATGGTGTGAGAGCCAAAATGAACTTTTTATTGCTGTAAACGCGTTTTCAGCACCTGAATGTACACTTCAGGTGAAACTGTCAAAATCTTCAAAATGAGCAAAAGCACGATGAAATTAATGCTGGAATCATCTTCAAGTTGCTAAAATACACTAATGACAGCAAAAAGTTTGAGTCTACAACATTTAGTTAAAGAGTGAGAGCCAAAATGAACTTTGTATTGCTTTAAATGCATTTTCAGCCCGATAGTACACTTCAGGTGAAACTGTCAAAATCTTCAAAATGAGCAAAAGCACAATGAAATTAATGCTGGAATCATCTTCAAGTTGCTAAAATACACTAATGACAGCAAAAAGTTTGAGTCTACAACATTTAGTTAAGGTGTGAGAGCCAAAATGAACTTTGTATTGCTTTAAATGCATTTTCAGCCCGATAGTACACTTCAGGTGAAACTGTCAAAATCTTCAAAATGAGCGAAAGCACAATGAAATTAATGCTGGAATCATCTTCAAGTTGCTAAAATACACTAATGACAGCAAAAAGTTTGAGTCTACAACATTTAGTTAAGGTGTGAGAGCCAAAATGAACTTTGTATTGCTTTAAACGCGTTTTCAGCCCCTGATTGTACACTTCAGGTGAAACTGTCAAAATCGTCAAAATGAGCAAAAGCACAATGAAATTAATGCTGGAATCATCTTCAAGTTGCTAAAATACACTAATGACAGCAAAAAGTTTGAGTCTACAACATTTAGTTAAGGTGTGAGAGCCTAAATTAACTTTGTATTGCTTTAAACGCGTTGTCAGCCCCTGATTGTACACTTCAGGTGAAACTGTCAAAATATTCAAAATGAGCAAAAGCACAATGAAATTAATGCTGGAATCATCTTCAAGCTGCTAAAATACACTAATGACAGTAACAAGTTTGAGTCTACAACATTTAGTTAAGGTGTGAGAGCCAAAATGAACTTTGTATTGCTGTAAACACGTTTTCAGCACCTGATTGTACACTTCAGGTGAAACTGTCAAAATATTCAAAATGAGCAAAAGCACAATGAAATTAATGCTGGAATCATCTTCAAGTTGCTAAAATACACTAATGACAGCAAAAAGTTTGAGTCTACAACATTTAGTTAAGGTGTGAGAGCCAAAATTAACTTTTTATTGCTTTAAATGCATTTTCAGCCCGATTGGACACTTCAGGTGAAACTGTCAAAATCTTCAAAATGAGCAAAAGCACAATTAAATTAATGCTGGAATCATCTTCAAGCTGCTAAAATACACTAATGACAGTAACAAGTTTGAGTCTACAACATTTAGTTATGGTGTGAGAGCCTAAATGAACTTTGTATTGCTTTAAACGCATTTTCAGCCCCTGATTGTACACTTCAGGTGAAACTGTCAAAATCTTCAAAATGAGCAAAAGCACAATGAAATTAATGCTGGAATCATCTTCAAGTTGCTAAAATACACTAATGACAGCAAAAAGTTTGAGTCTACAACATTTAGTTAAGGTGTGAGAGCCAAAATGAACTTTGTATTGCTTTAAATGCATTTTCAGCCCGATAGTACACTTCAGGTGAAACTGTCAAAATCTTCAAAATGAGCGAAAGCACAATGAAATTAATGCTGGAATCATCTTCAAGTTGCTAAAATACACTAATGACAGCAAAAAGTTTGAGTCTACAACATTTAGTTAAGGTGTGAGAGCCAAAATGAACTTTGTATTGCTTTAAACGCGTTTTCAGCCCCTGATTGTACACTTCAGGTGAAACTGTCAAAATCGTCAAAATGAGCAAAAGCACAATGAAATTAATGCTGGAATCATCTTCAAGTTGCTAAAATACACTAATGACAGCAAAAAGTTTGAGTCTACAACATTTAGTTAAGGTGTGAGAGCCTAAATTAACTTTGTATTGCTTTAAACGCGTTGTCAGCCCCTGATTGTACACTTCAGGTGAAACTGTCAAAATATTCAAAATGAGCAAAAGCACAATGAAATTAATGCTGGAATCATCTTCAAGCTGCTAAAATACACTAATGACAGTAACAAGTTTGAGTCTACAACATTTAGTTAAGGTGTGAGAGCCAAAATGAACTTTGTATTGCTGTAAACACGTTTTCAGCACCTGATTGTACACTTCAGGTGAAACTGTCAAAATATTCAAAATGAGCAAAAGCACAATGAAATTAATGCTGGAATCATCTTCAAGTTGCTAAAATACACTAATGACAGCAAAAAGTTTGAGTCTACAACATTTAGTTAAGGTGTGAGAGCCAAAATTAACTTTTTATTGCTTTAAATGCATTTTCAGCCCGATTGGACACTTCAGGTGAAACTGTCAAAATCTTCAAAATGAGCAAAAGCACAATTAAATTAATGCTGGAATCATCTTCAAGCTGCTAAAATACACTAATGACAGTAACAAGTTTGAGTCTACAACATTTAGTTATGGTGTGAGAGCCTAAATGAACTTTGTATTGCTTTAAACGCATTTTCAGCCCCTGATTGTACACTTCAGGTGAAACTGTCAAAATCTTCAAAATGAGCAAAAGCACAATGAAATTAATGCTGGAATCATCTTCAAGTTGCTAAAATACACTAATGACAGCAACAAGTTTGAGTCTACAACATTTAGTTAAGGTGTGAGAGCCAAAATGAACTTTGTATTGCTGTAAACGCGTTTTTAGCACCTGATTGTACAATTCAGGTGAAACTGTCAAAATATTCAAAATGAGCAAAAGCACAATGAAATTAATGCTGGAATCATCTTCAAGCTGCTAAAATACACTAATGACAGTAACAAGTTTGAGTCTACAACATTTAGTTAAGGTGTGAGAGCCTAAATGAACTTTGTATTGCTTTAAACGCATTTTCAGCCCCTGATTGTACACTTTAGGTGAAACTGTCAAAATCTTCAAAATGAGCAAAAAGCACACTGAAATTAATGCTGGAATCATCTTCAAGTTGCTAAAATACACTAATGACAGCAAAAAGTTTGAGTCTACAACATTTAGTTAAGGTGTGAGAGCCAAAATGAACTTTGTATTGCTTTAAATGCATTTTCAGCCCGATAGTAAACTTCAGGTGAAACTGTCAAAATCTTCAAAATGAGCAAAAGCACAATGAAATTAATGCTGGAATCATCTTCAAGTTGCTAAAATACACTAATGACAGCAACAAGTTTGAGTCTACAACATTTAGTTAAGGTGTGAGAGCCTAAATGAACTTTGTATTGCTTTAAATGCATTTTCAGCCCGATTGTACACTTCAGGTGAAACTGTCAAAATCTTAAAAATGAGCAAAAGCACAATGAAATTAATGCTGGAATCATCTTCAAGTTGCTAAAATACACTAATGACAGCAAAAAGTTTGAGTCTACAACTTTTAGTTAAGGTGTGAGAGCCTAAATGAACTTTGTATTGCTTTAAACGCGTTTTCAGCCCAAGATTGTACACTTCAGGTGAAACTGTCAAAATCTTCAAAATGAGCAAAAGCACAATGAAATTAATGCTGGAATCACCTTCAAGTTGCTAAAATACACTAATGACAGCAAAAAGTTTGAGTCTACAACATTTAGTTAAGGTGTGAGAGCCAAAATGAACTTTTTATTGCTGTAAACGCGTTTTCAGCACCTGATTGTACACTTCAGGTGAAACTGTCAAAATCTTCAAAATGAGCAAAAGCACAATGAAATTAATGCTGGAATCATCTTCAAGTTGCTAAAATACACCAATGACAGCAAAAAGTTTGAGTCTACAACATTTAGTTAAGGTGTGAGAGCCAAAATGAACTTTGTATTGCTTTAAACGCGTTGTCAGCCCCTGATTGTACACTTCAGGTGAAACTGTCAAAATATTCAAAATGAGCAAAAGCACAATGAAATTAATGCTGGAATCATCTTCAAGCTGCTAAAATACACTAATGACAGCAAAAAGTTTGAGTCTACAACATTTAGTTAAGGTGTGAGAGCCAAAATGAACTTTGTATTGCTTTAAATGCATTTTCAGCCCGATAGTACACTTCAGGTGAAACTGTCAAAATCTTCAAAATGAGCGAAAGCACAATGAAATTAATGCTGGAATCATCTTCAAGTTGCTAAAATACACTAATGACAGCAAAAAGTTTGAGTCTACAACATTTAGTTAAGGTGTGAGAGCCAAAATGAACTTTGTATTGCTTTAAACGCGTTTTCAGCCCCTGATTGTACACTTCAGGTGAAACTGTCAAAATCGTCAAAATGAGCAAAAGCACAATGAAATTAATGCTGGAATCATCTTCAAGTTGCTAAAATACACTAATGACAGCAAAAAGTTTGAGTCTACAACATTTAGTTAAGGTGTGAGAGCCTAAATTAACTTTGTATTGCTTTAAACGCGTTGTCAGCCCCTGATTGTACACTTCAGGTGAAACTGTCAAAATATTCAAAATGAGCAAAAGCACAATGAAATTAATGCTGGAATCATCTTCAAGCTGCTAAAATACACTAATGACAGTAACAAGTTTGAGTCTACAACATTTAGTTAAGGTGTGAGAGCCAAAATGAACTTTGTATTGCTGTAAACACGTTTTCAGCACCTGATTGTACACTTCAGGTGAAACTGTCAAAATATTCAAAATGAGCAAAAGCACAATGAAATTAATGCTGGAATCATCTTCAAGTTGCTAAAATACACTAATGACAGCAAAAAGTTTGAGTCTACAACATTTAGTTAAGGTGTGAGAGCCAAAATTAACTTTTTATTGCTTTAAATGCATTTTCAGCCCGATTGGACACTTCAGGTGAAACTGTCAAAATCTTCAAAATGAGCAAAAGCACAATTAAATTAATGCTGGAATCATCTTCAAGCTGCTAAAATACACTAATGACAGTAACAAGTTTGAGTCTACAACATTTAGTTATGGTGTGAGAGCCTAAATGAACTTTGTATTGCTTTAAACGCATTTTCAGCCCCTGATTGTACACTTCAGGTGAAACTGTCAAAATCTTCAAAATGAGCAAAAGCACAATGAAATTAATGCTGGAATCATCTTCAAGTTGCTAAAATACACTAATGACAGCAACAAGTTTGAGTCTACAACATTTAGTTAAGGTGTGAGAGCCAAAATGAACTTTGTATTGCTGTAAACGCGTTTTTAGCACCTGATTGTACAATTCAGGTGAAACTGTCAAAATATTCAAAATGAGCAAAAGCACAATGAAATTAATGCTGGAATCATCTTCAAGCTGCTAAAATACACTAATGACAGTAACAAGTTTGAGTCTACAACATTTAGTTAAGGTGTGAGAGCCTAAATGAACTTTGTATTGCTTTAAACGCATTTTCAGCCCCTGATTGTACACTTTAGGTGAAACTGTCAAAATCTTCAAAATGAGCAAAAAGCACACTGAAATTAATGCTGGAATCATCTTCAAGTTGCTAAAATACACTAATGACAGCAAAAAGTTTGAGTCTACAACATTTAGTTAAGGTGTGAGAGCCAAAATGAACTTTGTATTGCTTTAAATGCATTTTCAGCCCGATAGTAAACTTCAGGTGAAACTGTCAAAATCTTCAAAATGAGCAAAAGCACAATGAAATTAATGCTGGAATCATCTTCAAGTTGCTAAAATACACTAATGACAGCAACAAGTTTGAGTCTACAACATTTAGTTAAGGTGTGAGAGCCTAAATGAACTTTGTATTGCTTTAAATGCATTTTCAGCCCGATTGTACACTTCAGGTGAAACTGTCAAAATCTTAAAAATGAGCAAAAGCACAATGAAATTAATGCTGGAATCATCTTCAAGTTGCTAAAATACACTAATGACAGCAAAAAGTTTGAGTCTACAACTTTTAGTTAAGGTGTGAGAGCCTAAATGAACTTTGTATTGCTTTAAACGCGTTTTCAGCCCAAGATTGTACACTTCAGGTGAAACTGTCAAAATCTTCAAAATGAGCAAAAGCACAATGAAATTAATGCTGGAATCACCTTCAAGTTGCTAAAATACACTAATGACAGCAAAAAGTTTGAGTCTACAACATTTAGTTAAGGTGTGAGAGCCAAAATGAACTTTTTATTGCTGTAAACGCGTTTTCAGCACCTGATTGTACACTTCAGGTGAAACTGTCAAAATCTTCAAAATGAGCAAAAGCACAATGAAATTAATGCTGGATTCATCTTCAAGTTTCTAAAATACACTAATGACAGCAAAAAGTTTGAGTCTACAACATTTAGTTAAGGTGTGAGAGCCAAAATGAACTTTTTATTGCTGTAAACGCGTTTTCAGCACCTGATTGTACACTTCAGGTGAAACTGTCAAAATCTTCAAAATGAGCAAAAGCACAATGAAATTAATGCTGGAATCATCTTCAAGTTGCTAAAATACACCAATGACAGCAAAAAGTTTGAGTCTACAACATTTAGTTAAGGTGTGAGAGCCAAAATGAACTTTGTATTGCTTTAAATGCATTTTCAGTCCGATTGTACACTTCAGGTGAAACTGTCAAAATTTTCAAAATGAGCAAAAGCACAATGAAAATAATGCTGGAATCATCTTCAAGTTGCTAAAATACACTAATGACAGCAAAAAGTTTGAGTCTACAACATTTAGTTAAGGTGTGAGAGCCAAAATGAACTTTGTACTGCTTTAAATGCATTTTCAGCCCGATTATACACTTCAGGTGAAACTGTCAAAATCTTCAAAATGAGCAAAAGCACAATGAAATTAATGCTGGAATCATCTTCAAGTTTCTAAAATACACTAATGACATCAAAAAGTTTGAGTCTACAACATTTAGTTAAGGTGTGAGAGCCAAAATAAACTTTTTATTTCTGTAAACGCGTTTTCAGCACCTGATTGTACACTTCAGGTGAAACTGTCAACATCTTCAAAATGAGCAAAAGCACAATGAAATTAATGCTGGAATCATCTTCAAGTTGCTAAAATACACTAATGACAGCAAAAAGTTTGAGTCTACAACATTTAGTTAAGGTGTGAGAGCCAAAATGAACTCAGTATTGCTTTAAATGCATTTTCAGCCCGATTATACACTTCAGGTGAAACTGTCAAAATCTTCAAAATGAGCAAAAGCACAATGAAATTAATGCTGGAATCATCTTCAAGTTGCTAAAATACACTAATGACAGCAAAAAGTTTGAGTCTACAACATTTAGTTAAGATGTGAGAGCCAAAATGAACTTTGTATTGCTTTAAATGCATTTTCAGCCCGATTATACACTTCAGGTGAAACTGTCAAAATCTTCAAAATGAGCAAAAGCACAATGAAATTAATGCTGGAATCATCTTCAAGTTGCTAAAATACACTAATTACAGCAAAAAGTTTGAGTCTACAACATTTAGTTAAGGTGTGAGAGCCAAAATGAACTTTTTATTGCTGTAAACGCGTTTTCAGCACCTGATTGTACACTTCAGGTGAAACTGTCAAAATCTTCAAAATGAGCAAAAGCACAATGAAATTAATGCTGGAATCATCTTCAAGTTGCTAAAATACACTAATGACAGCAAAAAGTTTGAGTCTACAACATTTAGTTAAGGTGTGAGAGCCAAAATGAACTCAGTATTGCTTTAAATGCATTTTCAGCCCGATTATACACTTCAGGTGAAACTGTCAAAATCTTCAAAATGAGCAAAAGCACAATGAAATTAATGCTGGAATCATCTTCAAGTTGCTAAAATACACTAATGACAGCAAAAAGTTTGAGTCTACAACATTTAGTTAAGATGTGAGAGCCAAAATGAACTTTGTATTGCTGTAAACGCGTTTTCAGCACCTGATTGTACACTTCAGGTGAAACTGTCAAAATCTTCAAAATGAGCAAAAGCACAATGAAGTTAATGCTGGAATCATCTTCAAGTTGCTAAAATACACTAATGACAGCAAAAAGTTTGAGTCTACAACATTTAGTTAAGGTTTGAGAGCCAAAATAAACTTTTTATTGCTGTAAACGCGTTTTCAGCACCTGATTGTACACTTCAGGTGAAACTGTCAAAATCTTCAAAATGAGCAAAAGCACAATGAAGTTAATGCTGGAATCATCTTCAAGTTGCTAAAATACACTAATGACAGCAAAAAGTTTGAGTCTACAACATTTAGTTAAGGTTTGAGAGCCAAAATAAACTTTTTATTGCTGTAAACGCGTTTTCAGCACCTGATTGTACACTTCAGGTGAAACTGTCAAAATCTTCAAAATGAGCAAAAGCACAATGAAATTAATGCTGGAATCATCTTCAAGTTGCTAAAATACACCAATGACAGCAAAAAAGTTTGAGTCTACAACATTTAGTTAAGGTGTGAGAGCCAAAATGAACTTTGTATTGCTGTAAACGCGTTTTCAGCACCTGATTGTACACTTCAGGTGAAACTGTCAAAATCTTCAAAATGAGCAAAAGCACAATGAAGTTAATGCTGGAATCATCTTCAAGTTGCTAAAATACACTAATGACAGCAAAAAGTTTGAGTCTACAACATTTAGTTAAGGTGTGAGAGCCAAAATGAACTTTGTATTGCTTTAAATGCATTTTCAGCCCGATTATACACTTCAGGTGGAACTGTCAAAATCTTCAAAATGAGCAAAAGCACAATGAAATTAATGCTGGAATCATCTTCAAGTTGCTAAAATACACTAATGACAGCAAAAAGTTTGAGTCTACAACATTTAGTTAAGGTGTGAGAGCCTAAATGAACTTTGTATTGCTTTAAACGCGTTTTCAGCCCCTGATTGTATCCTTCAGGTGAAACTGTCAAAATCTTCAAAATGAGCAAAAGCACAATGAAATTAATGCTGGAATCATCTTCAAGTTGCTAAAATACACTAATGACAGCAAAAAGTTTGAGTCTACAACATTTAGTTAAGGTGTGAGAGCCAAAACAAACTTTGTATTGCTTTTAATGCATTTTCAGCCCGATTATACACTTCAGGTGAAACTGTCAAAATCTTCAAAATGAGCAAAAGCACAATGAAATTAATGCTGGAATCATCTTCAAGTTGCTAAAATACACTAATGACAGCAAAAAGTTTGAGTCTACAACATTTAGTTAAGGTGTGAGAGCCACAATGAACTTTTTATTGCTGTAAACGCGTTTTCAGCACCTGATTGTACACTTCAGGTGAAACTGTCAAAATATTCAAAATGAGCAAAAGCACAATGAAATTAATGCTGGAATCATCTTCAAGTTGCTAATATACACTAATGACAGCAAAAAGTTTGAGTTTACAACATTTAGTTAAGGTGTGAGAGCCAAAATGAACTTTGTATTGCTTTAAATGCATTTTCAGCCCGATTATACACTTCAGGTGAAACTGTCAAAATCTTCAAAATGAGCAAAAGCACAATGAAATTAATGCTGGAATCATCTTCAAGTTGCTAAAATACACTAATGACAGCAAAAAGTTTGAGTCTACAACATTTAGTTAAGATGTGAGAGCCAAAATGAACTTTGTATTGCTTTAAATGCATTTTCAGCCCGATTATACACTTCAGGTGAAACTGTCAAAATCTTCAAAATGAGCAAAAGCACAATGAAATTAATGCTGGAATCATCATCAAGTTGCTAAAATACACTAATTACAGCAAAAAGTTTGAGTCTACAACATTTAGTTAAGGTGTGAGAGCCAAAATGAACTTTTTATTGCTGTAAACGCGTTTTCAGCACCTGATTGTACACTTCAGGTGAAACTGTCAAAATCTTCAAAATGAGCAAAAGCACAATGAAATTAATGCTGGAATCATCTTCAAGTTGCTAAAATACACCAATGACAGCAAAAAGTTTGAGTCTACAACATTTAGTTAAGGTGTGAGAGCCAAAATGAACTTTGTATTGCTTTAAATGCATTTTCAGTCCGATTGTACACTTCAGGTGAAACTGTCAAAATTTTCAAAATGAGCAAAAGCACAATGAAAATAATGCTGGAATCATCTTCAAGTTGCTAAAATACACTAATGACAGCAAAAAGTTTGAGTCTACAACATTTAGTTAAGGTGTGAGAGCCAAAATGAACTTTGTACTGCTTTAAATGCATTTTCAGCCCGATTATACACTTCAGGTGAAACTGTCAAAATCTTCAAAATGAGCAAAAGCACAATGAAATTAATGCTGGAATCATCTTCAAGTTGCTAAAATACACTAATGACATCAACAAGTTTGAGTCTACAACATTTAGTTAAGGTGTGAGAGCCAAAAAGAACTTTTTATTGCTGTAAACGCGTTTTCAGCACCTGATTGTACACTTCAGGTGAAACTGTCAAAATCTTCAAAATGAGCAAAAGCACAATGAAATTAATGCTGGAATCATCTTCAAGTTTCTAAAATACACTAATGACATCAAAAAGTTTGAGTCTACAACATTTAGTTAAGGTGTGAGAGCCAAAATAAACTTTTTATTTCTGTAAACGCGTTTTCAGCACCTGATTGTACACTTCAGGTGAAACTGTCAACATCTTCAAAATGAGCAAAAGCACAATGAAATTAATGCTGGAATCATCTTCAAGTTGCTAAAATACACTAATGACAGCAAAAAGTTTGAGTCTACAACATTTAGTTAAGATGTGAGAGCCAAAATGAACTTTGTATTGCTTTAAATGCATTTTCAGCCCGATTATACACTTCAGGTGAAACTGTCAAAATCTTCAAAATGAGCAAAAGCACAATGAAATTAATGCTGGAATCATCTTCAAGTTTCTAAAATACACTAATGACATCAAAAAGTTTGAGTTTACAACATTTAGTTAAGGTGTGAGAGCCAAAATGAACTTTTTATTGCTGTAAACGCGTTTTCAGCACCTGATTGTACACTTCAGGTGAAACTGTCAAAATCTTCAAAATGAGCAAAAGCACAATGAAATTAATGCTGGAATCATCTTCAAGTTGCTAAAATACACCAATGACAGCAAAAAGTTTGAGTCTACAACATTTAGTTAAGGTGTGAGAGCCAAAATGAACTTTGTATTGCTGTAAACGCGTTTTCAGCACCTGATTGTACACTTCAGGTGAAACTGTCAAAATCTTCAAAATGAGCAAAAGCACAATGAAGTTAATGCTGGAATCATCTTCAAGTTGCTAAAATACACTAATGACAGCAAAAAGTTTGAGTCTACAACATTTAGTTAAGGTGTGAGAGCCAAAATGAACTTTGTATTGCTTTAAATGCATTTTCAGCCCGATTATACACTTCAGGTGAAACTGTCAAAATCTTCAAAATGAGCAAAAGCACAATGAAATTAATGCTGGAATCATCTTCAAGTTGCTAAAATACACTAATGACAGCAAAAAGTTTGAGTCTACAACATTTAGTTAAGGTGTGAGAGCCAAAATGAACTTTTTATTGCTGTAAACGCGTTTTCAGCACCTGATTGTACACTTCAGGTGAAACTGTCAAAATCTTCAAAATGAGCAAAAGCACAATGAAATTAATGCTGGAATCATCTTCAAGTTTCTAAAATACACTAATGACATCAAAAAGTTTGAGTCTACAACATTTAGTTAAGGTGTGAGAGCCAAAAAGAACTTTTTTTTGCTGTAAACGCGTTTTCAGCACCTGATTGTACACTTCAGGTGAAACTGTCAAAATCTTCAAAATGAGCAAAAGCACAATGAAATTAATGCTGGAATCATCTTCAAGTTGCTAAAATACACTAATGACAGCAAAAAGTTTGAGTCTACAACATTTAGTTAAGGTGTGAGAGCCAAAATGAACTTTTTATTGCTGTAAACGCGTTTTCAGCACCTGATTGTACACTTCAGGTGAAACTGTCAAAATCTTCAAAATGAGCAAAAGCACAATGAAATTAATGCTGGAATCAGCTTCAAGTTTCTAAAATACACTAATGACATCAAAAAGTTTGAGTCTACAACATTTAGTTAAGGTGTGATAGCCAAAATGAACTTTGTATTGCTGTAAACGCGTTTTCAGCACCTGATTGTACACTTCAGGTGAAACTGTCAAAATCTTCAAAATGAGCAAAAGCACAATGAAATTAATGCTGGAATCATCTTCAAGTTGCTAAAATACACCAATGACAGCAAAAAGTTTGAGTCTACAACATTTAGTTAAGGTGTGAGAGCCAAAATGATCTTTGTATTGCTTTAAATGTATTTTCAGTCCGATTGTACACTTCAGGTGAAACTGTCAAAATTTTCAAAATGAGCAAAAGCACAATGAAAATAATGCTGGAATCATCTTCAAGTTGCTAAAATACACTAATGACAGCAACAAGTTTGAGTCTACAACATTTAGTTAAGGTGTGAGAGCCAAAATGAACTTTTTATTGCTGTAAACGCGTTTTCAGCACCTGATTGTACACTTCAGGTGAAAACTGTCAAAATCTTCAAAATGAGCAAAAGCACAATGAAATTAATGCTGGAATCATCTTCAAGTTTCTAAAATACACTAATGACATCAAAAAGTTTGAGTCTACAACATTTAGTTAAGGTGTGAGAGCCAAAAAGAACTTTTTTTTGCTGTAAACGCGTTTTCAGCACCTGATTGTACACTTCAGGTGAAACTGTCAAAATCTTCAAAATGAGCAAAAGCACAATGAAATTAATGCTGGAATCATCTTCAAGTTGCTAAAATACACCAATGACAGCAAAAAGTTTGAGTCTACAACATTTAGTTAAGGTGTGAGAGCCAAAATGAACTTTGTATTGCTGTAAACGCGTTTTCAGCACCTGATTGTACACTTCAGGTGAAACTGTCAAAATCTTCAAAATGAGCAAAAGCACAATGAAGTTAATGCTGGAATCATCTTCAAGTTGCTAAAATACACTAATGACAGCAAAAAGTTTGAGTCTACAACATTTAGTTAAGGTGTGAGAGCCAAAATGAACTTTTTATTGCTGTAAACGCGTTTTCAGCACCTGATTGTACACTTCAGGTGAAACTGTCAAAATCTTACAAATGAGCAAAAGCACAATGAAATTAATGCTGGAATCATCTTCAAGTTGCTAAAATACACCAATGACAGCAACAAGTTTGAGTCTACAACATTTAGTTAAGGTGTGAGAGCCAAAATGAACTTTGTATTGCTGTAAACGCGTTTTCAGCACCTGATTGTACACTTCAGGTGAAACTGTCAAAATCTTCAAAATGAGCAAAAGCACAATGAAGTTAATGCTGGAATCATCTTCAAGTTGCTAAAATACACTAATTACAGCAAAAAGTTTGAGTCTACATCATTTAGTTAAGGTGTGAGAGCCAAAATGAACTTTTTATTGCTGTAAACGCGTTTTCAGCACCTGATTGTACACTTCAGGTGAAACTGTCAAAATCTTCAAAATGAGCAAAAGCACAATGAAATTAATGCTGGAATCATCTTCAAGTTGCTAAAATACACCAATGACAGCAAAAAGTTTGAGTCTACAACATTTAGTTAAGGTGTGAGAGCCAAAATGAACTTTGTATTGCTTTAAATGCATTTTCAGTCCGATTGTACACTTCAGGTGAAACTGTCAACATTTTCAAAATGAGCAAAAGCACAATGAAAATAATGCTGGAATCATTATCAAGTTGCTAAAATACACTAATGACAGCAAAAAGTTTGAGTCTACAACATTTAGTTAAGGTGTGAGAGCCAAAATGAACTTTGTACTGCTTTAAATGCATTTTCAGCCCGATTATACACTTCAGGTGAAACTGTCAAAATCTTCAAAATGAGCAAAAGCACAATGAAATTAATGCTGGAATCATCTTCAAGTTGCTAAAATACACTAATGACAGCAAAAAGTTTGAGTCTACAACATTTAGTTAAGGTGTGAGAGCCAAAATGAACTTTTTATTGCTGTAAACGCGTTTTCAGCACCTGATTGTACACTTCAGGTGAAACTGTCAAAATCTTCAAAATGAGCAAAAGCACAATGAAATTAATGCTGGAATCAGCTTCAAGTTTCTAAAATACACTAATGACATCAAAAAGTTTGAGTCTACAACATTTAGTTAAGGTGTGATAGCCAAAATGAACTTTGTATTGCTGTAAACGCGTTTTCAGCACCTGATTGTACACTTCAGGTGAAACTGTCAAAATCTTCAAAATGAGCAAAAGCACAATGAAATTAATGCTGGAATCATCTTCAAGTTGCTAAAATACACCAATGACAGCAAAAAGTTTGAGTCTACAACATTTAGTTAAGGTGTGAGAGCCAAAATGATCTTTGTATTGCTTTAAATGTATTTTCAGTCCGATTGTACACTTCAGGTGAAACTGTCAAAATTTTCAAAATGAGCAAAAGCACAATGAAAATAATGCTGGAATCATCTTCAAGTTGCTAAAATACACTAATGACAGCAACAAGTTTGAGTCTACAACATTTAGTTAAGGTGTGAGAGCCAAAATGAACTTTTTATTGCTGTAAACGCGTTTTCAGCACCTGATTGTACACTTGAGGTGAAAACTGTCAAAATCTTCAAAATGAGCAAAAGCACAATGAAATTAATGCTGGAATCATCTTCAAGTTTCTAAAATACACTAATGACATCAAAAAGTTTGAGTCTACAACATTTAGTTAAGGTGTGAAAGCCAAAAAGAACTTTTTTTTGCTGTAAACGCGTTTTCAGCACCTGATTGTACACTTCAGGTGAAACTGTCAAAATCTTCAAAATGAGCAAAAGCACAATGAAATTAATGCTGGAATCATCTTCAAGTTGCTAAAATACACCAATGACAGCAAAAAGTTTGAGTCTACAACATTTAGTTAAGGTGTGAGAGCCAAAATGAACTTTGTATTGCTGTAAACGCGTTTTCAGCACCTGATTGTACACTTCAGGTGAAACTGTCAAAATCTTCAAAATGAGCAAAAGCACAATGAAGTTAATGCTGGAATCATCTTCAAGTTGCTAAAATACACTAATGACAGCAAAAAATTTGAGTCTACAACATTTAGTTAAGGTGTGAGAGCCAAAATGAACTTTGTATTGCTTTAAATGCATTTTCAGTCCGATTGTACACTTCAGGTGAAACTGTCAACATTTTCAAAATGAGCAAAAGCACAATGAAAATAATGCTGGAATCATCTTCAAGTTGCTAAAATACACTAATGACAGCAAAAAGTTTGAGTCTACAACATTTAGTTAAGGTGTGAGAGCCAAAATGAACTTTGTACTGCTTTAAATGCATTTTCAGCCCGATTATACACTTCAGGTGAAACTGTCAAAATCTTCAAAATGAGCAAAAGCACAATGAAATTAATGCTGGAATCATCTTCAAGTTGCTAAAATACACTAATGACAGCAAAAAGTTTGAGTCTACAACATTTAGTTAAGGTGTGAGAGCCAAAATGAACTTTTTATTGCTGTAAACGCGTTTTCAGCACCTGATTGTACACTTCAGGTGAAACTGTCAAAATCTTCAAAATGAGCAAAAGCACAATGAAATTAATGCTGGAATCAGCTTCAAGTTTCTAAAATACACTAATGACATCAAAAAGTTTGAGTCTACAACATTTAGTTAAGGTGTGATAGCCAAAATGAACTTTGTATTGCTGTAAACGCGTTTTCAGCACCTGATTGTACACTTCAGGTGAAACTGTCAAAATCTTCAAAATGAGCAAAAGCACAATGAAATTAATGCTGGAATCATCTTCAAGTTGCTAAAATACACCAATGACAGCAAAAAGTTTGAGTCTACAACATTTAGTTAAGGTGTGAGAGCCAAAATGATCTTTGTATTGTTTTAAATGTATTTTCAGTCCGATTGTACACTTCAGGTGAAACTGTCAAAATTTTCAAAATGAGCAAAAGCACAATGAAAATAATGCTGGAATCATCTTCAAGTTGCTAAAATACACTAATGACAGCAACAAGTTTGAGTCTACAACATTTAGTTAAGGTGTGAGAGCCAAAATGAACTTTTTATTGCTGTAAACGCGTTTTCAGCACCTGATTGTACACTTCAGGTGAAACTGTCAAAATCTTCAAAATGAGCAAAAGCACAATGAAATTAATGCTGGAATCATCTTCAAGTTGCTAAAATACACCAATGACAGCAAAAAGTTTGAGTCTACAACATTTAGTTAAGGTGTGAGAGCCAAAATGAACTTTGTATTGCTGTAAACGCGTTTTCAGCACCTGATTGTACACTTCAGGTGAAACTGTCAAAATCTTCAAAATGAGCAAAAGCACAATGAAGTTAATGCTGGAATCATCTTCAAGTTGCTAAAATACACTAATGACAGCAAAAAATTTGAGTCTACAACATTTAGTTAAGGTGTGAGAGCCAAAATGAACTTTGTATTGCTTTAAATGCATTTTCAGTCCGATTGTACACTTCAGGTGAAACTGTCAACATTTTCAAAATGAGCAAAAGCACAATGAAAATAATGCTGGAATCATCTTCAAGTTGCTAAAATACACTAATGACAGCAAAAAGTTTGAGTCTACAACATTTAGTTAAGGTGTGAGAGCCAAAATGAACTTTGTACTGCTTTAAATGCATTTTCAGCCCGATTATACACTTCAGGTGAAACTGTCAAAATCTTCAAAATGAGCAAAAGCACAATGAAATTAATGCTGGAATCATCTTCAAGTTGCTAAAATACACTAATGACAGCAAAAAGTTTGAGTCTACAACATTTAGTTAAGGTGTGAGAGCCAAAATGAACTTTTTATTGCTGTAAACGCGTTTTCAGCACCTGATTGTACACTTCAGGTGAAACTGTCAAAATCTTCAAAATGAGCAAAAGCACAATGAAATTAATGCTGGAATCAGCTTCAAGTTTCTAAAATACACTAATGACATCAAAAAGTTTGAGTCTACAACATTTAGTTAAGGTGTGATAGCCAAAATGAACTTTGTATTGCTGTAAACGCGTTTTCAGCACCTGATTGTACACTTCAGGTGAAACTGTCAAAATCTTCAAAATGAGCAAAAGCACAATGAAATTAATGCTGGAATCATCTTCAAGTTGCTAAAATACACCAATGACAGCAAAAAGTTTGAGTCTACAACATTTAGTTAAGGTGTGAGAGCCAAAATGATCTTTGTATTGTTTTAAATGTATTTTCAGTCCGATTGTACACTTCAGGTGAAACTGTCAAAATTTTCAAAATGAGCAAAAGCACAATGAAAATAATGCTGGAATCATCTTCAAGTTGCTAAAATACACTAATGACAGCAACAAGTTTGAGTCTACAACATTTAGTTAAGGTGTGAGAGCCAAAATGAACTTTTTATTGCTGTAAACGCGTTTTCAGCACCTGATTGTACACTTCAGGTGAAACTGTCAAAATCTTCAAAATGAGCAAAAGCACAATGAAATTAATGCTGGAATCATCTTCAAGTTTCTAAAATACACTAATGACATCAAAAAGTTTGAGTCTACAACATTTAGTTAAGGTGTGAGAGCCAAAAAGAACTTTTTATTGCTGTAAACGCGTTTTCAGCACCTGATTGTACACTTCAGGTGAAACTGTCAAAATCTTACAAATGAGCAAAAGCACAATGAAATTAATGCTGGAATCATCTTCAAGTTGCTAAAATACACCAATGACAGCAACAAGTTTGAGTCTACAACATTTAGTTAAGGTGTGAGAGCCAAAATGAACTTTGTATTGCTGTAAACGCGTTTTCAGCACCTGATTGTACACTTCAGGTGAAACTGTCAAAATCTTCAAAATGAGCAAAAGCACAATGAAGTTAATGCTGGAATCATCTTCAAGTTGCTAAAATACACTAATTACAGCAAAAAGTTTGAGTCTACATCATTTAGTTAAGGTGTGAGAGCCAAAATGAACTTTTTATTGCTGTAAACGCGTTTTCAGCACCTGATTGTACACTTCAGGTGAAACTGTCAAAATCTTCAAAATGAGCAAAAGCACAATGAAATTAATGCTGGAATCATCTTCAAGTTGCTAAAATACACCAATGACAGCAAAAAGTTTGAGTCTACAACATTTAGTTAAGGTGTGAGAGCCAAAATGAACTTTGTATTGCTTTAAATGCATTTTCAGTCCGATTGTACACTTTAGGTGAAACTGTCAACATTTTCAAAATGAGCAAAAGCACAATGAAAATAATGCTGGAATCATCTTCAAGTTGCTAAAATACACTAATGACAGCAACAAGTTTGAGTCTACAACATTTAGTTAAGGTGTGAGAGCCAAAATGAACTTTTTATTGCTGTAAACGCGTTTTCAGCACCTGATTGTACACTTGAGGTGAAAACTGTCAAAATCTTCAAAATGAGCAAAAGCACAATGAAATTAATGCTGGAATCATCTTCAAGTTTCTAAAATACACTAATGACATCAAAAAGTTTGAGTCTACAACATTTAGTTAAGGTGTGAGAGCCAAAAAGAACTTTTTTTTGCTGTAAACGCGTTTTCAGCACCTGATTGTACACTTCAGGTGAAACTGTCAAAATCTTCAAAATGAGCAAAAGCACAATGAAATTAATGCTGGAATCATCTTCAAGTTGCTAAAATACACCAATGACAGCAAAAAGTTTGAGTCTACAACATTTAGTTAAGGTGTGAGAGCCAAAATGAACTTTGTATTGCTGTAAACGCGTTTTCAGCACCTGATTGTACACTTCAGGTGAAACTATCAAAATCTTCAAAATGAGCAAAAGCACAATGAAGTTAATGCTGGAATCATCTTCAAGTTGCTAAAATACACTAATGACAGCAAAAAATTTGAGTCTACAACATTTAGTTAAGGTGTGAGAGCCAAAATGAACTTTGTATTGCTTTAAATGCATTTTCAGTCCGATTGTACACTTCAGGTGAAACTGTCAACATTTTCAAAATGAGCAAAAGCACAATGAAAATAATGCTGGAATCATCTTCAAGTTGCTAAAATACACTAATGACAGCAAAAAGTTTGAGTCTACAACATTTAGTTAAGGTGTGAGAGCCAAAATGAACTTTGTACTGCTTTAAATGCATTTTCAGCCCGATTATACACTTCAGGTGAAACTGTCAAAATCTTCAAAATGAGCAAAAGCACAATGAAATTAATGCTGGAATCATCTTCAAGTTGCTAAAATACACTAATGACAGCAAAAAGTTTGAGTCTACAACATTTAGTTAAGGTGTGAGAGCCAAAATGAACTTTTTATTGCT
This sequence comes from Leptonotus elevatus, assembly GCF_054856555.1. NCBI lineage: Eukaryota > Metazoa > Chordata > Actinopteri > Syngnathiformes > Syngnathidae > Leptonotus > Leptonotus elevatus. Next base: position 537,412 of record NW_028233702.1, read on the forward strand.
GTAAACGCGTTTTCAGCACCTGATTGTACACTTCAGGTGAAACTGTCAAAATCTTCAAAATGAGCAAAAGCACAATGAAATTAATGCTGGAATCAGCTTCAAGTTTCTAAAATACACTAATGACATCAAAAAGTTTGAGTCTACAACATTTAGTTAAGGTGTGATAGCCAAAATGAACTTTGTATTGCTGTAAACGCGTTTTCAGCACCTGATTGTACACTTCAGGTGAAACTGTCAAAATCTTCAAAATGAGCAAAAGCACAATGAAATTAATGCTGGAATCATCTTCAAGTTGCTAAAATACACCAATGACAGCAAAAAGTTTGAGTCTACAACATTTAGTTAAGGTGTGAGAGCCAAAATGATCTTTGTATTGTTTTAAATGTATTTTCAGTCCGATTGTACACTTCAGGTGAAACTGTCAAAATTTTCAAAATGAGCAAAAGCACAATGAAAATAATGCTGGAATCATCTTCAAGTTGCTAAAATACACTAATGACAGCAACAAGTTTGAGTCTACAACATTTAGTTAAGGTGTGAGAGCCAAAATGAACTTTTTATTGCTGTAAACGCGTTTTCAGCACCTGATTGTACACTTCAGGTGAAACTGTCAAAATCTTCAAAATGAGCAAAAGCACAATGAAATTAATGCTGGAATCATCTTCAAGTTTCTAAAATACACTAATGACATCAAAAAGTTTGAGTCTACAACATTTAGTTAAGGTGTGAGAGCCAAAAAGAACTTTTTATTGCTGTAAACGCGTTTTCAGCACCTGATTGTACACTTCAGGTGAAACTGTCAAAATCTTACAAATGAGCAAAAGCACAATGAAATTAATGCTGGAATCATCTTCAAGTTGCTAAAATACACCAATGGCAGCAACAAGTTTGAGTCTACAACATTTAGTTAAGGTGTGAGAGCCAAAATGAACTTTGTATTGCTGTAAACGCGTTTTCAGCACCTGATTGTACACTTCAGGTGAAACTGTCAAAATCTTCAAAATGAGCAAAAGCACAATGAAGTTAATGCTGGAATCATCTTCAAGTTGCTAAAATACACTAATTACAGCAAAAAGTTTGAGTCTACATCATTTAGTTAAGGTGTGAGAGCCAAAATGAACTTTTTATTGCTGTAAACGCGTTTTCAGCACCTGATTGTACACTTCAGGTGAAACTGTCAAAATCTTCAAAATGAGCAAAAGCACAATGAAATTAATGCTGGAATCATCTTCAAGTTGCTAAAATACACCAATGACAGCAAAAAGTTTGAGTCTACAACATTTAGTTAAGGTGTGAGAGCCAAAATGATCTTTGTATTGCTTTAAATGTATTTTCAGTCCGATTGTACACTTCAGGTGAAACTGTCAAAATTTTCAAAATGAGCAAAAGCACAATGAAAATAATGCTGGAATCATCTTCAAGTTGCTAAAATACACTAATGACAGCAACAAGTTTGAGTCTACAACATTTAGTTAAGGTGTGAGAGCCAAAATGAACTTTTTATTGCTGTAAACGCGTTTTCAGCACCTGATTGTACACTTCAGGTGAAAACTGTCAAAATCTTCAAAATGAGCAAAAGCACAATGAAATTAATGCTGGAATCATCTTCAAGTTTCTAAAATACACTAATGACATCAAAAAGTTTGAGTCTACAACATTTAGTTAAGGTGTGAGAGCCAAAAAGAACTTTTTTTTGCTGTAAACGCGTTTTCAGCACCTGATTGTACACTTCAGGTGAAACTGTCAAAATCTTCAAAATGAGCAAAAGCACAATGAAATTAATGCTGGAATCATCTTCAAGTTGCTAAAATACACCAATGACAGCAAAAAGTTTGAGTCTACAACATTTAGTTAAGGTGTGAGAGCCAAAATGAACTTTGTATTGCTGTAAACGCGTTTTCAGCACCTGATTGTACACTTCAGGTGAAACTGTCAAAATCTTCAAAATGAGCAAAAGCACAATGAAGTTAATGCTGGAATCATCTTCAAGTTGCTAAAATACACTAATGACAGCAAAAAGTTTGAGTCTACAACATTTAGTTAAGGTGTGAGAGCCAAAATGAACTTTGTATTGCTTTAAATGCATTTTCAGTCCGATTGTACACTTCAGGTGAAACTGTCAACATTTTCAAAATGAGCAAAAGCACAATGAAAATAATGCTGGAATCATCTTCAAGTTGCTAAAATACACTAATGACAGCAAAAAGTTTGAGTCTACAACATTTAGTTAAGGTGTGAGAGCCAAAATGAACTTTGTACTGCTTTAAATGCATTTTCAGCCCGATTATACACTTCAGGTGAAACTGTCAAAATCTTCAAAATGAGCAAAAGCACAATGAAATTAATGCTGGAATCATCTTCAAGTTGCTAAAATACACTAATGACAGCAAAAAGTTTGAGTCTACAACATTTAGTTAAGGTGTGAGAGCCAAAATGAACTTTTTATTGCTGTAAACGCGTTTTCAGCACCTGATTGTACACTTCAGGTGAAACTGTCAAAATCTTCAAAATGAGCAAAAGCACAATGAAATTAATGCTGGAATCAGCTTCAAGTTTCTAAAATACACTAATGACATCAAAAAGTTTGAGTCTACAACATTTAGTTAAGGTGTGATAGCCAAAATGAACTTTGTATTGCTGTAAACGCGTTTTCAGCACCTGATTGTACACTTCAGGTGAAACTGTCAAAATCTTCAAAATGAGCAAAAGCACAATGAAATTAATGCTGGAATCATCTTCAAGTTGCTAAAATACACCAATGACAGCAAAAAGTTTGAGTCTACAACATTTAGTTAAGGTGTGAGAGCCAAAATGATCTTTGTATTGTTTTAAATGTATTTTCAGTCCGATTGTACACTTCAGGTGAAACTGTCAAAATTTTCAAAATGAGCAAAAGCACAATGAAAATAATGCTGGAATCATCTTCAAGTTGCTAAAATACACTAATGACAGCAACAAGTTTGAGTCTACAACATTTAGTTAAGGTGTGAGAGCCAAAATGAACTTTTTATTGCTGTAAACGCGTTTTCAGCACCTGATTGTACACTTCAGGTGAAACTGTCAAAATCTTCAAAATGAGCAAAAGCACAATGAAATTAATGCTGGAATCATCTTCAAGTTTCTAAAATACACTAATGACATCAAAAAGTTTGAGTCTACAACATTTAGTTAAGGTGTGAGAGCCAAAAAGAACTTTTTATTGCTGTAAACGCGTTTTCAGCACCTGATTGTACACTTCAGGTGAAACTGTCAAAATCTTACAAATGAGCAAAAGCACAATGAAATTAATGCTGGAATCATCTTCAAGTTGCTAAAATACACCAATGACAGCAACAAGTTTGAGTCTACAACATTTAGTTAAGGTGTGAGAGCCAAAATGAACTTTGTATTGCTGTAAACGCGTTTTCAGCACCTGATTGTACACTTCAGGTGAAACTGTCAAAATCTTCAAAATGAGCAAAAGCACAATGAAGTTAATGCTGGAATCATCTTCAAGTTGCTAAAATACACTAATTACAGCAAAAAGTTTGAGTCTACATCATTTAGTTAAGGTGTGAGAGCCAAAATGAACTTTTTATTGCTGTAAACGCGTTTTCAGCACCTGATTGTACACTTCAGGTGAAACTGTCAAAATCTTCAAAATGAGCAAAAAAACAATGAAATTAATGCTGGAATCATCTTCAAGTTGCTAAAATACACCAATGACAGCAAAAAGTTTGAGTCTACAACATTTAGTTAAGGTGTGAGAGCCAAAATGAACTTTGTATTGCTTTAAATGCATTTTCAGTCCGATTGTACACTTTAGGTGAAACTGTCAACATTTTCAAAATGAGCAAAAGCACAATGAAAATAATGCTGGAATCATCTTCAAGTTGCTAAAATACACTAATGACAGCAACAAGTTTGAGTCTACAACATTTAGTTAAGGTGTGAGAGCCAAAATGAACTTTTTATTGCTGTAAACGCGTTTTCAGCACCTGATTGTACACTTGAGGTGAAAACTGTCAAAATCTTCAAAATGAGCAAAAGCACAATGAAATTAATGCTGGAATCATCTTCAAGTTTCTAAAATACACTAATGACATCAAAAAGTTTGAGTCTACAACATTTAGTTAAGGTGTGAGAGCCAAAAAGAACTTTTTTTTGCTGTAAACGCGTTTTCAGCACCTGATTGTACACTTCAGGTGAAACTGTCAAAATCTTCAAAATGAGCAAAAGCACAATGAAATTAATGCTGGAATCATCTTTAAGTTGCTAAAATACACCAATGACAGCAAAAAGTTTGAGTCTACAACATTTAGTTAAGGTGTGAGAGCCAAAATGAACTTTGTATTGCTGTAAACGCGTTTTCAGCACCTGATTGTACACTTCAGGTGAAACTGTCAAAATCTTCAAAATGAGCAAAAGCACAATGAAGTTAATGCTGGAATCATCTTCAAGTTGCTAAAATACACTAATGACAGCAAAAAATTTGAGTCTACAACATTTAGTTAAGGTGTGAGAGCCAAAATGAACTTTGTATTGCTTTAAATGCATTTTCAGTCCGATTGTACACTTCAGGTGAAACTGTCAACATTTTCAAAATGAGCAAAAGCACAATGAAAATAATGCTGGAATCATCTTCAAGTTGCTAAAATACACTAATGACAGCAAAAAGTTTGAGTCTACAACATTTAGTTAAGGTGTGAGAGCCAAAATGAACTTTGTACTGCTTTAAATGCATTTTCAGCCCGATTATACACTTCAGGTGAAACTGTCAAAATCTTCAAAATGAGCAAAAGCACAATGAAATTAATGCTGGAATCATCTTCAAGTTGCTAAAATACACTAATGACAGCAAAAAGTTTGAGTCTACAACATTTAGTTAAGGTGTGAGAGCCAAAATGAACTTTTTATTGCTGTAAACGCGTTTTCAGCACCTGATTGTACACTTCAGGTGAAACTGTCAAAATCTTCAAAATGAGCAAAAGCACAATGAAATTAATGCTGGAATCAGCTTCAAGTTTCTAAAATACACTAATGACATCAAAAAGTTTGAGTCTACAACATTTAGTTAAGGTGTGATAGCCAAAATGAACTTTGTATTGCTGTAAACGCGTTTTCAGCACCTGATTGTACACTTCAGGTGAAACTGTCAAAATCTTCAAAATGAGCAAAAGCACAATGAAATTAATGCTGGAATCATCTTCAAGTTGCTAAAATACACCAATGACAGCAAAAAGTTTGAGTCTACAACATTTAGTTAAGGTGTGAGAGCCAAAATGATCTTTGTATTGTTTTAAATGTATTTTCAGTCCGATTGTACACTTCAGGTGAAACTGTCAAAATTTTCAAAATGAGCAAAAGCACAATGAAAATAATGCTGGAATCATCTTCAAGTTGCTAAAATACACTAATGACAGCAACAAGTTTGAGTCTACAACATTTAGTTAAGGTGTGAGAGCCAAAATGAACTTTTTATTGCTGTAAACGCGTTTTCAGCACCTGATTGTACACTTCAGGTGAAACTGTCAAAATCTTCAAAATGAGCAAAAGCACAATGAAATTAATGCTGGAATCATCTTCAAGTTTCTAAAATACACTAATGACATCAAAAAGTTTGAGTCTACAACATTTAGTTAAGGTGTGAGAGCCAAAAAGAACTTTTTATTGCTGTAAACGCGTTTTCAGCACCTGATTGTACACTTCAGGTGAAACTGTCAAAATCTTACAAATGAGCAAAAGCACAATGAAATTAATGCTGGAATCATCTTCAAGTTGCTAAAATACACCAATGACAGCAACAAGTTTGAGTCTACAACATTTAGTTAAGGTGTGAGAGCCAAAATGAACTTTGTATTGCTGTAAACGCGTTTTCAGCACCTGATTGTACACTTCAGGTGAAACTGTCAAAATCTTCAAAATGAGCAAAAGCACAATGAAGTTAATGCTGGAATCATCTTCAAGTTGCTAAAATACACTAATTACAGCAAAAAGTTTGAGTCTACATCATTTAGTTAAGGTGTGAGAGCCAAAATGAACTTTTTATTGCTGTAAACGCGTTTTCAGCACCTGATTGTACACTTCAGGTGAAACTGTCAAAATCTTCAAAATGAGCAAAAGCACAATGAAATTAATGCTGGAATCATCTTCAAGTTGCTAAAATACACCAATGACAGCAAAAAGTTTGAGTCTACAACATTTAGTTAAGGTGTGAGAGCCAAAATGAACTTTGTATTGCTTTAAATGCATTTTCAGTCCGATTGTACACTTTAGGTGAAACTGTCAACATTTTCAAAATGAGCAAAAGCACAATGAAAATAATGCTGGAATCATCTTCAAGTTGCTAAAATACACTAATGACAGCAAAAAGTTTGAGTCTACAACATTTAGTTAAGGTGTGAGAGCCAAAATGAACTTTGTACTGCTTTAAATGCATTTTCAGCCCGATTATACACTTCAGGTGAAACTGTCAAAATCTTCAAAATGAGCAAAAGCACAATGAAATTAATGCTGGAATCATCTTCAAGTTGCTAAAATACACTAATGACAGCAAAAAGTTTGAGTCTACAACATTTAGTTAAGGTGTGAGAGCCAAAATGAACTTTTTATTGCTGTAAACGCGTTTTCAGCACCTGATTGTACACTTCAGGTGAAACTGTCAAAATCTTCAAAATGAGCAAAAGCACAATGAAATTAATGCTGGAATCAGCTTCAAGTTTCTAAAATACACTAATGACATCAAAAAGTTTGAGTCTACAACATTTAGTTAAGGTGTGATAGCCAAAATGAACTTTGTATTGCTGTAAACGCGTTTTCAGCACCTGATTGTACACTTCAGGTGAAACTGTCAAAATCTTCAAAATGAGCAAAAGCACAATGAAATTAATGCTGGAATCATCTTCAAGTTGCTAAAATACACCAATGACAGCAAAAAGTTTGAGTCTACAACATTTAGTTAAGGTGTGAGAGCCAAAATGATCTTTGTATTGCTTTAAATGTATTTTCAGTCCGATTGTACACTTCAGGTGAAACTGTCAAAATTTTCAAAATGAGCAAAAGCACAATGAAAATAATGCTGGAATCATCTTCAAGTTGCTAAAATACACTAATGACAGCAACAAGTTTGAGTCTACAACATTTAGTTAAGGTGTGAGAGCCAAAATGAACTTTTTATTGCTGTAAACGCGTTTTCAGCACCTGATTGTACACTTCAGGTGAAAACTGTCAAAATCTTCAAAATGAGCAAAAGCACAATGAAATTAATGCTGGAATCATCTTCAAGTTTCTAAAATACACTAATGACATCAAAAAGTTTGAGTCTACAACATTTAGTTAAGGTGTGAGAGCCAAAAAGAACTTTTTTTTGCTGTAAACGCGTTTTCAGCACCTGATTGTACACTTCAGGTGAAACTGTCAAAATCTTCAAAATGAGCAAAAGCACAATGAAATTAATGCTGGAATCATCTTCAAGTTGCTAAAATACACCAATGACAGCAAAAAGTTTGAGTCTACAACATTTAGTTAAGGTGTGAGAGCCAAAATGAACTTTGTATTGCTGTAAACGCGTTTTCAGCACCTGATTGTACACTTCAGGTGAAACTGTCAAAATCTTCAAAATGAGCAAAAGCACAATGAAGTTAATGCTGGAATCATCTTCAAGTTGCTAAAATACACTAATGACAGCAAAAAATTTGAGTCTACAACATTTAGTTAAGGTGTGAGAGCCAAAATGAACTTTGTATTGCTTTAAATGCATTTTCAGTCCGATTGTACACTTCAGGTGAAACTGTCAACATTTTCAAAATGAGCAAAAGCACAATGAAAATAATGCTGGAATCATCTTCAAGTTGCTAAAATACACTAATGACAGCAAAAAGTTTGAGTCTACAACATTTAGTTAAGGTGTGAGAGCCAAAATGAACTTTGTACTGCTTTAAATGCATTTTCAGCCCGATTATACACTTCAGGTGAAACTGTCAAAATCTTCAAAATGAGCAAAAGCACAATGAAATTAATGCTGGAATCATCTTCAAGTTGCTAAAATACACTAATGACAGCAAAAAGTTTGAGTCTACAACATTTAGTTAAGGTGTGAGAGCCAAAATGAACTTTTTATTGCTGTAAACGCGTTTTCAGCACCTGATTGTACACTTCAGGTGAAACTGTCAAAATCTTCAAAATGAGCAAAAGCACAATGAAATTAATGCTGGAATCAGCTTCAAGTTTCTAAAATACACTAATGACATCAAAAAGTTTGAGTCTACAACATTTAGTTAAGGTGTGATAGCCAAAATGAACTTTGTATTGCTGTAAACGCGTTTTCAGCACCTGATTGTACACTTCAGGTGAAACTGTCAAAATCTTCAAAATGAGCAAAAGCACAATGAAATTAATGCTGGAATCATCTTCAAGTTGCTAAAATACACCAATGACAGCAAAAAGTTTGAGTCTACAACATTTAGTTAAGGTGTGAGAGCCAAAATGATCTTTGTATTGTTTTAAATGTATTTTCAGTCCGATTGTACACTTCAGGTGAAACTGTCAAAATTTTCAAAATGAGCAAAAGCACAATGAAAATAATGCTGGAATCATCTTCAAGTTGCTAAAATACACTAATGACAGCAACAAGTTTGAGTCTACAACATTTAGTTAAGGTGTGAGAGCCAAAATGAACTTTTTATTGCTGTAAACGCGTTTTCAGCACCTGATTGTACACTTCAGGTGAAACTGTCAAAATCTTCAAAATGAGCAAAAGCACAATGAAATTAATGCTGGAATCATCTTCAAGTTTCTAAAATACACTAATGACATCAAAAAGTTTGAGTCTACAACATTTAGTTAAGGTGTGAGAGCCAAAAAGAACTTTTTATTGCTGTAAACGCGTTTTCAGCACCTGATTGTACACTTCAGGTGAAACTGTCAAAATCTTACAAATGAGCAAAAGCACAATGAAATTAATGCTGGAATCATCTTCAAGTTGCTAAAATACACCAATGACAGCAACAAGTTTGAGTCTACAACATTTAGTTAAGGTGTGAGAGCCAAAATGAACTTTGTATTGCTGTAAACGCGTTTTCAGCACCTGATTGTACACTTCAGGTGAAACTGTCAAAATCTTCAAAATGAGCAAAAGCACAATGAAGTTAATGCTGGAATCATCTTCAAGTTGCTAAAATACACTAATTACAGCAAAAAGTTTGAGTCTACATCATTTAGTTAAGGTGTGAGAGCCAAAATGAACTTTTTATTGCTGTAAACGCGTTTTCAGCACCTGATTGTACACTTCAGGTGAAACTGTCAAAATCTTCAAAATGAGCAAAAGCACAATGAAATTAATGCTGGAATCATCTTCAAGTTGCTAAAATACACCAATGACAGCAAAAAGTTTGAGTCTACAACATTTAGTTAAGGTGTGAGAGCCAAAATGAACTTTGTATTGCTTTAAATGCATTTTCAGTCCGATTGTACACTTTAGGTGAAACTGTCAACATTTTCAAAATGAGCAAAAGCACAATGAAAATAATGCTGGAATCATCTTCAAGTTGCTAAAATACACTAATGACAGCAAAAAGTTTGAGTCTACAACATTTAGTTAAGGTGTGAGAGCCAAAATGAACTTTGTACTGCTTTAAATGCATTTTCAGCCCGATTATACACTTCAGGTGAAACTGTCAAAATCTTCAAAATGAGCAAAAGCACAATGAAATTAATGCTGGAATCATCTTCAAGTTGCTAAAATACACTAATGACAGCAAAAAGTTTGAGTCTACAACATTTAGTTAAGGTGTGAGAGCCAAAATGAACTTTTTATTGCTGTAAACGCGTTTTCAGCACCTGATTGTACACTTCAGGTGAAACTGTCAAAATCTTCAAAATGAGCAAAAGCACAATGAAATTAATGCTGGAATCAGCTTCAAGTTTCTAAAATACACTAATGACATCAAAAAGTTTGAGTCTACAACATTTAGTTAAGGTGTGATAGCCAAAATGAACTTTGTATTGCTGTAAACGCGTTTTCAGCACCTGATTGTACACTTCAGGTGAAACTGTCAAAATCTTCAAAATGAGCAAAAGCACAATGAAATTAATGCTGGAATCATCTTCAAGTTGCTAAAATACACCAATGACAGCAAAAAGTTTGAGTCTACAACATTTAGTTAAGGTGTGAGAGCCAAAATGATCTTTGTATTGCTTTAAATGTATTTTCAGTCCGATTGTACACTTCAGGTGAAACTGTCAAAATTTTCAAAATGAGCAAAAGCACAATGAAAATAATGCTGGAATCATCTTCAAGTTGCTAAAATACACTAATGACAGCAACAAGTTTGAGTCTACAACATTTAGTTAAGGTGTGAGAGCCAAAATGAACTTTTTATTGCTGTAAACGCGTTTTCAGCACCTGATTGTACACTTCAGGTGAAAACTGTCAAAATCTTCAAAATGAGCAAAAGCACAATGAAATTAATGCTGGAATCATCTTCAAGTTTCTAAAATACACTAATGACATCAAAAAGTTTGAGTCTACAACATTTAGTTAAGGTGTGAGAGCCAAAAAGAACTTTTTTTTGCTGTAAACGCGTTTTCAGCACCTGATTGTACACTTCAGGTGAAACTGTCAAAATCTTCAAAATGAGCAAAAGCACAATGAAATTAATGCTGGAATCATCTTCAAGTTGCTAAAATACACCAATGACAGCAAAAAGTTTGAGTCTACAACATTTAGTTAAGGTGTGAGAGCCAAAATGAACTTTGTATTGCTGTAAACGCGTTTTCAGCACCTGATTGTACACTTCAGGTGAAACTGTCAAAATCTTCAAAATGAGCAAAAGCACAATGAAGTTAATGCTGGAATCATCTTCAAGTTGCTAAAATACACTAATGACAGCAAAAAGTTTGAGTCTACAACATTTAGTTAAGGTGTGAGAGCCAAAATGAACTTTGTATTGCTTTAAATGCATTTTCAGTCCGATTGTACACTTCAGGTGAAACTGTCAACATTTTCAAAATGAGCAAAAGCACAATGAAAATAATGCTGGAATCATCTTCAAGTTGCTAAAATACACTAATGACAGCAAAACGTTTGAGTCTACAACATTTAGTTAAGGTGTGAGAGCCAAAATGAACTTTGTACTGCTTTAAATGCATTTTCAGCCCGATTATACACTTCAGGTGAAACTGTCAAAATCTTCAAAATGAGCAAAAGCACAATGAAATTAATGCTGGAATCATCTTCAAGTTGCTAAAATACACTAATGACAGCAAAAAGTTTGAGTCTACAACATTTAGTTAAGGTGTGAGAGCCAAAATGAACTTTTTATTGCTGTAAACGCGTTTTCAGCACCTGATTGTACACTTCAGGTGAAACTGTCAAAATCTTCAAAATGAGCAAAAGCACAATGAAATTAATGCTGGAATCAGCTTCAAGTTTCTAAAATACACTAATGACATCAAAAAGTTTGAGTCTACAACATTTAGTTAAGGTGTGATAGCCAAAATGAACTTTGTATTGCTGTAAACGCGTTTTCAGCACCTGATTGTACACTTCAGGTGAAACTGTCAAAATCTTCAAAATGAGCAAAAGCACAATGAAATTAATGCTGGAATCATCTTCAAGTTGCTAAAATACACCAATGACAGCAAAAAGTTTGAGTCTACAACATTTAGTTAAGGTGTGAGAGCCAAAATGATCTTTGTATTGCTTTAAATGTATTTTCAGTCCGATTGTACACTTCAGGTGAAACTGTCAAAATTTTCAAAATGAGCAAAAGCACAATGAAAATAATGCTGGAATCATTTTCAAGTTGCTAAAATACACTAATGACAGCAACAAGTTTGAGTCTACAACATTTAGTTAAGGTGTGAGAGCCAAAATGAACTTTTTATTGCTGTAAACGCGTTTTCAGCACCTGATTGTACACTTCAGGTGAAAACTGTCAAAATCTTCAAAATGAGCAAAAGCACAATGAAATTAATGCTGGAATCATCTTCAAGTTTCTAAAATACACTAATGACATCAAAAAGTTTGAGTCTACAACATTTAGTTAAGGTGTGAGAGCCAAAAAGAACTTTTTTTTGCTGTAAACGCGTTTTCAGCACCTGATTGTACACTTCAGGTGAAACTGTCAAAATCTTCAAAATGAGCAAAAGCACAATGAAATTAATGCTGGAATCATCTTCAAGTTGCTAAAATACACCAATGACAGCAAAAAGTTTGAGTCTACAACATTTAGTTAAGGTGTGAGAGCCAAAATGAACTTTGTATTGCTGTAAACGCGTTTTCAGCACCTGATTGTACACTTCAGGTGAAACTGTCAAAATCTTCAAAATGAGCAAAAGCACAATGAAGTTAATGCTGGAATCATCTTCAAGTTGCTAAAATACACTAATGACAGCAAAAAGTTTGAGTCTACAACATTTAGTTAAGGTGTGAGAGCCGAAATGAACTTTTTATTGCTGTAAACGCGTTTTCAGCACCTGATTGTACACTTCAGGTGAAACTGTCAAAATCTTCAAAATGAGCAAAAGCACAATGAAATTAATGCTGGAATCATCTTCAAGTTTCTAAAATACACTAATGACAGCAAAAAGTTTGAGTCTAAAACATTTAGTTAAGGTGTGAGAGCCACAATTAACTTTTTATTGCTGTAAACGCGTTTTCAGCACCTGATTGTACACTTCAGGTGAAACTGTCAAAATCTTCAAAATGAGCAAAAGCACAATGAAATTAATGCTGGAATCATCTTCAAGTTGCTAAAATACACTAATGACAGCAAAAAGTTCTAGTCTACAACATTTAGTTAAGGTGTGAGAGCCAAAATGAACTTTGTATTGCTTTAAATGCATTTTTAGCCCCTGATTGTATCCTTCAGGTGAAACTGTCAAAATCTTCAAAATGAGCAAAAGCACAATGAAATTAATGCTGGAATCATCTTCAAGCTGCTAAAATACACTAATGACAGTCACAAGTTTGAGTCTACAACATTTAGTTAAGGTGTGAGAGCCAAAATGAACTTTGTATTGCTTTAAATGCATTTTCAGCCCGATTGGACACTTCAGGTGAAACTGTCAAAATCTTCAAAATGAGCAAAAGCACAATGAAATTAATGCTGGAATCATCTTCAAGTTGCTAAAATACACTAATGACAGCAACAAGTTTGAGTCTCCAACATTTAGTTAAGGTGTGAGAGCCTAAATGAACTTTGTATTGCTTTAAATGCATTTTCAGCCCGATTGTACACTTCAGGTGAAACTGTCAAAATCTTAAAAATGAGCAAAAGCACAATGAAATTAATGCTGGAATCATCTTCAAGTTGCTAAAATACACTAATGACAGCAAAAAGTTTGAGTCTACAACTTTTAGTTAAGGTGTGAGAGCCTAAATGAACTTTGTATTGCTTTAAACGCGTTTTCAGCCCAAGATTGTACACTTCAGGTGAAACTGTCAAAATCTTCAAAATGAGCAAAAGCACAATGAAATTAATGCTGGAATCACCTTCAAGTTGCTAAAATACACTAATGACAGCAAAAAGTTTGAGTCTACAACATTTAGTTAAGGTGTGAGAGCCAAAATGAACTTTTTATTGCTGTAAACGCGTTTTCAGCACCTGATTGTACACTTCAGGTGAAACTGTCAAAATCTTCAAAATGAGCAAAAGCACAATGAAATTAATGCTGGATTCATCTTCAAGTTTCTAAAATACACTAATGACAGCAAAAAGTTTGAGTCTACAACATTTAGTTAAGGTGTGAGAGCCAAAATGAACTTTTTATTGCTGTAAACGCGTTTTCAGCACCTGATTGTACACTTCAGGTGAAACTGTCAAAATCTTCAAAATGAGCAAAAGCACAATGAAATTAATGCTGGAATCATCTTCAAGTTGCTAAAATACACCAATGACAGCAAAAAGTTTGAGTCTACAACATTTAGTTAAGGTGTGAGAGCCAAAATTAACTTTGTATTGCTGTAAACGCGTTTTTAGCACCTGATTGTACAATTCAGGTGAAACTGTCAAAATATTCAAAATGAGCAAAAGCACAATGAAATTAATGCTGGAATCATCTTCAAGTTGCTAAAATACACTAATGACAGCAAAAAGTTTGAGTCTACAACATTTAGTTAAGGTGTGAGAGCCAAAATTAACTTTGTATTGCTTTAAATGCATTTTCAGCCCGATTGGACACTTCAGGTGAAACTGTCAAAATCTTCAAAATGAGCAAAAGCACAATTAAATTAATGCTGGAATCATCTTCAAGCTGCTAAAATACACTAATGACAGTAACAAGTTTGAGTCTACAACATTTAGTTAAGGTGTGAGAGCCTAAATGAACTTTGTATTGCTTTAAACGCATTTTCAGCCCCTGATTGTACACTTCAGGTGAAACTGTCAAATATTCAAAATGAGCAAAAAGCACAATGAAATTAATGCTGGAATCATCTTCAAGTTGCTAAAATACACTAATGACAGCAAAAAGTTTGAGTCTACAACATTTAGTTAAGGTGTGAGAGCCAAAATGAACTTTGTATTGCTTTAAATGCATTTTCAGCCCGATAGTAAACTTCAGGTGAAACTGTCAAAATCTTCAAAATGAGCAAAAGCACAATGAAATTAATGCTGGAATCATCTTCAAGTTGCTAAAATACACTAATGACAGCAAAAAGTTTGAGTCTACAACATTTAGTTAAGGTGTGAGAGCCAAAATGAACTTTGTATTGCTTTAAATGCATTTTCAGCCAGATAGTACACTTCAGGTGAAACTGTCAAAATCTTCAAAATGAGCAAAAGCACAATGAAAATAATGCTGGAATCATCTTCAAGTTGCTAAAATACACTAATGACAGCAAAAAGTTTGAGTCTACAACATTTAGTTAAGGTGTGAGAGCCAAAATGAACTTTTCATTGCTTTAAACGCGTTTTCAGCCCTTGATTGTACAATTCAGGTGAAACTGTCAAAATCTTCAAAATGAGCAAAAGCACAATGAAATTAATGCTGGAATCATCTTCAAGTTGCTAAAATACACTAATGACAGCAACAAGTTTGAGTCTACAACATTTAGTTAAGGTGTGAGAGCCAAAATGAACTTTGTATTGCTGTAAACGCGTTTTCAGCACCTGATTGTACACTTCAGGTGAAACTGTCAAAATATTCAAAATGAGCAAAAGCACAATGAAATTAATGCTGGAATCATCTTCAAGTTGCTAAAATACACTAATGACAGCAAAAATTTTGAGTCTACAACATTTAGTTAAGGTGTGAGAGCCAAAATTAACTTTGTATTGCTTTAAATGCATTTTCAGCCCGATTGGACACTTCAGGTGAAACTGTCAAAATCTTCAAAATGAGCAAAAGCACAATTAAATTAATGCTGGAATCATCTTCAAGCTGCTAAAATACACTAATGACAGTAACAAGTTTGAGTCTACAACATTTAGTTAAGGTGTGAGAGCCTAAATGAACTTTGTATTGCTTTAAACGCATTTTCAGCCCCTGATTGTACACTTCAGGTGAAACTGTCAAAATCTTCAAAATGAGCAAAAGCACAATGAAATTAATGCTGGAATCATCTTCAAGTTGCTAAAATACACTAATGACAGCAACAAGTTTGAGTCTACAACATTTAGTTAAGGTGTGAGAGCCTAAATGAACTTTGTATTGCTTTAAATGCATTTTCAGCCCGATTGTACACTTCAGGTGAAACTGTCAAAATCTTAAAAATGAGCAAAAGCACAATGAAATTAATGCTGGAATCATCTTCAAGTTGCTAAAATACACTAATGACAGCAAAAAGTTTGAGTCTACAACATTTAGTTAAGGTGTGAGAGCCAAAATGAACTTTGTATTGCTGTAAACGCGTTTTTAGCACCTGATTGTACAATTCAGGTGAAACTGTCAAAATATTCAAAATGAGCAAAAGCACAATGAAATTAATGCTGGAATCATCTTCAAGTTGCTAAAATACACTAATGACAGCAAAAAGTTTGAGTCTACAACATTTAGTTAAGGTGTGAGAGCCAAAATTAACTTTGTATTGCTTTAAATGCATTTTCAGCCCGATTGGACACTTCAGGTGAAACTGTCAAAATCTTCAAAATGAGCAAAAGCACAATTAAATTAATGCTGGAATCATCTTCAAGCTGCTAAAATACACTAATGACAGTAACAAGTTTGAGTCTACAACATTTAGTTAAGGTGTGAGAGCCTAAATGAACTTTGTATTGCTTTAAATGCATTTTCAGCCCCTGATTGTACACTTCAGGTGAAACTGTCAAAATCTTCAAAATGAGCAAAAAGCACAATGAAATTAATGCTGGAATCATCTTCAAGTTGCTAAAATACACTAATGACAGCAAAAAGTTTGAGTCTACAACATTTAGTTAAGGTGTGAGAGCCAAAATGAACTTTGTATTGCTTTAAATGCATTTTCAGCCCGATAGTAAACTTCAGGTGAAACTGTCAAAATCTTCAAAATGAGCAAAAGCACAATGAAATTAATGCTGGAATCATCTTCAAGTTGCTAAAATACACTAATGACAGCAACAAGTTTGAGTCTACAACATTTAGTTAAGGTGTGAGAGCCTAAATGAACTTTGTATTGCTTTAAATGCATTTTCAGCCCGATTGTACACTTCAGGTGAAACTGTCAAAATCTTAAAAATGAGCAAAAGCACAATAAAATTAATGCTGGAATCATCTTCAAGTTGCTAAAATACACTAATGACAGCAAAAAGTTTGAGTCTACAACTTTTAGTTAAGGTGTGAGAGCCTAAATGAACTTTGTATTGCTTTAAACGCGTTTTCAGCCCAAGATTGTACACTTCAGGTGAAACTGTCAAAATCTTCAAAATGAGCAAAAGCACAATGAAATTAATGCTGGAATCACCTTCAAGTTGCTAAAATACACTAATGACAGCAAAAAGTTTGAGTCTACAACATTTAGTTAAGGTGTGAGAGCCAAAATGAACTTTTTATTGCTGTAAACGCGTTTTCAGCACCTGATTGTACACTTCAGGTGAAACTGTCAAAATCTTCAAAATGAGCAAAAGCACAATGAAATTAATGCTGGATTCATCTTCAAGTTTCTAAAATACACTAATGACAGCAAAAAGTTTGAGTCTACAACATTTAGTTAAGGTGTGAGAGCCAAAATGAACTTTTTATTGCTGTAAACGCGTTTTCAGCACCTGATTGTACACTTCAGGTGAAACTGTCAAAATCTTCAAAATGAGCAAAAGCACAATGAAATTAATGCTGGAATCATCTTCAAGTTGCTAAAATACACTAATTACAGCAAAAAGTTTGAGTCTACAACATTTAGTTAAGGTGTGAGAGCCAAAATGAACTTTTTATTGCTTTAAATGCATTTTCAGCCCGATTGGACACTTCAGGTGAAACTGTCAAAATCTTCAAAATGAGCAAAAGCACAATTAAATTAATGCTGGAATCATCTTCAAGCTGCTAAAATACACTAATGACAGTAACAAGTTTGAGTCTACAACATTTAGTTAAGGTGTGAGAGCCTAAATGAACTTTGTATTGCTTTAAACGCATTTTCAGCCCCTGATTGTACACTTCAGGTGAAACTGTCAAAATCTTCAAAATGAGCAAAAAGCACAATGAAATTAATGCTGGAATCATCTTCAAGTTGCTAAAATACACTAATGACAGCAAAAAGTTTGAGTCTACAACATTTAGTTAAGGTGTGAGAGCCAAAATGAACTTTGTATTGCTTTAAATGCATTTTCAGCCCGATAGTAAACTTCAGGTGAAACTGTCAAAATCTTCAAAATGAGCAAAAGCACAATGAAATTAATGCTGGAATCATCTTCAAGTTGCTAAAATACACTAATGACAGCAACAAGTTTGAGTCTACAACATTTAGTTAAGGTGTGAGAGCCAAAATTAACTTTGTATTGCTTTAAATGCATTTTCAGCCCGATTGGACACTTCAGGTGAAACTGTCAAAATCTTCAAAATGAGCAAAAGCACAATTAAATTAATGCTGGAATCATCTTCAAGCTGCTAAAATACACTAATGACAGTAACAAGTTTGAGTCTACAACATTTAGTTAAGGTGTGAGAGCCTAAATGAACTTTGTATTGCTTTAAACGCATTTTCAGCCCCTGATTGTACACTTCAGGTGAAACTGTCAAAATCTTCAAAATGAGCAAAAAGCACAATGAAATTAATGCTGGAATCATCTTCAAGTTGCTAAAATACACTAATGACAGCAAAAAGTTTGAGTCTACAACATTTAGTTAAGGTGTGAGAGCCAAAATGAACTTTGTATTGCTTTAAATGCATTTTCAGCCCGATAGTAAACTTCAGGTGAAAATGTCAAAATCTTCAAAATGAGCAAAAGCACAATGAAATTAATGCTGGAATCATCTTCAAGTTGCTAAAATACACTAATGACAGCAAAAAGTTTGAGTCTACAACATTTAGTTAAGGTGTGAGAGCCAAAATGAACTTTGTATTGCTTTAAATGCATTTTCAGCCCGATAGTACACTTCAGGTGAAACTGTCAAAATCTTCAAAATGAGCAAAAGCACAATGAAATTAATGCTGGAATCATCTTCAAGTTGCTAAAATACACTAATGACAGCAAAAAGTTTGAGTCTACAACATTTAGTTAAGGTGTGAGAGCCAAAATGAACTTTTCATTGCTTTAAACGCGTTTTCAGCCCTTGATTGTACAATTCAGGTGAAACTGTCAAAATCTTCAAAATGAGCAAAAGCACAATGAAATTAATGCTGGAATCATCTTCAAGTTGCTAAAATACACTAATGACAGCAAAAAGTTCTAGTCTACAACATTTAGTTAAGGTGTGAGAGCCAAAATGAACTTTGTATTGCTTTAAATGCATTTTTAGCCCCTGATTGTATCCTTCAGGTGAAACTGTCAAAATCTTCAAAATGAGCAAAAGCACAATGAAATTAATGCTGGAATCATCTTCAAGCTGCTAAAATACACTAATGACAGTCACAAGTTTGAGTCTACAACATTTAGTTAAGGTGTGAGAGCCAAAATGAACTTTGTATTGCTTTAAATGCATTTTTAGCCCCTGATTGTATCCTTCAGGTGAAACTGTCAAAATCTTCAAAATGAGCAAAAGCACAATGAAATTAATGCTGGAATCATCTTCAAGCTGCTAAAATACACTAATGACAGTCACAAGTTTGAGTCTACAACATTTAGTTAAGGTGTGAGAGCCAAAATGAACTTTGTATTGCTGTAAACGCGTTTTCAGCACCTGATTGTACACTTCAGGTGAAACTGTCAAAATATTCAAAATGAGCAAAAGCACAATGAAATTAATGCTGGAATCATCTTCAAGTTGCTAAAATACACTAATGACAGCAAAAAGTTTGAGTCTACAACATTTAGTTAAGGTGTGAGAGCCAAAATTAACTTTGTATTGCTTTAAATGCATTTTCAGCCCGATTGGACACTTCAGGTGAAACTGTCAAAATCTTCAAAATGAGCAAAAGCACAATTAAATTAATGCTGGAATCATCTTCAAGCTGCTAAAATACACTAATGACAGTAACAAGTTTGAGTCTACAACATTTAGTTAAGGTGTGAGAGCCTAAATGAACTTTGTATTGCTTTAAATGCATTTTCAGCCCCTGATTGTACACTTCAGGTGAAACTGTCAAAATCTTCAAAATGAGCAAAAAGCACAATGAAATTAATGCTGGAATCATCTTCAAGTTGCTAAAATACAATAATGACAGCAAAAAGTTTGAGTCTACAACATTTAGTTAAGGTGTGAGAGCCAAAATGAACTTTGTATTGCTTTAAATGCATTTTCAGCCCGATAGTAAACTTCAGGTGAAACTGTCAAAATCTTCAAAATGAGCAAAAGCACAATGAAATTAATGCTGGAATCATCTTCAAGTTGCTAAAATACACTAATGACAGCAACAAGTTTGAGTCTACAACATTTAGTTAAGGTGTGAGAGCCTAAATGAACTTTGTATTGCTTTAAATGCATTTTCAGCCCGATTGTACACTTCAGGTGAAACTGTCAAAATCTTAAAAATGAGCAAAAGCACAATGAAATTAATGCTGGAATCATCTTCAAGTTGCTAAAATACACTAATGACAGCAAAAAGTTTGAGTCTACAACTTTTAGTTAAGGTGTGAGAGCCTAAATGAACTTTGTATTGCTTTAAACGCGTTTTCAGCCCAAGATTGTACACTTCAGGTGAAACTGTCAAAATCTTCAAAATGAGCAAAAGCACAATGAAATTAATGCTGGAATCACCTTCAAGTTGCTAAAATACACTAATGACAGCAAAAAGTTTGAGTCTACAACATTTAGTTAAGGTGTGAGAGCCAAAATGAACTTTTTATTGCTGTAAACGCGTTTTCAGCACCTGATTGTACACTTCAGGTGAAACTGTCAAAATCTTCAAAATGAGCAAAAGCACAATGAAATTAATGCTGGATTCATCTTCAAGTTTCTAAAATACACTAATGACAGCAAAAAGTTTGAGTCTACAACATTTAGTTAAGGTGTGAGAGCCAAAATGAACTTTTTATTGCTGTAAACGCGTTTTCAGCACCTGATTGTACACTTCAGGTGAAACTGTCAAAATCTTCAAAATGAGCAAAAGCACAATGAAATTAATGCTGGAATCATCTTCAAGTTGCTAAAATACACTAATTACAGCAAAAAGTTTGAGTCTACAACATTTAGTTAAGGTGTGAGAGCCAAAATGAACTTTTTATTGCTTTAAATGCATTTTCAGCCCGATTGGACACTTCAGGTGAAACTGTCAAAATCTTCAAAATGAGCAAAAGCACAATTAAATTAATGCTGGAATCATCTTCAAGCTGCTAAAATACACTAATGACAGTAACAAGTTTGAGTCTACAACATTTAGTTAAGGTGTGAGAGCCTAAATGAACTTTGTATTGCTTTAAACGCATTTTCAGCCCCTGATTGTACACTTCAGGTGAAACTGTCAAAATCTTCAAAATGAGCAAAAAGCACAATGAAATTAATGCTGGAATCATCTTCAAGTTGCTAAAATACACTAATGACAGCAAAAAGTTTGAGTCTACAACATTTAGTTAAGGTGTGAGAGCCAAAATGAACTTTGTATTGCTTTAAATGCATTTTCAGCCCGATAGTAAACTTCAGGTGAAACTGTCAAAATCTTCAAAATGAGCAAAAGCACAATGAAATTAATGCTGGAATCATCTTCAAGTTGCTAAAATACACTAATGACAGCAACAAGTTTGAGTCTACAACATTTAGTTAAGGTGTGAGAGCCTAAATTAACTTTGTATTGCTTTAAACGCGTTTTCAGCCCAAGATTGTACACTTCAGGTGAAACTGTCAAAATCTTCAAAATGAGCAAAAGCACAATGAAATTAATGCTGGAATCACCTTCAAGTTGCTAAAATACACTAATGACAGCAAGAAGTTTGAGTCTACAACATTTAGTTATGGTGTGAGAGCCAAAATGAACTTTTTATTGCTGTAAACGCGTTTTCAGCACCTGAATGTACACTTCAGGTGAAACTGTCAAAATCTTCAAAATGAGCAAAAGCACGATGAAATTAATGCTGGAATCATCTTCAAGTTGCTAAAATACACTAATGACAGCAAAAAGTTTGAGTCTACAACATTTAGTTAAAGAGTGAGAGCCAAAATGAACTTTGTATTGCTTTAAATGCATTTTCAGCCCGATAGTACACTTCAGGTGAAACTGTCAAAATCTTCAAAATGAGCAAAAGCACAATGAAATTAATGCTGGAATCATCTTCAAGTTGCTAAAATACACTAATGACAGCAAAAAGTTTGAGTCTACAACATTTAGTTAAGGTGTGAGAGCCAAAATGAACTTTGTATTGCTGTAAACGCGTTTTCAGCACCTGATTGTACACTTCAGGTGAAACTGTCAAAATATTCAAAATGAGCAAAAGCACAATGAAATTAATGCTGGAATCATCTTCAAGTTGCTAAAATACACTAATGACAGCAAAAAGTTTGAGTCTACAACATTTAGTTAAGGTGTGAGAGCCAAAATTAACTTTGTATTGCTTTAAATGCATTTTCAGCCCGATTGGACACTTCAGGTGAAACTGTCAAAATCTTCAAAATGAGCAAAAGCACAATTAAATTAATGCTGGAATCATCTTCAAGCTGCTAAAATACACTAATGACAGTAACAAGTTTGAGTCTACAACATTTAGTTAAGGTGTGAGAGCCTAAATGAACTTTGTATTGCTTTAAACGCATTTTCAGCCCCTGATTGTACACTTCAGGTGAAACTGTCAAAATCTTCAAAATGAGCAAAAGCACAATGAAATTAATGCTGGAATCATCTTCAAGTTGCTAAAATACACTAATGACAGCAACAAGTTTGAGTCTACAACATTTAGTTAAGGTGTGAGAGCCTAAATGAACTTTGTATCGCTTTAAATGCATTTTCAGCCCGATTGTACACTTCAGGTGAAACTGTCAAAATCTTAAAAATGAGCAAAAGCACAATGAAATTAATGCTGGAATCATCTTCAAGTTGCTAAAATACACTAATGACAGCAAAAAGTTTGAGTCTACAACATTTAGTTAAGGTGTGAGAGCCAAAATGAACTTTGTATTGCTGTAAACGCGTTTTTAGCACCTGATTGTACAATTCAGGTGAAACTGTCAAAATATTCAAAATGAGCAAAAGCACAATGAAATTAATGCTGGAATCATCTTCAAGTTGCTAAAATACACTAATGACAGCAAAAAGTTTGAGTCTACAACATTTAGTTAAGGTGTGAGAGCCAAAATGAACTTTGTATTGCTTTAAATGCATTTTCAGCCCGATAGTAAACTTCAGGTGAAACTGTCAAAATCTTCAAAATGAGCAAAAGCACAATGAAATTAATGCTGGAATCATCTTCAAGTTGCTAAAATACACTAATGACAGCAACAAGTTTGAGTCTACAACATTTAGTTAAGGTGTGAGAGCCTAAATGAACTTTGTATTGCTTTAAATGCATTTTCAGCCCGATTGTACACTTCAGGTGAAACTGTCAAAATCTTAAAAATGAGCAAAAGCACAATGAAATTAATGCTGGAATCATCTTCAAGTTGCTAAAATACACTAATGACAGCAAAAAGTTTGAGTCTACAACTTTTAGTTAAGGTGTGAGAGCCTAAATGAACTTTGTATTGCTTTAAACGCGTTTTCAGCCCAAGATTGTACACTTCAGGTGAAACTGTCAAAATCTTCAAAATGAGCAAAAGCACAATGAAATTAATGCTGGAATCACCTTCAAGTTGCTAAAATACACTAATGACAGCAAAAAGTTTGAGTCTACAACATTTAGTTAAGGTGTGAGAGCCAAAATGAACTTTTTATTGCTGTAAACGCGTTTTCAGCACCTGATTGTACACTTCAGGTGAAACTGTCAAAATCTTCAAAATGAGCAAAAGCACAATGAAATTAATGCTGGATTCATCTTCAAGTTTCTAAAATACACTAATGACAGCAAAAAGTTTGAGTCTACAACATTTAGTTAAGGTGTGAGAGCCAAAATGAACTTTTTATTGCTGTAAACGCGTTTTCAGCACCTGATTGTACACTTCAGGTGAAACTGTCAAAATCTTCAAAATGAGCAAAAGCACAATGAAATTAATGCTGGAATCATCTTCAAGTTGCTAAAATACACTAATTACAGCAAAAAGTTTGAGTCTACAACATTTAGTTAAGGTGTGAGAGCCAAAATGAACTTTTTATTGCTTTAAATGCATTTTCAGCCCGATTGGACACTTCAGGTGAAACTGTCAAAATCTTCAAAATGAGCAAAAGCACAATTAAATTAATGCTGGAATCATCTTCAAGCTGCTAAAATACACTAATGACAGTAACAAGTTTGAGTCTACAACATTTAGTTAAGGTGTGAGAGCCTAAATGAACTTTGTATTGCTTTAAACGCATTTTCAGCCCCTGATTGTACACTTCAGGTGAAACTGTCAAAATCTTCAAAATGAGCAAAAAGCACAATGAAATTAATGCTGGAATCATCTTCAAGTTGCTAAAATACACTAATGACAGCAAAAAGTTTGAGTCTACAACATTTAGTTAAGGTGTGAGAGCCAAAATGAACTTTGTATTGCTTTAAATGCATTTTCAGCCCGATAGTAAACTTCAGGTGAAACTGTCAAAATCTTCAAAATGAGCAAAAGCACAATGAAATTAATGCTGGAATCATCTTCAAGTTGCTAAAATACACTAATGACAGCAACAAGTTTGAGTCTACAACATTTAGTTAAGGTGTGAGAGCCAAAATTAACTTTGTATTGCTTTAAATGCATTTTCAGCCCGATTGGACACTTCAGGTGAAACTGTCAAAATCTTCAAAATGAGCAAAAGCACAATTAAATTAATGCTGGAATCATCTTCAAGCTGCTAAAATACACTAATGACAGTAACAAGTTTGAGTCTACAACATTTAGTTAAGGTGTGAGAGCCTAAATGAACTTTGTATTGCTTTAAACGCATTTTCAGCCCCTGATTGTACACTTCAGGTGAAACTGTCAAAATCTTCAAAATGAGCAAAAAGCACAATGAAATTAATGCTGGAATCATCTTCAAGTTGCTAAAATACACTAATGACAGCAAAAAGTTTGAGTCTACAACATTTAGTTAAGGTGTGAGAGCCAAAATGAACTTTGTATTGCTTTAAATGCATTTTCAGCCCGATAGTAAACTTCAGGTGAAACTGTCAAAATCTTCAAAATGAGCAAAAGCACAATGAAATTAATGCTGGAATCATCTTCAAGTTGCTAAAATACACTAATGACAGCAAAAAGTTTGAGTCTACAACATTTAGTTAAGGTGTGAGAGCCAAAATGAACTTTGTATTGCTTTAAATGCATTTTCAGCCCGATAGTACACTTCAGGTGAAACTGTCAAAATCTTCAAAATGAGCAAAAGCACAATGAAATTAATGCTGGAATCATCTTCAAGTTGCTAAAATACACTAATGACAGCAAAAAGTTTGAGTCTACAACATTTAGTTAAGGTGTGAGAGCCAAAATGAACTTTTCATTGCTTTAAACGCGTTTTCAGCCCTTGATTGTACAATTCAGGTGAAACTGTCAAAATCTTCAAAATGAGCAAAAGCACAATGAAATTAATGCTGGAATCATCTTCAAGTTGCTAAAATACACTAATGACAGCAACAAGTTTGAGTCTACAACATTTAGTTAAGGTGTGAGAGCCAAAATGAACTTTGTATTGCTGTAAACGCGTTTTCAGCACCTGATTGTACACTTCAGGTGAAACTGTCAAAATATTCAAAATGAGCAAAAGCACAATGAAATTAATGCTGGAATCATCTTCAAGTTGCTAAAATACACTAATGACAGCAAAAAGTTTGAGTCTACAACATTTAGTTAAGGTGTGAGAGCCAAAATTAACTTTGTATTGCTTTAAATGCATTTTCAGCCCGATTGGACACTTCAGGTGAAACTGTCAAAATCTTCAAAATGAGCAAAAGCACAATTAAATTAATGCTGGAATCATCTTCAAGCTGCTAAAATACACTAATGACAGTAACAAGTTTGAGTCTACAACATTTAGTTAAGGTGTGAGAGCCTAAATGAACTTTGTATTGCTTTAAATGCATTTTCAGCCCCTGATTGTACACTTCAGGTGAAACTGTCAAAATCTTCAAAATGAGCAAAAAGCACAATGAAATTAATGCTGGAATCATCTTCAAGTTGCTAAAATACAATAATGACAGCAAAAAGTTTGAGTCTACAACATTTAGTTAAGGTGTGAGAGCCAAAATGAACTTTGTATTGCTTTAAATGCATTTTCAGCCCGATAGTAAACTTCAGGTGAAACTGTCAAAATCTTCAAAATGAGCAAAAGCACAATGAAATTAATGCTGGAATCATCTTCAAGTTGCTAAAATACACTAATGACAGCAACAAGTTTGAGTCTACAACATTTAGTTAAGGTGTGAGAGCCTAAATGAACTTTGTATTGCTTTAAATGCATTTTCAGCCCGATTGTACACTTCAGGTGAAACTGTCAAAATCTTAAAAATGAGCAAAAGCACAATGAAATTAATGCTGGAATCATCTTCAAGTTGCTAAAATACACTAATGACAGCAAAAAGTTTGAGTCTACAACTTTTAGTTAAGGTGTGAGAGCCTAAATGAACTTTGTATTGCTTTAAACGCGTTTTCAGCCCAAGATTGTACACTTCAGGTGAAACTGTCAAAATCTTCAAAATGAGCAAAAGCACAATGAAATTAATGCTGGAATCACCTTCAAGTTGCTAAAATACACTAATGACAGCAAAAAGTTTGAGTCTACAACATTTAGTTAAGGTGTGAGAGCCAAAATGAACTTTTTATTGCTGTAAACGCGTTTTCAGCACCTGATTGTACACTTCAGGTGAAACTGTCAAAATCTTCAAAATGAGCAAAAGCACAATGAAATTAATGCTGGATTCATCTTCAAGTTTCTAAAATACACTAATGACAGCAAAAAGTTTGAGTCTACAACATTTAGTTAAGGTGTGAGAGCCAAAATGAACTTTTTATTGCTGTAAACGCGTTTTCAGCACCTGATTGTACACTTCAGGTGAAACTGTCAAAATCTTCAAAATGAGCAAAAGCACAATGAAATTAATGCTGGAATCATCTTCAAGTTGCTAAAATACACTAATTACAGCAAAAAGTTTGAGTCTACAACATTTAGTTAAGGTGTGAGAGCCAAAATGAACTTTTTATTGCTTTAAATGCATTTTCAGCCCGATTGGACACTTCAGGTGAAACTGTCAAAATCTTCAAAATGAGCAAAAGCACAATTAAATTAATGCTGGAATCATCTTCAAGCTGCTAAAATACACTAATGACAGTAACAAGTTTGAGTCTACAACATTTAGTTAAGGTGTGAGAGCCTAAATGAACTTTGTATTGCTTTAAACGCATTTTCAGCCCCTGATTGTACACTTCAGGTGAAACTGTCAAAATCTTCAAAATGAGCAAAAAGCACAATGAAATTAATGCTGGAATCATCTTCAAGTTGCTAAAATACACTAATGACAGCAAAAAGTTTGAGTCTACAACATTTAGTTAAGGTGTGAGAGCCAAAATGAACTTTGTATTGCTTTAAATGCATTTTCAGCCCGATAGTAAACTTCAGGTGAAACTGTCAAAATCTTCAAAATGAGCAAAAGCACAATGAAATTAATGCTGGAATCATCTTCAAGTTGCTAAAATACACTAATGACAGCAACAAGTTTGAGTCTACAACATTTAGTTAAGGTGTGAGAGCCTAAATTAACTTTGTATTGCTTTAAACGCGTTTTCAGCCCAAGATTGTACACTTCAGGTGAAACTGTCAAAATCTTCAAAATGAGCAAAAGCACAATGAAATTAATGCTGGAATCACCTTCAAGTTGCTAAAATACACTAATGACAGCAAGAAGTTTGAGTCTACAACATTTAGTTATGGTGTGAGAGCCAAAATGAACTTTTTATTGCTGTAAACGCGTTTTCAGCACCTGAATGTACACTTCAGGTGAAACTGTCAAAATCTTCAAAATGAGCAAAAGCACGATGAAATTAATGCTGGAATCATCTTCAAGTTGCTAAAATACACTAATGACAGCAAAAAGTTTGAGTCTACAACATTTAGTTAAAGAGTGAGAGCCAAAATGAACTTTGTATTGCTTTAAATGCATTTTCAGCCCGATAGTACACTTCAGGTGAAACTGTCAAAATCTTCAAAATGAGCAAAAGCACAATGAAATTAATGCTGGAATCATCTTCAAGTTGCTAAAATACACTAATGACAGCAAAAAGTTTGAGTCTACAACATTTAGTTAAGGTGTGAGAGCCAAAATGAACTTTGTATTGCTGTAAACGCGTTTTCAGCACCTGATTGTACACTTCAGGTGAAACTGTCAAAATATTCAAAATGAGCAAAAGCACAATGAAATTAATGCTGGAATCATCTTCAAGTTGCTAAAATACACTAATGACAGCAAAAAGTTTGAGTCTACAACATTTAGTTAAGGTGTGAGAGCCAAAATTAACTTTGTATTGCTTTAAATGCATTTTCAGCCCGATTGGACACTTCAGGTGAAACTGTCAAAATCTTCAAAATGAGCAAAAGCACAATTAAATTAATGCTAGAATCATCTTCAAGCTGCTAAAATACACTAATGACAGTAACAAGTTTGAGTCTACAACATTTAGTTAAGGTGTGAGAGCCTAAATGAACTTTGTATTGCTTTAAACGCATTTTCAGCCCCTGATTGTACACTTCAGGTGAAACTGTCAAAATCTTCAAAATGAGCAAAAGCACAATGAAATTAATGCTGGAATCATCTTCAAGTTGCTAAAATACACTAATGACAGCAACAAGTTTGAGTCTACAACATTTAGTTAAGGTGTGAGAGCCTAAATGAACTTTGTATCGCTTTAAATGCATTTTCAGCCCGATTGTACACTTCAGGTGAAACTGTCAAAATCTTAAAAATGAGCAAAAGCACAATGAAATTAATGCTGGAATCATCTTCAAGTTGCTAAAATACACTAATGACAGCAAAAAGTTTGAGTCTACAACATTTAGTTAAGGTGTGAGAGCCAAAATGAACTTTGTATTGCTGTAAACGCGTTTTTAGCACCTGATTGTACAATTCAGGTGAAACTGTCAAAATATTCAAAATGAGCAAAAGCACAATGAAATTAATGCTGGAATCATCTTCAAGTTGCTAAAATACACTAATGACAGCAAAAAGTTTGAGTCTACAACATTTAGTTAAGGTGTGAGAGCCAAAATTAACTTTGTATTGCTTTAAATGCATTTTCAGCCCGATTGGACACTTCAGGTGAAACTGTCAAAATCTTCAAAATGAGCAAAAGCACAATTAAATTAATGCTGGAATCATCTTCAAGCTGCTAAAATACACTAATGACAGTAACAAGTTTGAGTCTACAACATTTAGTTAAGGTGTGAGAGCCTAAATGAACTTTGTATTGCTTTAAACGCATTTTCAGCCCCTGATTGTACACTTCAGGTGAAACTGTCAAAATCTTCAAAATGAGCAAAAAGCACAATGAAATTAATGCTGGAATCATCTTCAAGTTGCTAAAATACACTAATGACAGCAAAAAGTTTGAGTCTACAACATTTAGTTAAGGTGTGAGAGCCAAAATGAACTTTGTATTGCTTTAAATGCATTTTCAGCCCGATAGTAAACTTCAGGTGAAACTGTCAAAATCTTCAAAATGAGCAAAAGCACAATGAAATTAATGCTGGAATCATCTTCAAGTTGCTAAAATACACTAATGACAGCAACAAGTTTGAGTCTACAACATTTAGTTAAGGTGTGAGAGCCTAAATGAACTTTGTATTGCTTTAAATGCATTTTCAGCCCGATTGTACACTTCAGGTGAAACTGTCAAAATCTTAAAAATGAGCAAAAGCACAATGAAATTAATGCTGGAATCATCTTCAAGTTGCTAAAATACACTAATGACAGCAAAAAGTTTGAGTCTACAACTTTTAGTTAAGGTGTGAGAGCCTAAATGAACATTTTATGGCTTTAAATGCATTTTCAGCCCGATTGTACACTTCAGGTGAAAATGCCAAAATCTTCAAAATGAGCAAAAGCACAATGAAATTAATGCTTGAATCATCTTCATTTTGCTAAAATACACTAATGACAGCAAAAAAGTTTGAGTCTACAACATTTAGTTAAGGTGTGAGAGCCAAAATGAACTTTTTATGGCTTTAAATGCATTTTCAGCCTGATTGTACACTTCAGGTGAAAATGTCAAAATCTTCAAAATGAGCAAAATCACAATGAAATTAATGCTTGAATCATCTTCATTTTGCTAACATACACTAATGACAGCAAAAAATTTGAGTCTACAACATTTAGTTAAGGTGTGAGAGCCAAAATGAACTTTTTATGGCTTTAAATGCATTTTCAGCCTAATTGTACACTTCAGGTGAAAATGTCAAAATCTTCAAAATGAGCAAAAGCACAATGAAATTAATGCTTGAATCATCTTCATTTTGCTAACATACACTAATGACAGCAAAAAGTTTGAGTCTACAACATTTAGTTAAGGTGTGAGAGCCAAAATGAACTTTTTATGGCTTTAAATGCATTTTCAGCCTGATTGTACACTTCAGGTGAAAATGTCAAAATCTTCAAAATGAGCAAAAGCACAATGAAATTAATGCTTGAATCATCTTCATTTTGCTAACATACACTAATGACAGCAAAAAATTTGAGTCTACAACATTTAGTTAAGGTGTGAGAGCCAAAATGAACTTTTTATGGCTTTAAATGCATTTTCAGCCTGATTGTACACTTCAGGTGAAAATGTCAAAATCTTCAAAATGAGCAAAAGCACAATGAAATTAATGCTTGAATCATCTTCATTTTGCTAACATACACTAATGACAGCAAAAAGTTTGAGTCTACAACATTTAGTTAAGGTGTGAGAGCCAAAATGAACTTTTTATGGCTTTAAATGCATTTTCAGCCCGATTGTACACTTCAGGTGAAAATGTCAAAATCTTCAAAATGAGCAAAAGCACAATGAAATTAATGCTTGAATCATCTTCATTTTGCAAAAATACACTAATGACAGCAAAAAGTTTGAGTCTACAACATTTAGTTAAGGTGTGAGAGCCAAAATGAACTTTTTATGGCTTTAAATGCATTTTCAGCCCGATTGTACACTTCAGGTGAAAATGTCAAAATCTTCAAAATGAGCAAAAGCACAATGAAATTAATGCTTGAATCATCTTCATTTTGCTAACATACACTAATGACAGCAAAAAGTTTGAGTCTACAACATTTAGTTAAGGTGTGAGAGCCAAAATGAACTTTTTATTGCTTTAAACGCGTTTTCAGCCCCTAATTGTACACTTCAGGTGAAAATGTCAAAATCTTCAAAATGAGCAAAAGCACAATGAAATTAATGCTTGAATCATCTTCATTTTGCTAAAATACACTAATGACAGCAAAAAGTTTGAGTCTACAACATTTAGTTAAGGTGTGAGAGCCAAAATAAAACTTTTTATGGCTTTAAATGCATTTTCAGCCCGATTGTACACTTCAGGTGAAAATGTCAAAATCTTCAAAATGAGCAAAAGCACAATAAAATTAATGCTTGAATCATCTTCATTTTGCTAAAATATACTAATGACAGCAAAAAGTTTGAGTCTACAACATTTAGTTAAGGTGTGAGAGCCAAAATGAACTTTTTATTGCTTTAAACGCGTTTTCAGCCCCTAATTGTACACTTCAGGTGAAAATGTCAAAATCTTCAAAATGAGCAAAAGCACAATGAAATTAATGCTTGAATCATCTTCATTTTGCTAACATACACTAATGACAGCAAAAAGTTTGAGTCTACAACATTTAGTTAAGGTGTGAGAGCCAAAATGAACTTTTTATGGCTTTAAATGCATTTTCAGCCTGATTGTACACTTCAGGTGAAAATGTCAAAATCTTCAAAATGAGCAAAAGCACAATGAAATTAATGCTTGAATCATCTTCATTTTGCTAAAATACACTAATGACAGCAAAAAGTTTGAGTCTACAACATTTAGTTAAGGTGTGAGAGCCAAAATGAACTTTTTATGGCTTTAAATGCATTTTCAGCCTGATTGTACACTTCACGTGAAAATGTCAAAATCTTCAAAATGAGCAAAAGCACAATGAAATTAATGCTTGAATCATCTTCATTTTGCTAAAGTACACTAATGACAGCAAAAAGTTTGAGTCTACAACATTTAGTTAAGGTGTGAGAGCCAAAATGAACTTTTTATGGCTTTAAATGCATTTTCAGCCCGATTGTACACTTCAGGTGAAAATGTCAAAATCTTCAAAATGAGCAAAAGCACAATAAAATTAATGCTTGAATCATCTTCATTTTGCTAAAATATACTAATGACAGCAAAAAGTTTGAGTCTACAACATTTAGTTAAGGTGTGAGAGCCAAAATGAACTTTTTATTGCTTTAAACGCGTTTTCAGCCCCTAATTGTACACTTCAGGTGAAAATGTCAAAATCTTCAAAATGAGCAAAAGCACAATGAAATTAATACTTCAATCATCTTCATTTTGCTAAAATACACTAATGACAGCAAAAAGTTTGAATCTACAACATTTAGTTAAGGTGTGAGAGCCAAAATGAACTTTTTATTGCTTTAAATGCATTTTCAGCCTGATTGTACACTTCAGGTGAAAATGTCAAAATCTTCAAAATGAGCAAAAGCACAATGAAATTAATGCTTGAATCATCTTCATTTTGCTAAAATACACTAATGACAGCAAAAAGTTTGAGTCTACAACATTTAGTTAAGGTGTGAGAGCCAAAATGAACTTTTTATGGCTTTAAATGCATTTTCAGCCTGATTGTACACTTCAGGTGAAAATGTCAAAATCTTCAAAATGAGCAAAAGCACAATAAAATTAATGCTTGAATCATCTTCATTTTGCTAAAATATACTAATGACAGCAAAAAGTTTGAGTCTACAACATTTAGTTAAGGTGTGAGAGCCAAAATGAACTTTTTATTGCTTTAAACGCGTTTTCAGCCCCT
Source organism: Leptonotus elevatus (assembly GCF_054856555.1). Lineage (NCBI taxonomy): Eukaryota > Metazoa > Chordata > Actinopteri > Syngnathiformes > Syngnathidae > Leptonotus > Leptonotus elevatus. The sequence continues at coordinate 569,997 of NW_028233702.1, forward strand.
AATTGTACACTTCAGGTGAAAATGTCAAAATCTTCAAAATGAGCAAAAGCACAATAAAATTAATGCTTGAATCATCTTCATTTTGCTAAAATATACTAATGACAGCAAAAAGTTTGAGTCTACAACATTTAGTTAAGGTGTGAGAGCCAAAATGAACTTTTTATTGCTTTAAACGCGTTTTCAGCCCCTAATTGTACACTTCAGGTGAAAATGTCAAAATCTTCAAAATGAGCAAAAGCACAATGAAATTAATGCTTGAATCATCTTCATTTTGCTAACATACACTAATGACAGCAAAAAGTTTGAGTCTACAACATTTAGTTAAGGTGTGAGAGCCAAAATGAACTTTTTATGGCTTTAAATGCATTTTCAGCCTGATTGTACACTTCAGGTGAAAATGTCAAAATCTTCAAAATGAGCAAAAGCACAATGAAATTAATGCTTGAATCATCTTCATTTTGCTAAAGTACACTAATGACAGCAAAAAGTTTGAGTCTACAACATTTAGTTAAGGTGTGAGAGCCAAAATGAACTTTTTATGGCTTTAAATGCATTTTCAGCCCGATTGTACACTTCAGGTGAAAATGTCAAAATCTTCAAAATGAGCAAAAGCACAATAAAATTAATGCTTGAATCATCTTCATTTTGCTAAAATATACTAATGACAGCAAAAAGTTTGAGTCTACAACATTTAGTTAAGGTGTGAGAGCCAAAATGAACTTTTTATTGCTTTAAACGCGTTTTCAGCCCCTAATTGTACACTTCAGGTGAAAATGTCAAAATCTTCAAAATGAGCAAAAGCACAATGAAATTAATACTTCAATCATCTTCATTTTGCTAAAATACACTAATGACAGCAAAAAGTTTGAATCTACAACATTTAGTTAAGGTGTGAGAGCCAAAATGAACTTTTTATTGCTTTAAATGCATTTTCAGCCTGATTGTACACTTCAGGTGAAAATGTCAAAATCTTCAAAATGAGCAAAAGCACAATGAAATTAATGCTTGAATCATCTTCATTTTGCTAAAATACACTAATGACAGCAAAAAGTTTGAGTCTACAACATTTAGTTAAGGTGTGAGAGCCAAAATGAACTTTTTATGGCTTTAAATGCATTTTCAGCCTGATTGTACACTTCAGGTGAAAATGTCAAAATCTTCAAAATGAGCAAAAGCACAATAAAATTAATGCTTGAATCATCTTCATTTTGCTAAAATATACTAATGACAGCAAAAAGTTTGAGTCTACAACATTTAGTTAAGGTGTGAGAGCCAAAATGAACTTTTTATTGCTTTAAACGCGTTTTCAGCCCCTAATTGTACACTTCAGGTGAAAATGTCAAAATCTTCAAAATGAGCAAAAGCACAATGAAATTAATGCTTGAATCATCTTCATTTTGCTAAAATACACTAATGACAGCAAAAAGTTTGAGTCTACAACATTTAGTTAAGGTGTGAGAGCCAAAATGAACTTTTTATGGCTTTAAATGCATTTTCAGCGATTGTACACTTCAGGTGAAAATGTCAAAATCTTCAAAATGAGCAAAAGCACAATGAAATTAATGCTTGAATCATCTTCATTTTGCTAACATACACTAATGACAGCAAAAAGTTTGAGTCTACAACATTTAGTTAAGGTGTGAGAGCCAAAATGAACTTTTTATGGCTTTAAATGCATTTTCAGCCTGATTGTACACTTCAGGTGAAAATGTCAAAATCTTCAAAATGAGCAAAAGCACAATGAAATTAATGCTTGAATCATCTTCATTTTGCTAACATACACTAATGACAGCAAAAAGTTTGAGTCTACAACATTTAGTTAAGGTGTGAGAGCCAAAATAAAACTTTTTATGGCTTTAAATGCATTTTCAGCCCGATTGTACACTTCAGGTGAAAATGTCAAAATCTTCAAAATGAGCAAAAGCACAATAAAATTAATGCTTGAATCATCTTCATTTTGCTAAAATATACTAATGACAGCAAAAAGTTTGAGTCTACAACATTTAGTTAAGGTGTGAGAGCCAAAATGAACTTTTTATTGCTTTAAATGCATTTTCAGCCCGATTGTACACTTCAGGTGAAAATGTCAAAATCTTCAAAATGAGCAAAAGCACAATGAAATTAATACTTCAATCATCTTCATTTTGCTAAAATACACTAATGACAGCAAAAAGTTTGAATCTACAACATTTAGTTAAGGTGTGAGAGCCAAAATGAACTTTTTATTGCTTTAAATGCATTTTCAGCCCGATTGTACACTTCAGGTGAAAATGTCAAAATCTTCAAAATGAGCAAAAGCACAATGAAATTAATGCTTGAATCATCTTCATTTTGCTAAAATACACTAATGACAGCAAAAAGTTTGAGTCTACAACATTTAGTTAAGGTGTGAGAGCCAAAATGAACTTTTTATGGCTTTAAATGCATTTTCAGCCCGATTGTACACTTCAGGTGAAAATGTCAAAATCTTCAAAATGAGCAAAAGCACAATAAAATTAATGCTTGAATCATCTTCATTTTGCTAAAATACACTAATGACAGCAAAAAGTTTGAGTCTACAACATTTAGTTAAGGTGTGAGAGCCAAAATGAACTTTTTATTGCTTTAAACGCGTTTTCAGCCCCTAATTGTACACTTCAGGTGAAAATGTCAAAATCTTCAAAATGAGCAAAAGCACAATAAAATTAATGCTTGAATCATCTTCATTTTGCTAAAATATACTAATGACAGCAAAAAGTTTGAGTTTACAACATTTAGTTAAGGTGTGAGAGCCAAAATGAACTTTTTATTGCTTTAAACGCGTTTTCAGCCCCTAATTGTACACTTCAGGTGAAAATGTCAAAATCTTCAAAATGAGCAAAAGCACAATGAAATTAATGCTTGAATCATCTTCATTTTGCTAAAATACACTAATGACAGCAAAAAGTTTGAGTCTACAACATTTAGTTAAGGTGTGAGAGCCAAAATGAACTTTTTATGGCTTTAAATGCATTTTCAGCCTGATTGTACACTTCAGGTGAAAATGTCAAAATCTTCAAAATGAGCAAAAGCACAATGAAATTAATGCTTGAATCATCTTCATTTTGCTAAAATACACTAATGACAGCAAAAAGTTTGAGTCTACAACATTTAGTTAAGGTGTGAGAGCCAAAATGAACTTTTTATGGCTTTAAATGCATTTTCAGCCTGATTGTACACTTCAGGTGAAAATGTCAAAATCTTCAAAATGAGCAAAAGCACAATGAAATTAATGCTTGAATCATCTTCATTTTGCTAACATACACTAATGACAGCAAAAAGTTTGAGTCTACAACATTTAGTTAAGGTGTGAGAGCCAAAATGAACTTTTTATGGCTTTAAATGCATTTTCAGCCTGATTGTACACTTCAGGTGAAAATGTCAAAATCTTCAAAATGAGCAAAAGCACAATGAAATTAATGCTTGAATCATCTTCATTTTGCTAACATACACTAATGACAGCAAAAAGTTTGAGTCTACAACATTTAGTTAAGGTGTGAGAGCCAAAATGAACTTTTTATGGCTTTAAATGCATTTTCAGCCTGATTGTACACTTCAGGTGAAAATGTCAAAATCTTCAAAATGAGCAAAAGCACAATGAAATTAATGCTTGAATCATCTTCATTTTGCTAAAATACACTAATGACAGCAAAAAGTTTGAGTCTACAACATTTAGTTAAGGTGTGAGAGCCAAAATGAATTTTTTATGGCTTTAAATGCATTTTCAGCCCGATTGTACACTTCAGGTGAAAATGTCAAAATCTTCAAAATGAGCAAAAGCACAATGAAATTAATGCTTGAATCATCTTCATTTTGCTAACATACACTAATGACAGCAAAAAGTTTGAGTCTACAACATTTAGTTAAGGTGTGAGAGCCAAAATGAACTTTTTATGGCTTTAAATGCATTTTCAGCCCGATTGTACACTTCAGGTGAAAATGTCAAAATCTTCAAAATGAGCAAAAGCACAATAAAATTAATGCTTGAATCATCTTCATTTTGCTAAAATATACTAATGACAGCAAAAAGTTTGAGTCTACAACATTTAGTTAAGGTGTGAGAGCCAAAATGAACTTTTTATTGCTTTAAACGCGTTTTCAGCCCCTAATTGTACACTTCAGGTGAAAATGTCAAAATCTTCAAAATGAGCAAAAGCACAATGAAATTAATGCTTGAATCATCTTCATTTTGCTAAAATACACTAATGACAGCAAAAAGTTTGAGTCTACAACATTTAGTTAAGGTGTGAGAGCCAAAATGAACTTTTTATGGCTTTAAATGCATTTTCAGCCTGATTGTACACTTCAGGTGAAAATGTCAAAATCTTCAAAATGAGCAAAAGCACAATGAAATTAATGCTTGAATCATCTTCATTTTGCTAAAATACACTAATGACAGCAAAAAGTTTGAGTCTACAACATTTAGTTAAGGTGTGAGAGCCAAAATGAACTTTTTATGGCTTTAAATGCATTTTCAGCCTGATTGTACACTTCAGGTGAAAATGTCAAAATCTTCAAAATGAGCAAAAGCACAATGAAATTAATGCTTGAATCATCTTCATTTTGCTAACATACACTAATGACAGCAAAAAGTTTGAGTCTACAACATTTAGTTAAGGTGTGAGAGCCAAAATGAACTTTTTATGGCTTTAAATGCATTTTCAGCCTGATTGTACACTTCAGGTGAAAATGTCAAAATCTTCAAAATGAGCAAAAGCACAATGAAATTAATGCTTGAATCATCTTCATTTTGCTAACATACACTAATGACAGCAAAAAGTTTGAGTCTACAACATTTAGTTAAGGTGTGAGAGCCAAAATGAACTTTTTATGGCTTTAAATGCATTTTCAGCCCGATTGTACACTTCAGGTGAAAATGTCAAAATCTTCAAAATGAGCAAAAGCACAATGAAATTAATGCTTGAATCATCTTCATTTTGCAAAAATACACTAATGACAGCAAAAAGTTTGAGTCTACAACATTTAGTTAAGGTGTGAGAGCCAAAATGAACTTTTTATGGCTTTAAATGCATTTTCAGCCCGATTGTACACTTCAGGTGAAAATGTCAAAATCTTCAAAATGAGCAAAAGCACAATGAAATTAATGCTTGAATCATCTTCATTTTGCTAACATACACTAATGACAGCAAAAAGTTTGAGTCTACAACATTTAGTTAAGGTGTGAGAGCCAAAATGAACTTTTTATTGCTTTAAACGCGTTTTCAGCCCCTAATTGTACACTTCAGGTGAAAATGTCAAAATCTTCAAAATGAGCAAAAGCACAATGAAATTAATGCTTGAATCATCTTCATTTTGCTAAAATACACTAATGACAGCAAAAAGTTTGAGTCTACAACATTTAGTTAAGGTGTGAGAGCCAAAATGAACTTTTTATGGCTTTAAATGCATTTTCAGCCTGATTGTACACTTCAGGTGAAAATGTGAAAATCTTCAAAATGAGCAAAAGCACAATGAAATTAATGCTTGAATCATCTTCATTTTGCTAAAATACACTAATGACAGCAAAAAGTTTGAGTCTACAACAATTTAGTTAAGGTGTGAGAGCCAAAATGAATTTTTTATGGCTTTAAATGCATTTTCAGCCTGATTGTACACTTCAGGTGAAAATGTCAAAATCTTCAAAATGAGCAAAAGCACAATGAAATTAATGCTTGAATCATCTTCATTTTGCTAAAATACACTAATGACAGCAAAAAGTTTGAGTCTACAACATTTAGTTAAGGTGTGAGAGCCAAAATGAACTTTTTATGGCTTTAAATGCATTTTCAGCCTGATTGTACACTTCAGGTGAAAATGTCAAAATCTTCAAAATGAGCAAAAGCACAATGAAATTAATGCTTGAATCATCTTCATTTTGCTAAAATACACTAATGACAGCAAAAAGTTTGAGTCTACAACATTTAGTTAAGGTTTGAGAGCCAAAATGAACTTTTTATGGCTTAAATGCATTTTCAGCCTGATTGTACACTTCAGTGTGAAAATGTCAAAATCTTCAAAATGAGCAAAAGCACAATGAAATTAATGCTTGAATCATCTTCATTTTGCTAAAATACACTAATGACAGCAAAAGTTTGAGTCTACAACATTTAGTTAAGGTGTGAGAGCCAAAATGAACTTTTTATGGCTTTAAATGCATTTTCAGCCTGATTGTACACTTCAGGTGAAAATGTCAAAATCTTCAAAATGAGCAAAAGCACAATGAAATTAATGCTTGAATCATCTTCATTTTGCTAAAATACACTAATGACAGCAAAAAGTTTGAGTCTACAACATTTAGTTAAGGTGTGAGAGCCAAAATGAACTTTTTATGGCTTTAAATGCATTTTCAGCCCGATTGTACACTTCAGGTGAAAAATGTCAAAATCTTCAAAATGAGCAAAAGCACAATGAAATTAATGCTTGAATCATCTTCATTTTGCTAAAATACACTAATGACAGCAAAAAGTTTGAGTCTACAACATTTAGTTAAGGTGTGAGAGCCAAAATGAATTTTTTATGGCTTTAAATGCATTTCAGCCCGATTGTACACTTCAGGTGAAAATGTCAAAATCTTCAAAATGAGCAAAAGCACAATGAAATTAATGCTTGAATCATCTTCATTTTGCTAACATACACTAATGACAGCAAAAAGTTTGAGTCTACAACATTTAGTTAAGGTGTGAGAGCCAAAATGAACTTTTTATGGCTTTAAATGCATTTTCAGCCCGATTGTACACTTCAGGTGAAAATGTCAAAATCTTCAAAATGAGCAAAAGCACAATAAAATTAATGCTTGAATCATCTTCATTTTGCTAAAATATACTAATGACAGCAAAAAGTTTGAGTCTACAACATTTAGTTAAGGTGTGAGAGCCAAATGAACTTTTTATTGCTTTAAACGCGTTTCAGCCCCTAATTGTACACTTCAGGTGAAAATGTCAAAATCTTCAAAATGAGCAAAAGCACAATGAAATTAATGCTTGAATCATCTTCATTTTGCTAAAATACACTAATGACAGCAAAAAGTTTGAGTCTACAACATTTAGTTAAGGTGTGTGAGAGCCAAAATGAACTTTTTATGGCTTTAAATGCATTTTCAGCCTGATTGTACACTTCAGGTGAAAATGTCAAAATCTTCAAAATGAGCAAAAGCACAATGAAATTAATGCTTGAATCATCTTCATTTTGCTAAAATACACTAATGACAGCAAAAAGTTTGAGTCTACAACATTTAGTTAAGGTGTGAGAGCCAAAATGAACTTTTTATGGCTTTAAATGCATTTTCAGCCTGATTGTACACTTCAGGTGAAAATGTCAAAATCTTCAAAATGAGCAAAAGCACAATGAAATTAATGCTTGAATCATCTTCATTTTGCTAACATACACTAATGACAGCAAAAAGTTTGAGTCTACAACATTTAGTTAAGGTGTGAGAGCCAAAATGAACTTTTTATGGCTTTAAATGCATTTTCAGCCTGATTGTACACTTCAGGTGAAAATGTCAAAATCTTCAAAATGAGCAAAAGCACAATGAAATTAATGCTTGAATCATCTTCATTTTGCTAAAATACACTAATGACAGCAAAAAGTTTGAGTCTACAACATTTAGTTAAGGTGTGAGAGCCAAATGAACTTTTTATGGCTTTAAATGCATTTTCAGCCTGATTGTACACTTCAGGTGAAATGTCAAAATCTTCAAAATGAGCAAAAGCACAATGAAATTAATGCTTGAATCATCTTCATTTTGCTAAAATACACTAATGACAGCAAAAAGTTTGAGTCTACAACATTTAGTTAAGGTGTGAGAGCCAAAATGAACTTTTTATGGCTTTAAATGCATTTTCAGCCTGATTGTACACTTCAGGTGAAAATGTCAAAATCTTCAAAATGAGCAAAAGCACAATGAAATTAATGCTTGAATCATCTTCATTTTGCTAACATACACTAATGACAGCAAAAAGTTTGAGTCTACAACATTTAGTTAAGGTGTGAGAGCCAAATGAACTTTTTATGGCTTTAAATGCATTTTCAGCCCTGATTGTACACTTCAGGTGAAAATGTTCAAAATCTTCAAAATGAGCAAAAGCACAATGAAATTAATGCTTGAATCATCTTCATTTTGCTAACATACACTAATGACAGCAAAAAGTTTGAGTCTACAACATTTAGTTAAGGTGTGAGAGCAAAATGAACTTTTTATGGCTTTAAATGCATTTTCAGCCCGATTGTACACTTCAGGTGAAAATGTCAAAATCTTCAAATGAGCAAAAGCACAATGAAATTAATGCTTGAATCATCTTCATTTGCAAAAATACACTAATGACAGCAAAAAGTTTGAGTCTACAACATTTAGTTAAGGTGTTGAGAGCCAAAATGAACTTTTTATGGCTTTAAATGCATTTTCAGCCCGATTGTACACTTCAGGTGAAAATGTCAAAATCTTCAAAATGAGCAAAAGCACAATGAAATTAATGCTTGAATCATCTTCATTTTGCTAACATACACTAATGACAGCAAAAGTTTGAGTCTACAACATTTAGTTAAGGTGTGAGAGCCAAAATGAACTTTTTATTGCTTTAAACGCGTTTTCAGCCCCTAATTGTACACTTCAGGTGAAAATGTCAAAATCTTCAAAATGAGCAAAAGCACAATGAAATTAATGCTTGAATCATCTTCATTTGCTAAAATACACTAATGACAGCAAAAAGTTTGAGTCTACAACATTTAGTTAAGGTGTGAGAGCCAAAATAAAACTTTTTATGGCTTTAAATGCATTTTCAGCCCGATTGTACACTTCAGGTGAAAATGTCAAAATCTTCAAAATGAGCAAAAGCACAATAAAATTAATGCTTGAATCATCTTCATTTGCTAAAATATACTAATGACAGCAAAAAGTTTGAGTCTACAACATTTAGTTAAGGTGTGAGAGCCAAAATGAACTTTTTATTGCTTTAAACGCGTTTTCAGCCCCTAATTGTACACTTCAGGTGAAAATGTCAAAATCTTCAAATGAGCAAAAGCACAATGAAATTAATGCTTGAATCATCTTCATTTTGCTAACATACACTAATGACAGCAAAAAGTTTGAGTCTACAACATTTAGTTAAGGTGTGAGAGCCAAAATGAACTTTTTATGGCTTTAAATGCATTTCAGCCTGATTGTACACTTCAGGTGAAAATGTCAAAATCTTCAAAATGAGCAAAAGCACAATGAAATTAATGCTTGAATCATCTTCATTTGCTAAAATACACTAATGACAGCAAAAAGTTTGAGTCTACAACATTTAGTTAAGGTGTGAGAGCCAAAATGAACTTTTTATGGCTTTAAATGCATTTTCAGCCCGATTGTACACTTCAGGTGAAAATGTCAAAATCTTCAAAATGAGCAAAAGCACAATAAAATTAATGCTTGAATCATCTTCATTTTGCTAAAATATACTAATGACAGCAAAAAGTTTGAGTCTACAACATTTAGTTAAGGTGTGAGAGCCAAAATGAACTTTTTATTGCTTTAAACGCGTTTTCAGCCCCTAATTGTACACTTCAGGTGAAAAATGTCAAAATCTTCAAAATGAGCAAAAGCACAATGAAATTAATACTTCAATCATCTTCATTTTGCTAAAATACACTAATGACAGCAAAAAGTTTGAATCTACAACATTTAGTTAAGGTGTGAGAGCCAAAATGAACTTTTTATTGCTTTAAATGCATTTTCAGCCTGATTGTACACTTCAGGTGAAAATGTCAAAATCTTCAAAATGAGCAAAAGCACAATGAAATTAATGCTTGAATCATCTTCATTTTGCTAAAATACACTAATGACAGCAAAAAGTTTGAGTCTACAACATTTAGTTAAGGTGTGAGAGCCAAAATGAACTTTTTATGGCTTTAAAATGCATTTTCAGCCTGATTGTACACTTCAGGTGAAAATGTCAAAATCTTCAAAATGAGCAAAAGCACAATAAAATTAATGCTTGAATCATCTTCATTTTGCTAAAATATACTAATGACAGCAAAAAGTTTGAGTCTAACAACATTTAGTTAAGGTTGTGAGAGCCAAAATGAACTTTTTTATTGCTTTAAACGCGTTTCAGCCCCTAATTGTACACTTCAGGTGAAAATGTCAAAATCTTCAAAATGAGCAAAAGCACAATAAATTAATGCTTGAATCATCTTCATTTTGCTAAAATATACTAATGACAGCAAAAAGTTTGAGTCTACAACATTTAGTTAAGGTGTGAGAGCCAAAATGAACTTTTTATTGCTTTAAACGCGTTTTCAGCCCCTAATTGTACACTTCAGGTGAAAATGTCAAAATCTTCAAAATGAGCAAAAGCACAATGAAATTAATGCTTGAATCATCTTCATTTTGCTAACATACACTAATGACAGCAAAAAGTTTGAGTCTACAACATTTAGTTAAGGTGTGAGAGCCAAAATGAACTTTTTATGGCTTTAAATGCATTTTCAGCCTGATTGTACACTTCAGGTGAAAATGTCAAAATCTTCAAAATGAGCAAAAGCACAATGAAATTAATGCTTGAATCATCTTCATTTTGCTAAAGTACACTAATGACAGCAAAAGTTTGAGTCTACAACATTTAGTTAAGGTGTGAGAGCCAAAATGAACTTTTTATGGCTTTAAATGCACTTTTCAGCCCGATTGTACACTTCAGGTGAAAATGTCAAAATCTTCAAAATGAGCAAAAGCACAATAAAATTAATGCTTGAATCATCTTCATTTTGCTAAAATATACTAATGACAGCAAAAAGTTTGAGGTCTACAACATTTAGTTAAGGTAGTGAGAGCCAAAATGAACTTTTTTATTGCTTTAAACGCGTTTTCAGCCCCTAATTGTACACTTCAGGTGAAAATGTCAAAATCTTCAAAATGAGCAAAAGCACAATGAAATTAATACTTCAATCATCTTCATTTTGCTAAAATACACTAATGACAGCAAAAAGTTTGAATCTACAACATTTAGTTAAGGTGTGAGAGCCAAAATGAACTTTTTATTGCTTTAAATGCATTTTCAGCCTGATTGTACACTTCAGGTGAAAATGTCAAAATCTTCAAAATGAGCAAAAGCACAATGAAATTAATGCTTGAATCATCTTCATTTTGCTAAAATACACTAATGACAGCAAAAAGTTTGAGTCTACAACATTTAGTTAAGGTCGTGAGAGCCAAAATGAACTTTTTATGGCTTTAAATGCATTTTCAGCCTGATTGTACACTTCAGGTGAAAATGTCAAAATCTTCAAAATGAGCAAAAGCACACAATAAAATTAATGCATTGAATCATCTTCATTTTGCTAAAATATACTAATGACAGCAAAAAGTTTGAGTCTACAACATTTAGTTAAGGTGTGAGAGCCAAAATGAACTTTTTATTGCTTTAAACGCGTTTTCAGCCCCTAATTGTAACACTTCAGGTGAAAATGTCAAAATCTTCAAAATGAGCAAAAGCACAATGAAATTAATGCTTGAATCATCTTCATTTTGCTAAAATACACTAATGACAGCAAAAGTTTGAGTCTACAACATTTAGTTAAGGCTGTGAGAGCCAAAATGAACTTTTTATGGCTTTAAATGCATTTTTCAGCGATT